>NC_091838.1:62721442-63024472 GCF_037783145.1 Equus przewalskii | reverse complement strand
CTGTGATCATATTTTCATCACTTCGCTGAAGTTATATATACTATTAGTACCTCACCTGTTGAGTTTAATTGCTATTTAAAAATATCTTCAGTAATATTACACTATAATTTGGCGTTGAAGCAAAATCTATCTTGTATACCGAAAGTCACGGAAATGGAGCACCATTTAGTGAGGCAGATGTTTTACATTGGAGAAATGACCTCAATTTCATGTATTTTTGTGAAGCAGCAATCACGAGCTTTACGCTACCTAAACTAGGAAGATACCACAAGTAGATGAAGGTGTGTTGGGTTTTATGACTGGGATGTGTGCAAAAGGATTGCCTGTTGTACAGGGCACTTGTACCTAAAGGCAGAGAAATTCCAGGTTCTTCAGAATAGATGAAAGAAATCTGAAAGCAATGAAAGGCTAATATTGTGCCTTGTCCAGGACTGTCAAAAAAGCATTGTGTCATAGTTTAATTAACAGTGAGGGTTTCTTTTCCTTTCTTAGTGGTGGTACATTTGAACAAATTGCATCTTGGATTCAGTGAGAAATAGTAGTTCTCACAAATACACCTGCAAAGTATACATGCATTCCTCTTACAGATGAGGAAGCTGTGGCTCAGAGAGGTTAGGTTCACTTGACCAGTCTCAAAACTAGCAAGTGGTGGAAGAACCCATTATTTTTGTTATCCCACACTGATTCCTTAAAATTGTAGAGCAACATAGGTCGGTGGTTGTGGAAGGGTATGAATGCTGTGCGGTAATAGTCTCCCAAAACCAAACTTGAACTCTCTAGAGGGCGAGCTTTTCATGGATCTGCGCCACTGCCCAGGATTCCCTCACAATCCTATTGAGAAGAGTAACTAATAAAAAAGCAGAGAGTTTTGGTGCAGAGAGTTTTATAAGGAGCCACATAATGCTAAATAGTGAGAGTAACTGCTCTGAAATGGGAATAATTTAAAATAAATATCTCTCAACCATTGGGGACAGGAGTAGGTACTGGGAAAACTTGCCTGAGCTATAATTTTAAGGCACCACATTAATCATTCCTTTGCCCCTTACAGAAGAGAGCTATGGTGTGGGTCACTGCTGCTCGCTGACCCTAAGGAAACACCAGGACTTTCCTTTCCCCATCTCCTTTTGAGCCAGCACCATTGCGAGGCCACAGTGGACAACAGCAAGAGCCTACCTCCCTCTTCTGCATTTCCACCAAAGAGATGGGCAAAGCAAAGACTCCTAGACCACCCCTACCGCAGTGAGAGAGACTTTATCACTGCTACTACGGTCCTTCATTATTTACCATATATTTGCTCAGCTTAGAGACGATGCTGAGTGCTCCAGGGCTGTATAAAGATACATAAAATACACACCCTTCATACATGAAGTTTCCCTAACTAGGAGAGGGGATGAGGCTTGGGCAGAATTCCCAGCCATATCTATAAACAGCGACGAGCACCCCCCTTCGCTCTGCTCCCTTGAAATCTTGCCCTTCTGGAATAGGGGGCAGGGCATTTTCTGTGTGCATATCTCTCAGTAGCCTGGGAGCTTCCTGAGGGCAGTGGCAAAGGCTGTTTGCTATTCATCTTTATATCCCCAATGTTTCACATAGTGCCAGGTACAGCAATAAAGAAGTGGTGTTTATTTGTTCATCCATTCATTCAACAAAATTATTCAGAGGTTGAGAACAGGGAGAGATAGGATTTGTGGGAATGTGTGAAGCCTTCTTGAAGTGGCCTGTGAGCTGGCCTTGTAGGAAGGGGAGAATCTGGGCAGGAGGATGAGGAAGGAAGCAAGGACTGTATGAACAAAGGAAGGACAATATGGGACAAATTCCGTCAGTTATCGTGTCTGGATGCAGAGTGCGTAAGGCTGGAAGGATAGGCTGAAGTATGACAATAAAGGCTCTGGAATATAAGGCCAAGTATTTTTTTCAAATGGGATGCCATTAAACAGAATCTCCCTCCTCTCCTCAGAACACTCAGGAGGCAGCTTGCTCGGGAAGAGAGCAGGAAATAGGGTATAGTGGGTTTCTCATGAGAAAAATGTGTCCATCTTGCAAATAATGTAAAATGAATGCTGCATTAGCAACAACAGACTCCAGATCTTGTCTGTGATGCTGACGATACTTCCTTAGGGAGGCGGCAACACATTGAAACTAAGAACCAGAGTACCAGTTTCCATCCAGCTCCATCAGGGGTGATCCAACCTCTGTGTGCCTACATTTTCTGCGTTTCAAAGTGGAGCTGATAATGTATCAACCTCGAAGCTGTTATGAGGCTTAAAGGAAATGATGCATGGAAACCCCAAGGGAACAATACTTCTTGGCATGTAAGGATCCCACAAATGTTAACTGTTATTATCCCTTCCCTTCTGTGTAGCTTGGTTTCCTCAACAAAATGGAGATAATAATACCTGTCCCAGCCCGTTTCTCCTGGACGCTGACAGAGTAAAATGCAATTGAATATGTGAAAGCAATTGGGAAGTTAAGTGCTCCATAGTGGCAAGGGGGTGGTAGGGATGTGAATTACCATAGTCTTGGCAGAAAGGTAATCCCCAGAGCCTGGGCAGGAAAGTAGGGAGTTCCCGTATCTCCAGGCCATTGGCCACAGGTGTGTGTATGTGAATAGCTTCTCTAGATACAGTATGTGAAGATGAGGGCCTTAGCATTCGACTGGTCCAAGATGACATAAAGATGGGAACAGGGAAATCTACTAAGCAAGAAATAAGTATGGTTTAAGCCCCCGCAGCCTTGCAAGCAGTGTAATTTCCAACATCATAGTCTTGGACATCTGGGCTCTATTACCCAAAATCCCATTAAACCTTCAGTTTCATAATTCTGTGTAGAACTTGGTAAATTGCAAGATCCTGCTGATGGCCACCAGCCAGTTCAAGCAATTAATCACAAGGGTCCCCAAGCAGGTTTGCAACTCATGCCAAGTGGATTCTTTAAGGGGAAACTGTACACAAAAGAAATAGCCCAATTCACACAGTTTCATCGCAGCGTGCTCTGTAGCTCTGCCAACACAGAGAAATTATCTGTTATCATTAAGACATCCAAGCCTCATAACCTTTTCCTCAATGGAAATTAGTACTCACCAGCCCAGGAAAGATCCCCACACCTTGTTGACTGTAATATAGACTATAACCTGCTGAGAGAGCGGACGAATGCAGTTTAGACGAAACTCAACTCTAGCCTTCCCCTGCCCTCAGCATTTTCTCATTTAGGGGAACTCAACTTGAACGGAGCTCTTTTTCCTTTTGAACTTTTCTACAATGTCTAGACTGTTTGCATTTGATCCTGGGTTCCAGGCTAAAGGCCTGTAACCCGCAGCAAAGAAATAACCTTGGGGCCTGTCTTCAGAATCCTGCTGGACATACCCCGAGATGAAAGGGCCTGTACCAAAAGAACTATTTCTCTTAAGAATTCTTCCTTGGTTTTGCCAACTCAAAAGGGTTTATTTAAACGAGACAATCTTCTGTACTTCAGAATGTTTATAAAGTCTTTCCTAATTACTATTTTGTTTATAGAGTGATTCTGGGAACATGATGGAGAACGGGGAAAGCCTTGATCCCTCCCTACAGAAAGCAGGCAGGGCGAGGGTGGGAATCAGAATAAATTTACAATATGGGTGAGAGGATTTGTGGCTGCACCTCGCTTTTTAGATTTCTTCTTTCTGAAACTTTTACTAAATCTCTCAGTCCTGGTTTTCTACTCTACAAAGCCGCTATCTATAAAACTACTAGGCACATGTGACCATTTAAATTTAAATGAATTAAAATTTAATAAAATGTCAAATTAATTTCCTCCAGGCACTGGCCACATATCAAGAGCTCAATGGCCACATGTGGCTAATGGCTGCCATATTGGATAAAGCAGATATAGAACATTTCTGTCATTGCAGAAAGCTCCATTGGACAGTGCTGCTCTAGATTAAGGAACTCAAAGTCCTTGCTGCTCAAAGTGTGGTCCACAGACCAGCAGCTTTGGTATCACCTGAGAGCTTGTTAGGCTTGTGTGATCTGCATTCTAACAAGATGTCTAGGTGACTCATATGCACATTAAAATTTAAGAAGCACTGTTCAAAAATACCCTTCCACTCTAAGATTCTATATGGTGACATCCATCATTGTTATCAGCATTATTTGTTCTTTTATTTAGCTTTATACAACATTATTTCAAAAAGAGACACTTTAGCCTCTTGAGATTTGGCATACAAAAGGAGAAGCTCCTTAAAGTGTGCTTTTTCTCTTTCTCTTGTAAAAGCTGCAGGATCTGGTGAATTTTTTTGAATATGTTTTTTCTAAACAAGCGAATCTTGAACGTTTTCAAATGAAGAAGCTATTGGGTTGGTCAACAGAGAGGCCTTTGGGATGAAAATAAGATTAAATAGAGAGAAAGACAAAGAGGGGAATAGATGAACTTAAAAAAAAAAAGGAGAAGGAACTTGACTTATTCATGCAGTTGACAAACAGGAAGGGCACCATGCTCTGTGACTCAGTGAGGCGGGGTACAGAAGCAGGGAGAGACATTAGGAAACGATCTCTCAGAATATACTCTGCCCACCAGGCTGACATTCAGGAGATGGAGGGGAATTTCAGTGGCAACTTAGATTAAACTTTCATGCTTTCTCATGAGATTCATTGCTGTTCGTGCTGGTGGACAGAGTTTTCTTCTGGAACGTTCTGTGGGCTTTTAGAGTGGCTGTTGGAATTTAACAACTTGAGATGCTTTCCTCCGTCCAGTGCAGAGACTGGAATCACTGGGTTATCTCTAACTGGATGTACAAACGCATCCCTGCTGAGAGCATCTGGCCTGATGATACTTTTCTCCCAGAAATGCATGATCTCATGTTAATGTGCCTCAGGGTGGTAGCCGCTATTGTCAGCAGGTTTTTGGTTCAAGATGGCCATAAAGCTGGGTTAGGTTTTGCCATTTTCCTGGGGAAATCATGCCCAGAGACTGAAGTCGATAGATGTCCTGAAATATCACAGAGAACTTATGGAGTTCAGATACTTGCATACACTGAAATTCCTAAACCATCTCGTTGGAGAACAATACTATGGCCCCCAGACAAGTTCTGCCCTTACTTTAAGAAACGGCTAACCTCATTCATGTAGCTTTCACCATACAGTCATTCATTCATTCAACAAACATTTCAAGAGCACCTTTGATATTCCAGGCGTTCTACTACACACTGCAGAAAGAGAGAATAAGACATACTCTTTGGCAAAGAAGCTTGGGGTTAGGAACAGTGGTGCTTAAAGAGTGGTCCTCAGACTAGCAATATCGGTGTCCCCTGCAAGCTTGTTAGAAATGCAAATTCACAGAACTGCTCCAGGCCTACTTAATTAGATTCTTTCCACTTGGTGCCCAAAATCTGTGCTTTACCAAGCTCTCCAGGGGATTTCTAAGTACAGTAAAGTTTGAGAAGCATTTCTCTGTAGACAGACATCATCAGGTGATTCTAATATAGTATGATAAGTGCAATATACAGATATGAAACCCCCCAGGCCCTGCACCCCCAAGGCAATGTTGGGCATTTTAGTAAGTGCTCAATGGAATAAATGTCGATTACTTGCTTGATTGATTGATGCATGAATCAGCCTGTAGAAACTAAATAATACTGGGATGATGGAACATACCTAAGTCCCTAGGACTTTGAATGGGTTGGATAGCTTGCTCGGGTCTCACCACTCCTGTCTGCCCCACTGTAAAACCCAATATTTGGATCACTGTACTGTATTATATCCAGGATTCTTGGTGTTTTATTATCTAAAGCGAACAAAACTATAAACCAAATTTCCCCACCATCTAAACACTTTTCCCTGTATGAAGGACAAATAGCTATTATTTAAGTACTGAGGAAAAGACGTTGGTGCTTCCATGGATTTGTGCCAAGCTGGCTTCATGAGAATCACCAAGCCACTTGTTAAACATAGATATTTCCAGACCTCCCGCTGGACGTTCTGAGTCAGTGGAAATGGAGAGAGGCTGGACAAAATAAAAATCTTAGAAAGCTCCTTGAGATGAGCCTGATGTAGTCACGCTTAAGGACTTCAGTTTGAAATGTCAGAGTTCTTAAAACCCTAGAATCCAGAGACTAGTTTAACCCACAGGAACCAGAGTCAATTTCTCAGAGGTTTTGAGCCTCATAGTGTAGACGAGCAGCTTTACTTGTGGTAGAACAGTAAGGGGACAAATACAGTGTCATTGGTTTTTCCCCTGGGGCTGAGGAAAAGGAAAGGGACAGCTTGCACACAAGTACATATTTTTTCTCTCTCACTCAGTGTGTGTGTGTTTGGTGGTCCAGCTTCACTCATCTCGTGAACCCTCAGACTCCCTAGAGAGAGAAGGCAACCAAGCCAATGCAGAGTGCAAAGCCAACTGCAGAAAGACTCCTCTTATAGTATCAGAAGCCAGTCACATTCTAATTGAAATGATAAAACCAAGGGCTTGGAGGATGGGGATGGAGGCCAAGGCCTCCCTATCCCATCTAGGAATAAATGATGGCCTGAAAACGTTCCCAGGGGCCTTGCAACCTCAAATTTCCTCCTCAGCACTGCTGGAATCAACAGGCCCTGATCTGTCATAACCAGATCAAGGGCCACAGACTGGCCTAAAGGCTGCAGCCTATGTTAAGTCATTTCTCTCTCTAAGCCTGATTTTATTCATCTGTGGAGTGAGGTTCCGGTATCTACCTCCTCAGGTTGCTCCAAAATAGACACAGGTTCTTAGCATCATGCTAGGTGTGTGGTAAGTACTTAGTTAATGATAGTGCCTACTGTTGTGGTCATTGTTGTCTATAGACTCAGGGTTCTCCAGAGAAACAGAACCAATAGGAGAAATTGGTTCTCCAATAGGAGATATGTCTATAAATCTATATCTATATCTTTCTCTCTCTATTGATAGAGAACAACGTGCAAGAAAGAGAGATGATAGATAGAGAATTACTGTAAGGAACTGGCCCACACCATTATGGAGGCTAAGAAGGCCCAAGATTTGCAAGCTTGAGACCCAGGAGAGCTGATAGTGTAAGTTCCAGTCCAAGTCAGAGTACAAGTCCCAAGGCAGGAGAAGATCGATGTCCCAACTCAGAAACAGGCAGAGAGTGCAAATTCTCCCTTACTCAGCCTTTTGTTCTGCTCAGGCTTTCAGGTTATTGGATGGGATCACTCACATTAGGGAGGGCGGTCTGCTTTACTCACTCTACTGACTCAAATGTTAATCTCATCCAGAAACACCTTCACAGACACACCCAGAATAACGTTTAACCAAATATCTGTCCCCTGGTAGTCCAGTGAAGTTGACACATAAAAGTAACCAGCACAGAGTCATTGTGGTTTCCAGTTTACCAGGGGTTATGAGAAGTTACAGGCTAGTTTGTATGCATCATCTATTTTATTGCCCTTAACCCAGGTCTTCTGCCATCCTGATATCATCTACCCGGAGATTCTGGCCTTTATCTTCATGCAGTCAGAGGCTGGAGTTGATTTCTTAATCATATTCTCAGAGGTGACAATGGGGGGAACACACCCCCAAACTATGGGTGGACAGATAGTCACAGAAATGAAACCAGTGCAACTGAGCAAGCATGTGGCTTCTCCCACCAAAGGGCTAATGGCAGAGCTTAGTTTTATTGCCACATAAATCCTCCTTTGTCCTTCTTTCATCTCCTAACTTCTCCCATACATGCTAATTAATTAATTGAGCATACCTGTTTAAATCATCCAATCTTGATTCTTATAATGGTATGCCTGTGAGGGTTCTAAAAGTTAGAAATGATTTAGTATTGGAGGTTTTGATTACATTGAATATAAAATCAAATAAAATGAGCAAATGATGAATAGAAGAGGGGAGTGAGGTTTGAAATTAGCCTTATTTCCTGAACACACAAGAGGCACACTTAAGTTGGTTTTTATCTTGGCCTATTTTGGGAGTGATATATTTGGCTCACAGCCAGGAATAGAAGATAAACAAGGACCTGTATCCTCTAAACCAACCTCAGCACTATTGACATTTTGAGCTGGATAATTCTTTGATGTGGGGGGCTGTCCTGTGCATTTTAGGATGTTTAGCAGGGTCCATGACCTCTGTCCAGTAGATGCCAGTAGTACCCCCAAAGTCATGACAACCAAAAATGTCTCCTAACATTGCCAGATGTCCCTTAGGGGGCAAAATTGCACCCAGTTGAGAACCACTGCTATAAACATTTTAGACTGTTAAATAAAAATGTGCTAACTTTCTCTAGGTCAATCCTCTTATTTATGATACTTTTTGTATAGGATTCACATTTGCTGAGCATTCTTTTATACAAACACAGCTACTTGCTTTCTCTCCTACATTCCTGTTGGAGTTAAGGAATTTGCTTTCCTAACACGTTTCTTACTGAGTCAGGAAAGCATTGTGGGGAGTACAGATCTGCGTTCTAGTCTCCGCTCTATGCATTCTAGCAGTGTGGCTGTGACAAGTTAATGAACCTGGCATGTTTGTTTTCCAGATATGTTATGAGGATGATGCAATTCAGGCCTTAAAGATGGCAGTGGGGATTCAATGAGTAACTGCCCATAAAAACCTTAGTTGGCCCATTGTAGCTGCTAACTAAATGTTAGTTCTGTTTATTATTGGCTGTTATGTGGGGCAACTGTGGATCTCACGCCTTTGGAATCTTCATCTCACACCTGATTTAAATTGTCTCATGTCAAAGTACAGTTCAGGCCCACACTAAAGTCCTCAAGCTCAAGTCACGAGTCACGTGAAAGACACTTTCAGGTAGAATATACAGCCCTTTTTGAATGGAAGATACTAAACAGTATTTTATAAGGGATGCAATCTCATTTCTTCCCTTCAGCCCATGAGAGGTGGGTCTGCTTGCACACAATATCTTTTCTTCTTCCCCAAACACACTAATCTCTTCAGCCCTTTGCTGCTGGAGTAGGGAAAGATGGAGCTGGACATGCTTCGTCCCAGAGCTGTTCGTGAAACCTCTGTCAGGTTGGCCATCGCCTCCCAGGCCAGCCCTTTCCTGCCTTTGAAGTGAACTCTCCTTATCATGAACTGTCTGTTAGTGTCTGGACTAATCTGGGGAGAGTGGAAGCCAGAGTGTGTTGACTGTGGCCTTGGCAGGCAAGAAAAGTGTTATCTGTCTCTTGGAGGGTGCAAAGGCTTGACCTCCAAACAGATTGTTCCTTTTTCCTGGCCCCCAGCTGTGACGTTAGTATATTGATTTGTTTGTATGTCTAGTTTCTCTGAGGAACTTTGGGAATTTGTGTCAATAATAATCATAAATAGTAGCCATCATTTAAAGATAGGTACCATTTGCCAAACATCATGCAAAGTGCTTTTTCTGTGAGCTCATTTTATCGTCACAGCAACTCAGTAAGGTGGGGATCATAATCAGCATTTTAAAGATGAAGAAATTAAGGTTTGGAGAAATTCATGCTTTCAACATCATGTAGCTGGTAAGTGGTGAGCTTGGGTTGTTATCCCAGATCCTCCTGATTCCAGAGCCATCCTCTTAATCACTGGACTCTAATTCTTCTCCACTCATCCCAAACCTTGAAGCCATTGGACTAAAGAGATGATTAGTTCCCAGAATACCTAAACTGGTAATGTTGACCTGTTAAACAGAGATGTGAGAAAGAGCCCTTTACTCTTTGTTAGCTGCAGGTCCATACATGGCCAGTGCCAGGATGCACATGTTCCTTGAATAGTCCTTAGACATGGAGAAAGAGACTGGAGCAATCCCCTTCTCCATATGCAGACCTGAGCTACAAGATAGAATCTGTTGTAAAATTAGGTATTGAATTAAGCTGAAAAAAACTCTCCTTCTCCAACATCATTCCTTTCTTCATTGATTTCACAACTATTTATTAAGACTTTCTGCATACCTGGCACTGCACTTTGCATTAGGAAGACACAACAATAAGACATGGCACCACCCTCTAAAAATTTAGGAGTACAGATGGATATGTTAAAACAAAGTGTTCATGGTGGGTTTGATGGTAAAGGTTTGAGATGCTAGGCTGGCATATCGGGGGAAGTTGTGAGCTATATCTGGAGGGAGAGAAGGCTTCACACTGAATGTGACACATGAGATGGTCTTGGAGGGGTAGGTGTTCACTAATGTTAGAGGATGTACAAAGAAGGCATCCTAGAAAAGGTTGGGCAAAGGCTGTGAATAACCAGTGCCTATGAGGAGCTAGAAGGAGTTTGGGATGGCTGAAGCCTAGAGAATGGAGCTCCAAAAATGTACCATCTCAAACATCACACAGTTCTCCCTTTAAATAGCCAGAGCTATCCAATGCAAGATGCCATTTTACATTTTGACTTCATGTCGCTTTTGTATACCTGAAGACACGATTCCTATTGCAGATAGAAATCTCTAGCAAAGTGGTGATAGCAGAACCCATCACTACGTATACATCTGTGATAGAAAGATGATGGTTCAAGTCTTACTCTAGTCACATATCTTGCACATACAACCTGAGCAAATGGGGGCCTGTTGTTCCTACATAAAGCCCAACTCAACGTGCTGACACATTCAAATGAAAGACAACTCCCCACGAAAGCATCAAAGAACAATGAATGTCTTCTTTAGTGATTCCATGGAAAGATGGTCCAGAAGGAGTGATGTCATAGCATACTCTTCTCTTTGGCCATCCCTATTCTAAAGGTCCCACTCATTTGGCAGCCATCACCCCAAATCTCCTGTCGCTCCCTAAATCCCCAGCTTGTCTCTCTGTGGTTTCTACTTCTGTGTGCATTCCTGTCTTGTAGGAGTATCTCTCCGCTTTTTCCAATATCTCTGTCTTTCTAACATGAATTAATTTAGCCGCTAGTTTTCTTCCCTGCCCAGCAGGGCCCTTCCTTTTGCCGATGGGGCTTATGGATAAAGAAAGAATCCTACTTAGAAGATGGGAGAATGGGAAAGGCTCTGAATACTTATACTTTATATATTTGTCCCTGTCACTCCTGCATGTGACTGGAGTGGGACACTCCTAAGTCTGAGTACAGATTTGATCCTCACTAGCAGTATGAACTTGGGCAAATAATACCTCTGGCTCTTATTTCCTTATCCATAAAATGCAGATAATTCTACCTATCCTAAGAGGTATATTGGGAACCACTGGTGAAAGAGCTTTAAAGTATAATAGGCTCAGCTTATGTCCATGATTGTGTGTTATTATATGCTAAAATTAGACACACCCCCTTTCCATCAGCTGTGAGAGGCTCATGTGGAAAACATGGTTATTTGGAGAAGTAGCAACTGCGATAAACCTAGTTATCTACTCCTGACTCGGGATCCAAAGTATAATAATTAATTGGAGTTCATGCTTTATTATCATTATTCACTTTTAAATTTTATTTTATAGGTTAGTCTTAGTAATACTTTTCCAAGGTCACACATTTTCCAGAGCATATTTTAGCATAAGTATCAAGGATGGTGTACTGTCAGGCTCCTACAAATCTGTATCGTTATTCCAGGCTATACTACTCCTTTGCGGGTTGACCTGGACAGAAGATTTTTACTCCTGTAGGTTTCTATCCTTCCTCTGATAATACTAGAATGTTCTCTCTTAATTAAATTGTAAAGTATGTATTTTCAAGGTAGCATTAACGAATGAAAATAATCCTGGATGCTTTAGTCAGTCAATACTTATGGGTCAAATCTGCACCTTTGTGAGCCTAATTTTTATTGTTGTTTTGCAGAATACTGTGACAACAATAATAAAAATCCTTAGCACCTTCACCACTTCACTTACAGTTCTTTTCTATGCATGTGTGTAAGTTTTATATTGTAGTATGTCATAACTGTTTACCATAATCATCATAATTATTTCTTTAATGGCCATGTAATCATCCATCTTGTTAATGCACTATAGTTTACTTAAACTAAATTTTCAACAATAGGAGATTGGTTGTTTTCCAATTTTTCCACTATTATAAGTAACCTCTAGGTTACATATTTGTACATATAGCTTCTTTCATTTTTTTAGATTATTTTCTTAAGATACACTCCTAGAATGGGAACACTGAGTCAAGGAATGTGAATTCTTAGTAGTTTTTAAATAAATTGACATTATTTTTCCAGTTTATAATGCCATCAGCAATATATTAGTATTCTACTTTCATTACAACATTATCATTAGTATTATTTTATATTTAATATGCTCAAGTAGTACCTTTTGTTTTTGCATTTTCTCAAAAATAGCAAGTTTTAATCAAACATTTGCTTATAAATTATGCATTCTCTCATATTTTGAAAAGCCAGTTTTAAAACGTAGGTAGGCTCTTTTCAAACATCGGGAACTCTTGCTGTCCTTCTCTCTCCATTGCCCGATAACTTTGTGTGCTAAATAAAGCCAATACTGATATTTTTCTGAGCAAAATATTCAGTTGTGCTGCTATATTAACTAAGTAATGAAGAAATGAAGACCTGTGTGTAAGGAACTGCAGGGAATAACCAGATAAAATCATGGGAAAATTAGAAAATTCAGGAATATGTGTTTTCACCAGCATTTCCAATGTCAAAAACAGGGCTGCAATTCAAGTGGTTTAATCTCTGGTCAGATGTTAATGACTTTCTCTAGCTAGTCCCTAACCTGCTCAGCCAATCTGACTTTTCACCTGGCAAACTCAGAAGCTTCAGCCTTCCTGCTTCCAATATTTCCTTCTAGGTTTTATCCCAAGAAAGCTTCCTGATGAATGAAATCTCCCTGCCAAAATGCCTTCACTCCATTCCCAATCTGATCTTGCTCCAGATCAAGTAAATGCATGAAACCCCGTGCTATATGAAAGGGTTTCCCAAACCACAGCCCTGACAGCCTGCCAATTCCAGAGACTTGGTTTTGCCCTCACTTCCAGGCAACTTCGCCTGTCCCTGAGATGGATGTTTTCTACAATCTGCCGAACGGTGGAAGGACATTCCAAGAGCACAGGCTGCCATAGATTCGTCCTGGAGTTGAGTGACCATTATCTCTGCTAGAGCTTTCTCTTGGACCTAAGGATGGTAGGGTTTGGTTGAACAGGATAATTGCTACATATCGGTCTCTAGGAACATAAAGAAATAACTCACCATGTTTTCCCCTTTTTCCTCTTTCAGCCTCAACCGAGGGTTCTCCATAAACGTGGTTAGCCTTTCAAGCTGCTGTCCTGCCAGTTGATATGAACATGGCCTGTTCCTCACAGAAAGACTTACTCGTGGCACTGCCAGAAGATATCCTTGGAGCATTGACAGATTAACCAGATTAACTGAAAAAACACCCACTCAGTCAAGATGATGGGCTTTGGAAAATCTTAGTTTGTGTGGATTTTGAAATGAGGTGCATAATATACAGTGCCAACTCATTCCAAGTGGTCATTGGCAGACCATTAGCTGGAAAATTGCTTCCAGTTTTCATCACTGTGCATAACTCAAGCTCCCTTTGGGGAGCTGTCTGTGCCCTTCACTAGAAGTCCTATTTTAGCATGGCAACTACTGGATTATTTTATTATGTGTGCAGATGGCATGATGTGTTAGGAAAAAATCACAGCAGTTCTGCAATCTCAGTGAAAGTGTTCACCATGTTATGCCCTGGTAGGAATGTAAACATGTCTCGATTATGTTAGTTATGATGTCTCAAGGTATTCTGTCCAACTCTTAAGCACTTTATATGAGAACACTACACTGAAAAGAATCAGCACGTTCAGTACATGTGAGGAAATAAGTATTTTCTTTTTTCTTTTGCAAATCTTGTCTGTCCAAGACAAACATATCCCCAGTCGTTTGTGGTAGATTGGTGTAAATATGGCCACAGTACTGTTAGACTTAACCTCTTGACACTTTACTGAACGACTGGGTTACTTGTAGCCCCTAAGGGAACTAGAAGTGGGCCTGCTGATGGTAATATCTTAGGTCTTGGTTCTGCGTACCTAGGCACAACTTAGCACACGCACCTACCAATACTGGAACACACAGGGGGCTTGTATTTGGCCAAGGTCCGTATTCTCTCATTCTGTATAAGAGTTATTTCAAAGAAAATAAAAGGGGTGGCCTTCTTTTAATCTAAGACCATGCTGGGTTGATGGTAAGGACAACAGAATGCAGTTTTCCTTTGTGGTCCAACTTTAAGACTTTGGAAAACTCTCTAAGTCAAGTTGAAGTCACAACTCTGGAGGGAAAAAACACCAAGTAACCCCCTTCATGCCTAGAAACAGAAAGTGTTCAATCCCACATTAGACTCCTTCCTCGGTAGAGAACCTACTAGTCCCTTTTAATCCTTTCTGGGATTATACCCACAACTAATTATTTTTTATACTATGTTTTACAACAAAGCACAGTCCTGGGAAACTGGTCAGTCCAGTTATTGCTTATCTTTAGGCATTAGAGAAATGTCCATATTGACTGACCTTACATAATGCTTTAGCATTTTTTCTTTCCTGAAAATATGAAGTTGGCTGAATCAAAAACTCAGCAAAGTGTATTCTGTGTGCCCATGACCTCAGCCAGGGACTGATAGGCATCAGAGGCTTTTCTTGAAATACACGTAACAACTCTGGGACCCTGCCAGCACAAGCAAACTTGACATTTTAGGGAGTCTCCAGACACACACTCATTGTCTACTCTCCCCACATCTTGCCTCCTCTGGGGGGTCTCAGGAAATGCATAGCCTGAGATTTGGAAAGCTGACTGGGAAGGGGAGAGAGACCCACATGTGATTCGGGTGAGCCACCCGGCAGGATGACTCAAGCCTGTGGGCTTGTGGTATCACAGAACCAGGCTTCCAAGAGGGAACTCAGAGAAGTTTCAGTCACCGCCAAGATCTGGCCCTTCAGTGGGTCAGCACCAGGCCCATGAAGCCCTCGCAGACCATAACCCTTTACTAATCCAGAATTAGGAGTCCAAACCCTGGCTGCCAGTGCCCCTGGACATAACATCCCGGTCTCTATGGCCCACGGCCCGAGTTTCAATTCTAACTGCAGGGCTTCCTCATCTTTCGTTCCTTCCTTTACTCAGCAAGCATTCTTTGAGCACCTACTATGAGCCAAATTTTATGCTGGGGCAACGACAGTGTACAAGGCGGACTCTCCTTGCCTTTATGAAACGGTATCTCCTCCTTCCAGACACTATCCCCACCCCACCTTTTCCACAGTGAAAACTGAATTCAGACATCATCCGCCCCCAGCCTGAGAAACCTGGGAAAATGCACATGGCAGCAGGCGGGTCCTTTGAGGAAGTGGGCAGGGGAGGAAGAGGTATAGACAGCATCAGGCCACATATTGGCACCCTCCATGTACGATCAGCCCTTCCAGCACCTAGATTTAGCTGGTAACAGCTTCCCAAAGCAGCTTTCAGTTGCTTCCCTTGATATCCACCCTGATTGCCTATGTTCCCATTCTTCATATAGACGCAACCATTCATCATTATGCTGAATTCTCTGAAGTTCCATTTCTATAATTTGTCCTGGGGATGCAGAATTGGGCCTGATGAAGCCAAAAGAACTACTGGCAGGTGCTGAGATATTGGAGCTGGGAATTAATTGACCTAGCAAGGGACATTCTGCGACTACTGCTAACACCCTTGGGAAACTGGTGTTTTCCCACCAGTTTCCCAATGGTGCAGATGTCCGTTAAATGATGGTGGCTCATCCTTACTCACTTTGGCTTTTGCAAAATACATCCTGAACAATGAAATAGGGAAAGTTTCCTAGCTTTTTTTCTTTTTTTTTTTGTTGAGTCGAAAGAGTGCTGGAAAATTATTAAAAGTTAATGGGTGAAGGTGGAGATGGGAGAAGGCAAAAACGAAAACAATGGAAGAGCCCAGTTGAAGATGGCTTCTCTAAAAATGCCTTAATTCCTGGCACGTACCACATATTTGCATATGAACTGCTACTGTTTTCCAAACTGTCGACTTCTGTTTGAAATCATTTTGGGGGATAGTTTTGGAAACATGGTGGCATAAAATCTGAGCCGTGAGGAGCTAAACCAGCAAAATGGCGAAATGACTTCTTTCACAGCCTCGGGATTCTTTGCTACATGTTGGTCCACAATTACCCATGGTTCCTCCATGCTGTGCTGTACCTTCTTCCCAAGATGTTTGTAGGAAATTTTACCTCCCGTAAGTTCAGAAATGGCTGTGGTGAGTTCTGTTCAGTAGGAGGCGGGACACGGGGGAGGTAAGGGATAAATATTTTGATGTCTGACGGCTGTACACTGTTGATGTTTGACTTTTCCTTTTCCTTAAACCTGTGCTACACCTTTTATTAAAAGGCGGACACCCCTACTTGTACAGGAAGGGCGCTCTTGGGAATGAACAGAAATGAATAATTATCTGACTCTCTGGGACGCCAAGGGGATTAGCTTGTTCCAGCTCCAGAACTGAATTAAACATGCAGAGCGGTGGTGGTTCTGCTAGGGTGAAAAGCAAATCACTCCAGTGGTTTAAGACATACCTAGGGGGTAGGCACCCCGTCAGCTTTCTCTGTGGGTAATGGCTTCAGATCCCTGCTCAGGCTCTGTGAGGTGTGTAACTGCACATTTGACTTCTACCTCCAGACCACGGGTAAACAGCCCAGGCTTCTCTCCAGAGTCCCTTCTCAGTTGCCCACACAGAAGCTAATAGTCCTTAGTTCTGAGGGATTTCTGCCATTTTTAACATTCAAGGGGAAAAGGAATATCAACCTTCCACGAGAATATAAACGAAGGATAAAAACCTCTAATGGATTTGCCCTCTTGTTACTTGCAAATGCTTTCTTTGTCTGCAAATGTCACATAATTGATTTTGGATAGGAACAATAAAAGTCTCCTGTAAGAAAAGTTTTCAAGACCCCCTTAGCACTCTAGTTTTACCGAAACCTCCTCTTTCCAGTGCATTAGCAGCTTCATTCTTTATGATGCTTTCCTCTACATTCTTTAGAGTAATTTTGTTACTTGACAACTAGACCTAAAGCTGTCGTAATCTCTTTTTAAAAAATCTAATCTTTGAAAATGACATAGATTTCTTTATGCCTTAAAGGCGGTTTTTATTCTTCTCTCCCACAGCCCCCACCACCCCACGTTTTTGCTTTGTTTTGTGGGGGGTTTTGTCTTTCAATCTCTTTCTTCTTTTCGCATAGTTCTGTGGGTAGATTTCAAATCTTCTATAAAGAACTCAAACAGAAAAACAGCCATAACCTTCTTTCCCCAGTACCGACTAATAAATCCTTCTTAAGCTGGATCTTGGTGAAAGCTTGCTGCCCAAACAGCAGTGGGACATGGATGGGCATCTCCAGGGAGTGACTGGTCAGCACCACTAATCAAAACGGAGCCCATGAGATCATGAAGGAGCACAGACCAGGAGACGCCTCTGCTCAGGGCACAGCTGCGGACTCTCTTTCAAAGACAAGCTGGTCCTGCCCTTTAGTCTCCTTAGATCTGCATCTAATCCTGTCACCAGAGAACTATCTTATGAATTCTGCTTTATCAATGTGCATGTCTTCTGGCACCGCTGCACAACTTCAAGGTCAAAGAGGGCCGCGTTTCCATTATTTTGCTCCAGTGACTTCCTCTAGTTGGGAGACAGGGAGCATTCTTTTGAAAGCTCACGACCTGTGGGAAGCTTGAGGAAAAGTTGTCCAGGTGCACAAGGAGGTTCTGCCGTTCCTTAAGAAGAAGAACAAAAGAGATCCTTTCCTGGAGAGTCTCTTCCGGGAAGGTGGCTGGAGGAATAGTATCAGTACTGGTTTTCTTCTGCTCATCACCTTGGCCCTGCAGGGAAAATTCTAGGCCGAGGGGGAGGGCCCTGTTTCTAAGATCTAAAAGTTTGAGGGTGAAATTCATCCATGACAAATATAAAGGGATAGTGCCAATGAGTACCGGGGCCATGTTTAGACCTCCTGCCCAACAGCACCAAGACTGAGAAACGACTTCCACAGAATAGCAGAAAATGGGTGTAAGCAGCTTTGTACCTCTGGAGTTTCATTTGCCAAATAGGGCTATTTTAAAACCTTGAAGAGCCCCAAGCATCCTTCCTTCAGAGCCTCCCTTCCCCAATTATATCAAGCACTAGAAGGTACCAACAACATACACTTAGTAAAATTTGAAGTAACCATATGATTTGCATTGAATTGCGGTTGACTGGTTGACAATATTAAGTGTTGTAGCTCTTTAGACATTATTTCTGATTATATAATATTCTTTTCATATTTTGGAGCCAATGGTTTGGGGATTTCATTTGTTTAATTGCTTGTTTAATTGTTGTTGTTGTTTTCCAAACCTCGCACATTTGCAGGTCTTAGAAAGGCTCTTAAACACAGGCCTTTTTGCCTAGAAACAGCCCTACTAACATGAACAACAAGGAGACTGTTAAATTAATCCTATGTTGGAGATATAATACCTAAAACATTTAAGACACCGAAGACTCTGCTGGTTGCCTTCTGCATTGTTTATAGCCTTTTAAATTTCAATCGTTTGAATCAAGGGAAATAAGCAGGCTGCTTTCACCTGGCTTTGCCACATTGGCACACACACAGGTACTAAACGTGGAATTCTAAACTGGGTTGACATATAAGAGCGCACAGATCTGTGCGTTGTAATCACCAGCACCCCGCCCTCCCCGTAATCCTATAAAAATGTATTCAAGTGCTTTGCTCTGAAAAAAATTCTAAAATAAGAGATTCTTATTAGATCATTATTTCTCTCAGGGTGGGGGAACTGATTTTGTGACATAAGCTTGAAGAAAAAATTGCCCGCCGTTCAATGCCTTGAGCATCTGGTGGTTAACACGTCTGGTTCCACAAGCCGATGGTGGTCTTCTCCCATCACCCCAGAGCTTAGCCTGGCCTCCCTTTACAATAACACAAATACCACGAAGACACTTTTTGAAGCTCTAAGACTCCCTGCTCAAGCATAATTCACAAATATGACTTGGATTGAACACTACCATGGGCCTTGACTATATGATTCCTAAATCAATTCTAATTCTTTATTTCCACTATTTTTTTTTTACCACAGTTATGTATTTGCATTGGGAGCTGCCTGCTAACTCTGTGGCAGCTTTTGACAATTCCTATGCCTAGTTCCCATGCAATGCGTTTGAGAGAAGACCAAGAATATGTTTCCCCACGTACCAGCTGCAGAGGTTTTGAAGTGTATAACCAGGTTCTTCTTCACAACAAAAGGCCCCTGTCTATAGGTGGAAACCTTAAAAGAGAATGGGGAGGTGGGTATTCATGTTTGAACACTGGAAACATTGGGTTTTTTTAGTTGTAATGCACCTCAAATCACCAGAAAGAGAAGGGGTAGCCTCTTCGATGAGCATTGGCCCCCACTGCGGGTAGTTGGGGTTCCACTTGCTTAAACTCACACATAGGCAACTTGAAGACTTTTTGGGGCTCTGAATGATTTCTCCACCACTACCTTTCCTCCACCAATAGAAACATGCTATCCTTACAAGGCCATGTTTGGGGAGACCACAGTTTAGCTCATGAAAGAAGTTCACATTGCAAAGAGCTGAATAATGCACGGTTCTTGACTTTGCCCTGTAAGTCTCAGTCATGATTGGCACAGAAGCAACTAGTCTGCTGAAAAGCCAAGCCAGCACAAATGTTTTGAAACTAATCCCACCAAAACTCTTGTGTCACTAAATCATACAACTGTAGTTCCAGTTAATCCGACTATTTAATATCATTGGGCACTAAATTAAATAGCTGTACACAAAATTTTAGAAAAGATCAATATTGTAACAAAGTTACATATGCTCAGTAAAAAGTACCTGAGAAAAGAAAATATTGATCTCTTGTGGTTTGTATACTTGAGTTATTTTTAGGACTTTGTGGAAACGCACCATTCTGATAAAGGGGAAGAAGATGTTTTGAATTGAAGAATACTTGACTTCAGTAGAAATCACTCATCTCTTTGGGCCTTTGCTCATCTGTTTGGGATGCAACCTTAGCAGTCAGGGTTGTTTGGAGACTAAAATGAGCCAAAGGGAGAAGCTGTCCTGTACCACCAAAATAATCTGTGTAATTATCATGGTGAGGCGGGCTACGGGCTTTAGTCAATGAGCCCCTTCCCTTACTTTATGCCTTCTTCTCATAGCTGTTATTACTGGGACTCCATTCTGGGATTTAAAAAAGTAAAAGAATGATAAGAAAGTTACAGTCAGCATTTTGCACGCACACACATGCTTTTTCTCGTGTATGTGGGCTGATCTGCAGAGCCCAAGGCCAAGGCACACGTGTATCTCCACTTCTCCACCTCCCAGAGGTTTAGAGTCCTGTCACGTAGCCCAGAGGGAGCGTCTCGGGCTTGGCATAGTGCCAACAAAGGCTGCCAACCGTGGGGTTGGAGAAGACCAATGAAAGTATGAAGTTGACAACTTGAGAGTCACAGGACGCGGAGAGCCACATTCAACTTTCTTGATGTGCTACTGTATATTAGTATTCTAGGAAAGAAAGAGGAAGAAAAATCACACGATATGAGTAGAAAACCAGTGTTCTCAATAGCCTATGAAGGAAAAGAATTTGATGAAAAAAAAAACTGATTCACTGTTTTACAAACACTAACAAACATGGCTATAAAAGCACATTTTGTAACACAAAAGCCTATGTAGATGGTAGAGGTTTTTATAGCTTCCTTAAGTGAGTAGTTAAACCAGCAGTCTGAATTCTCTTAGTCCCTTAAGAGTGGTTAATTAAAGAAGTATTTTCCTTACTCATTACCCACAACGGTGGTTTTTTCTCTATGCACCCTAGAAAAACTCCCAGGACTAGACATAGGAGGGCACGAGCAAGTTACATGGCGCGATGAGTGCCTTTTCTGTCAGAAGTTCATTTAGTTCCCTGGGTTCCCAGGGCATATGATGTTTAGAAACTTTTTCTCTAAACGTAAGAATTATTGTGCACCACAATTTTGAATCACCGATTTCCATATCTTAAGCAGCTATCAACTCGCCAGTTCTCTTCGGGTCTCCTTTATATTTTCTTATAATGTCTCCTCCTGTTTGGGGTTGTCCTCCAAAAGAGTTGGGGGGCATGATTCTTTTTAAATTGATAGAAATGAAACTGTACAGATTTTTGCCCCCTTGTATCTGTGAGCATGATCTCTGTCAGGCTGGAAAATCTGCTTTATCATTTTGTATATTTGACTATTTTGTATTCAGCATTACTTGATTCCCTATGTGCATGGCGATGTATTAAAATGTGGGATTTCTATTACCGTGTAAAAGAGTTTTGATTCTGATTTTCAACATATATCCTTGGGAAAAAATTACATTAAACTTTTCATTTCTATTGTCTTCAGCTCATCAGCTTTGCAGAAGAAAAAGAAAAGTTAACAGCATTTCACTTTCCCTGTGTTAGCTAATGATGCAATTCATGGTGGAAAATTGTCCTCAATTATGCTGTGTTTCCTGGAGAAATAATATATGTGAAATGAATTGGTGGCCTCCCTCCAGCTCCCAGCACACAGAAATCCCCCAGCACCAAATCCCACCAGCATAATTGCTATTACTGTTGAACTCTTTAGTGTTGAGCACAGCTGGGGGAAAGACACAATTCTCTTCATCTGCAGATATGGTAACACCCGGGAAAAAGGTGGGACAACAGATCTTGGCCCACCAATTTGCCCTCAGCCCAGAGAATCTTAAGTGCTTATAATAGCACGATTGATGGCATTTCCCAGCTCCTCTATCTCCATCTCTCCCAGTTGGTGATGCAGTCCAAGCTATCTGTATTTTATCAATAGAGATACCGACCTTCAAATAACACCGGCCCAAGAGATCGGGGATTAGAAACCAGTTGTCCCAAACAGATCTGGCACAGCCAATTCTGTAGCTTAGCAAACATCTGGATCTACTCCACTCTCAACTACATGTTTAGAAGATGCCAAAAATTTTTCTCAAATTAAAAAATCCACTGAATAATATGATGCACCAAATATCAACAACAGACCATTTGTCTGCTCTAAACTACCATTTTCACCCTTCCTTTTCTCAAGGAGACATCCTAATGAGTACTTAGAGCCACGATGACTTTACTGAATATGATGAATTGCCTCAACTTGTACTCAAGAAACACTTCTTTCCCAGAAAGGAAAAGGTCCTTATAATTGCATTTAAAAAAAAAAGGAAACATCCTTTGCCTTTTTTATTACATGTTTACTGTGAATCTGGGTTGGTTGGTTTGTTTGTTTCCCAGAAAAGGTTTCCAAAAGCAAAGCCTGTGATAACCTTTTAGGTTAGCTTACTGACTCCGTGTATAAACCTTCTAAATCTGTCTACACACCTTATAACTCTAAAAGCACAATGTCTCCCACTTTCTATTTATGCAGATGAAGAACATGGAAAATGGGGTAAGCTTTTTGTCAGTTAACCACTTTAAAAGCTGTAAAACTTGAGCCCCCAAGTCCAGCATTCTCTTTGACCTTTCTTGGATCATTTCTGACCATTCTGTCTCTTCTTTTTGTCTCTTTCTCTTACCATTTTCTTCCTTTCCCCCTTTCAGTTATCTGCCTTTCCTTTAGCTGTTCCTCCTCTGTGTGCCTGGTTGATGCCTTTCTCTGCCTTACCTTCCTTTCCTTCTATCTCATCTCTGTCTCTCTCCCTTTTTCTCTCCCATCTCAATCTCTCTCTTTGAGTCCTTTGTGCCCTCTCCTTCTTTCTTTTTCCTCTCTGTAAGGTAGGGCACTCGTATTATTTGTATTTGTATCCCCATCTCTTGGCACAAAATAATTGCTCAACAGAAGTTAGGTGAACTGAATTAAACTTGGTGCCACGTCCTTTCCGGCTTACTCTCCTCCTTCCTACTGAGCCTAGCAACCCCTACTAGTACTTCATTGAGCAAACTAACTCAGAGTAATAAAAACTAATGCCAGGTGTGTTTTCAGAGGTAAGTGAAAGCTTTAGATAGTAACGGGCCTAGGTAGCTTTGCGTAACGCAAGCCAGAAGTAGGCAGATTCCCCTAGATACCACATTGCCAGTACAAAGGGATATCCTACCATCTCAGTGTTTTGGGAACTCATACTTTCCAGGATGAACACGGTAGCCATTTTTGGATCAAGGACAGTGATGTCATGAGAAGCTCAGTCGAAGCCACCAAAATTATTTGTTGACCTAAGCTTATTCAGAATCTTATAAAATCCCTCTGTGAGACCTAGTAAATGTACACCGCAGTGTTTGATATTTTGTGCCAGAGAAAGCTGTCGCCAGTTGAGGTTTCTTATGGTGATTATGAAATCATTAGGATTGTCAGTAGCTTATCTTTCACAGAAATCTATTTTATGGCATGTAAATATGCACATTGTAAAATAGCTTTCCATTACCTTTCATGATTTTTTGTGCGTCTATTGAAAAATCAACTAAAAAATAAGGTTTACTGAAGGCCACCACGTTCTTCTGTTTTTGTGTGGCACTGGGGAGTTGTAAGGTGGGAGTGGATAATGAGAACTGTATGCAGTTGTTTCACAAGTGAGAATTGTCCATTCTCATGAGAAATGGAAAACTTGCCAGGGTCCCATTTTCCTTGCATACCTCTGTCCTTTTGGTAGTAACCCAAATATTACGAAATCTCTCATTGCCCAGTCTGTAGAGGGAAGTCCAAGAGGGGAATAAAAATATATATGAAAATATTTCCAGATTTTACTTTGTTCCTCCTGGAACTTCCAAAGTAGAACGTGTGAGGGTGGGTGTGTGTTACACAGAAAATAGCTTCAAACTCCTCGTTCCCGTCTATGCCATCCTCATTATGCACCCAAGGCAGCTGCTTCCCTTCCTTACCCCAAATCTTTCTGCCTCTGCCCCTCTCAACTCCCAACCAGAACTCTCCCAGCCACTAGACTTTTCTGGTTCTCATCTCCCTCTACACCCTCTTTCCTTCCATTTCTATGCTTCTCTTCTAAATGTCAGCCATTTTCCGTGTAATTTTCCTATTTTGGCTTCTCCAGCTCTGCTTTTCTATACCTGTTGCCCTGATTCTGCCTCACATAAGTGAGTAAGCACTAGCTTTTCTTTAGTGAGCAAGAGAAAGAAAGGGATGTGATAATGCAATATTTTTTCTTAATAATTTTCTTTATCAATTCTTCTTAGTAAGTCTTGCCCCAGACTGTAGAATAGATGATCAAAAAGTGAGTCACAGCAGGTTAATGTGCTTGCCACTCATGGCTCAAGTTCTACCTCCAGAAAGTAAGCCTTACAGGCCTCCAGGTCTTTTTTGTTTATTCGTTTAACAATCACAGATGGATTGCAATCTTGTGCTGTTTGTTCTATGTGCCAGGAACTGTGCATGGTTTAGAGCTAAGTCTTGGTGACTCAGAGATGAATGACATTTTTCTTGCCCTTAAAGATCTTACAAAGAGCAATAAGGAAGTCAACAAATAATTTCTTCTGTAAGAAGGAAATTAAATTTCTTATTAAAATGCAAATATCTCTGGAAGGATAATAACATAAACCCCACTCATTCTCAGATGCTGGGAGTGGGGAGAGATGCAAGAATCTTCCATGTCAAGTAAGCTCTGACAATATGATGTATGTACTTATCGAACTCCTAGAGACGCATCATGCACATTAGCATATTAAAGGCTCTGAGAAGTCTTGCGGGAAATAATCTATTTGTTTAGTACAGCATTTTCAAAATTTATTCAAGCATCAACTATTTTCCCCCAGAGAATACCAACAGCCCAGAGAACAAGTACTTTTGGAAATGCTGTTCTAAGCCAACTATTAGCTTGGCAATATGTTATCTCAACCAGATGAGTACAAAACCCCTCAGGAAGTAAGTGGTGCAAAAGATGGGCTCCCTAGAAGGTGATGAGGGCTTAGGGGCAGAAAGTGGGCTAAAAACCAATTTGCTAATTTCTGTTGACTAATTATGAAGCAGCTACTACACGGTCAACCCTGTGAGCTCATCACATCCTAACCCTGCCACCAGCCATGGATGAGAGAGGGGAAAACAGTAGTGTGACTTTGGCCAAGGCTCACACACCTCTGGATTTTAATTTTCTATCTTGGAATATTAGGAGTTTGGAATAGCTGGACTCCAATATGTCTTTGAAGCATAATATTTTAAGCCAAATCATAACTTTGCGCCACCTTACCTCCAATTTTGCTTTAAATGCGAAGTAAGCATACGTTAAAAAATCCAGAAGCTCCACTCCACTGTACCTAATTTTCCTTCTTAAAGATTATGGAAGACTTTTTATTTAACATGTGTTTGTCTCACAAGTGTTATGGAAGATTTCAAAGGAAACAAGAACTTGGATCACAATTTGAGCAATCACACAAGCTTATAGACCCATAGTTAGTAACTTCACCAATATGAACAGGTGTTGCCTTTTATTCTTGCATACAATGGAGCTGGGGAAAAAAGAAGTCATTCAAAGAATTTGAAAAAAAGAACAAGTGGTATAAAACTTGACACTTTTGGTATTTTTCCTTTGATGATGCTCTATTCAAAAATTAAATTAAGGGAGAGAGAGAGAGGCTGAACTGAGAACTATATTTTAAAGAAGGACTCATAAAGATTCCCACTAACTCCCGAGAGATGATATTTCTAAGGTGTGTTGGTATGCGTGCATGCATGTGTGCTTGTGCTCACAGTGATGGAGATTGGGGTGAGGGCGAAGGAGGAAGAGACTGGAAGAGTTTCAAAGACCTGATTCCCTTTCAGTCGGGTTGACTTCCCCTCTGATCCCGGACAAGACAGATGAATCCCTGCCTTTGTTGTCCCTTTGAATTTGTCTCTATTATGTTGCAGAATGATTCAGTGATGCTGCTGCATGAAAATAGAATAATGTTTTTGGTTTTTTAATATATTTTATTTTATTTTGAAAAACAAGAATTGTTCTGAGACTCGGTCCTGACGAGTATGTGATAATGGTGTCTGAAATGCAATTTAATGGATTTCAACAAAAACAATAACTACATTAACTGAGTGCTTGCGATGGGTCTAGAATTCTTTACGTTGCCTCATGTAATCCTCACAATATTATATTAGATATTATTAGTCTCATTTCACAGGTGAAGAAGTTAAGATTTAAAGAGATTAAATTTTTAGGCCAGATCACACAGCTCATTCAGCTATATCTGACTGGGAAACAAAATTTCAGCCGTTGGACTATACACGTTTATTGAGCATGTATTATACACTTGCTACTATGCCAGACAACTAATCCTTTGCATCAGTTGTCCTTGACCTCTTCAAGATCACGAGTACTTTGAAAACCCTCCCGAAAGCCTATAGATGCTCTTGTCCAAAAATGTACCCAACACACAAGTCTTTACATACATTTTCAGTGGGGACTTTCTGAACGGCATCCCATTTTAAAAATTCTTGCCTTAAGTAATAGCACAGAATTTAATTGGTGAAGAGATGATAGCAGAAGACATGGAGCCAGCAAAGACTTAGCCCTGAGTTCACAGCAAAGTTTCTCTCACAGGAAGAGGGGAGATGGTCATGATTCATTCCACAAGTAGTCACTGAATGCCTCCGGTGGGAAGTACCATGCTAGGCCCTGAGAATACAACAGGAAATTGTGCAGACAAGGTCCAGTCCTCATGGAGAATGTTTTTCAGGAGGGCAGACAGGTAAGTAAACAGGCATCAAATTTGTGGCTCTCATTCTACATTTTCACTCTTCTCACTGCTTCTAAGTGTGTCCAAAGGCCTAGCTAACTAGGTTTTGGATGTGAATAGTGAAGATATTGCTATTGCACAGTGTCTGTCCCAATATATGACGTTGAAAATATAATGAGAACTTCTGTTAACAAAAATATTTTTCTTTATTGCCTTTGGTAAAAAAGGAAGCAAATAGACCTACTCTTTCAAATGCTGATTCCAACATCTGTCCTCCAAAATCAGTATTAATGTATTCTCTTCAAATTAGGACTTTTGATTTTCTGGGAATAACAACAAAATTAGCTATGCCTTTTTTTGTGCCATTTCTGTTAAAATTTTAAACACCTTCTTTTTGTTCAATGTGTTCTTCAATTCAGCTGAGGTTGGAGGTAAGATGTCTGTTAGAAGGAAACCAAGTACACATCCTGTGTCCTCATATGGTATCGTTTCAAGCTTGTCAATTCTGTTTTTTTATGTTTGTATGAAGGCTTTTACTTACTCATAGCCCATTTATTTCCACAAAGTAGTTGAGGCAATTCACAAGAAAATATACTGTAAAATGGAAAGTTATAAATAAATTAAAATCAGGATCAAAGAAATGATAGCACAATTAGAAGATCAAGACAAGGATGTAGGTTGTAGCCTATATACTTTGGCCATCATTATTAAAGAGGAGTCATAAATTTCATGTCAACTTGGGAGGCAATCACAGTGATCTGATACAGGATTTACAACATCCATAAAAATAAACATGGATGTCTAGTGGAGAAGAATACATAAGTCACATGAATTTTTAACATAAAACAGAAGTTGTTGTGCTAAATGTGCGTAAGGCTATGCCACAAACCCCTGGGAGTATGAGTTCAGTCTTCTCTGATGACGTGGGTGAAAAAGTTGGAGAAGTACTGCCTTGGGGAAAGTCAAGTTTTCTTTCCCACATAAGTCTGAGAAAACTCTTAATGCGTCTTTCTAGGTGGGCCCCTGAGTAAAGCAGTAGACAGCGTCCCTACAGGAGACGCAAGAAAGGTTTTCATGTCCCTCCAAGGCAGCAAAGGGCACCACAACTATGTGCAACCAGCTGGAAAAAATTCTGTGGGCCCCAAAATTATGTGATCTCAGTTTATGATCTCATCAAATCTAAAGGCTACCTAGAGGATTGAGACTAAGGAATAAGCAAGACGATATGCTCATGACTAGGGTCCCCTGGCGACCAACCTCAGTCATAATAGCAATCGTGTTTGGAGCATCTGTGATGTGACAAACACATCAATGCATTGTTTGATTTAATCCTTACAATAACTCTCCAAGGTAGGGACGTTGGTCAGGACCCTTTCACTTGCAAGTGACTAAAGCCCATCTCAAACTACCTTAAGAAAAAAGAGAAGAGAGAGAGACAGATTTATTGGATGATATTCCAGGGCCACATGGAACATGTGGCTCTTTCAGTTTCCACTCTCCACTCAGTATGTGCTCTCTTCTCTGAGTGGGAAAGTGGCATCTCACTGCTCCAGGCTGACACAGAAAGGGCCACTGTCTTACAACATCCAAGCCAGTCCTGAAAGGAGCTGCTGATGAGCCATTTTGGGATCACTTGCCCACCCCTTGGCACAGTCAGTGTGTCCAAGAGTATGGGGCCCTCTAATTGGTTGGCCCATGGCAGAGCAAGTGAGATCCTGGATTGACAGCACCACAAAGATCTCACGGAGTTAGAGGATGAAGAGCATTGCCCAGAGGGAGGACGCAGGGCAGACAAAAATACCAGACAGTCTCTACAGTAGGTATTTTTATCCCCACTTTACAGATGAGAAAATGGAGGCCAAAGGTTGCAAATGTCAGGGCCAAGATGTGATTCTAAGTCCTGCCTTAGTCCTAGTAGGTTTGATTATGCTGTGGTAACCAGAAATAAAACATGAAATGTTAATAGCTTGCTGCACCAAAACATTCTTACTTATCTTTCATGCCCAACTCAGGTTGGGGGAGTGAAGGACTCTGCTCCCCACAGTGCTCAGGGACTAAGGCTGACACTGAAGTTTCTAGCATCTGGAAGACCTGGATTCCAGGCCCATAAAACAGAGGAAGAGAGAAGCCAGACACACAGCCATGGCTCACTAGCCCGAATGAGTCACATGGCTCTGCCTAACTGCAAGATAGTTAGGAAATGACTTGCAGCGGGGGGATGGGAAGGATTTGGTGTGCACATGGATAATTGTGAGTGTTAAATATCTCTGCTATTTAGGTCTGTATGACTCCAAACCTTTGTCTGTTACCAATTGTACCTCGGTCATATATTTTTCAGCTGCCACAAAAGCAAGTGTGTGCAGTAAGAATTTCTGGCCAGCCTCTCCCCGTAACAGTCTCACTCCCCCATGAGTGAGAAAGGAACAGATACTCTAGTTCCTTGAGTGATCCAAGGGGAAAGAGGAATAGCTTCAGAACACAGTAGGCTTACAAAGCTGGCTAGCACCCTGTCCAGAGGGCCATTTCTGCACCCTGCCTTACCCTCGGGAGCCATGGAGAAGCAGGCTGATATGATTGCTACTGCGCAGTCTGTAGGGCTGCCCAGAGCTGAGTCCAGCTGAGAGAGAGCCTCCAGGCTGCCAGGTACTGAGCTAAACCTCCAAAGCCATTGTGCTTTGAAGACTGTGAGCTGTGTTTCTGAATTTAGCTCTTCACGTGATTTGAATTCTCGTCTTCAGTGACAATAGCAGGCTGTGATGGTAGATGCCAGTCTGGACTCTCCACATGCCGCCTCATGGCCTTGTGCTGTTGCAGGAATCTGAGAGCATGAAGAATAATCCAGATAAGTCTATGCCTTATTAGTACATGGTTTTGATTGCAAACTCTTACCTAGACCCATATTGGCACAAGTCAGACTGTGAACCATAAACACCCTCTTTTGCCTCTTGTCGCCTAAACTAGAACTTGACTTAAGTGGTTGGCATCAGGCCTCTGTCACCTGGGTCCTATCTAGTAAGGACTTGGTTCTCAAAAGGTAGGGAGGAGACCTGAGGCGGAGAAAAAGGAAGCTTTCCAGAAGAGAGTGCTAAGAGAAGACAATGCTTTTAAATTCTTTCTTCTACTCCAAACACTACACTTAGCATCATGGCCAACTACAGCAGGTCCCTGAAGGGTCCCCTACTTTTACCTGTAATATCTTTGTGGGGACCACTGACTCTTACCAATTATCCCAAGTACTCCCCTACATTGTGCAGCCATGAGACTGGCTGACACCTATGAAGTGTCAACAGAAGTGATGATACGCTCCCAACACCCTGGGCAGAAGCAGTGAGCAGCCAGAGTCCTGCTTCTGTCTTTCTCTTCCAAACATCCAAGGCCACTTTGGAGGCCACATATGCCAGATGGTGAGGCTACAAGGAGAGATGCCCCACCGCATGAGACTTTTTACATGAGCAAGAAATAGAATTTTATTGTGTAAGCCAAGATTTCAGGATTTGTCTGCCGGGGCAGTTAGCATTAATTACCCTAATTCAATAGGAGAAATGTGAAACAAATCTTAATGTTTGAAAAATCATACAGTAGGCTCTTTTAGAAGGCACTTTGTTCCAAAAGAGCTAAAACTTAGTATGTAATTCTTAACTGCTCCCACTCTTTCAGGAATCTTTTACTATATATTTCTAGAAGTGTATGTATGATCTTTAATTTTTCTTCTTTTCCTTCTCAGTGAAACACAGAGTAGTTTGGCTTGAAATAAGATTTACCACTTTTGACATTATTAACAACATCAATTCAATTTAACTATGTTAAGCTTATGGTGCTTACACATCTTAACTTTAGTCTCAGAACATTTATTGTTTCATTTTCCATTTACTTTTATAAAATAATAAGATGAAAATATATGTAAGAAAATATTCATAGAAGTGCCTGCACACACTTGGATGGCCACAACTAAGCTGCTGGTTGACAGGAAGGGCCACCGTGTGATGGCTTCAGGTTTTCAGGTTATGAAAGTTTTAATTCAGTTTAGGCACAGTGTTGAGGAGTTTCGAGAACATGTTTGGCAATGTGGCCACAGCAGATGGGAGCATGTAAACTTGCACGAGTATCTGCCACCCAGGCTTCTGAAAGGGCCTGCCTGCCTTGCTGTTCTCCATGCTTAGAAGGCCTGTGCACCAGATCATCATATAACCATTTCTTTCTCAACAGTCTGGTTTTTCCTCAAATTCCATGTATGTGGAGAAGTCTTTTTTCATTGCACAGGTAACCACTCTCCCACACAAACAATCAACTACAACAAAAACAGCTATAAAGGATTTGCTGGGGAGGGGCACCTGAGGAAAATTTGAACTTCACTCCATAGTAAATAATGTTATTTTATACTACTAAACTTTTTGAGTCATAATGGCATTGTAGTTATACAGGTAAATATCCTATTCTTGGGAAACACTTGCTGGACCATTTAGAGAGAAAGTTTCATGGTGTCTATAATTTACTCTAAATGGTTCAACAAGAATCCACATGTGTATATACATACATATAAAGACATGCACACACAGAGGAGGGGAAGTAAGCAATGTGGCATCATGTTAGTAATTGGTGGATTTAGGCGATGAGAAAATGGGTGTTCATTGCATACTGTTATTTCAACTTTTCTGTACATTTGAAATTGTTCAAAAGAAAAATTTAAAAAAGAGTCTCCACTTTCTATCCTTTTGTCTTGGCTTATTTTCTCCAGGGCACCTACAATTCTCTGAAATCAAGTATTAATTTGTTTCACTGACCATTGGATCTTCTTCCACTGGAATGTAATCTCCTGGAAGCAGAGTTTTCGTCAGTCTCATAAACCACTTTATCCCAAGCACCTAGACCAAAGTGGCCCTCAATTAATAGTGTTAAATGAATGAAAAATGACCCATTCCAGATACCCTTGACTCATGACATGCCCTAACCTCTTTAGGGATGAGTCAGGGAAAGGTGCCTTGAAAATCTCTAACCCTCAGCATCCAAAGGACACCCGGACAATTTAAAAATCAGCAAATCTGACCTGAGTGTCCACCCTCAGCCCTGTGGAGCTACAAAACCAAAGAGATTTCAGTCTCAGTGGGAACACTGGATGTGTCCACACACAACAAAGATAATGGTGAGGCCCCTTTTCACTTTACAAAGGCACTATGGCGAACTTTGGCGCAGTGAACCCTCAGATCAGTTCTGCAAAACAGGCAAAATTGTTAGCCTACTGAGAGAGGAGGGGCCAAAACACAGAAAGGATCACATCACTTCCCCAACGTCCAGCACTTTTAACTGGCAGAACCAAGATTAGAACACTGCTTTTCTGACTCAGAATAATTTGTTCTTTTCACTACATGGTGAACCACCTAAAAATATTACAGTTTTCTAACAGGCAGCATTTTTAATTACCAAATGAGTTACATGCTCATATATATACATATACACATATACATAAGAATATGTAGCATATATATGTATATGTATTTGTAGTCCATCACATAAAAGAAAACAGATTCGTTGTCTACAAGATAGAGCCTTGTAACGTACAATGACATATTATCTTGTCGTTCAGATGGAGGTTTTAGGGGAGCTGGTTTCCAGCTAAGCCTCTGGGTCTCTTAAGTCAGATGCTTTTGTCCCTTAATCCACCAGCTTGCCCTTTTGCACTTCTACCTCCATATAGACAGTCAACCCATTACAGTGGGTGGCCTAGAGCTCTAACATTGAATCCTGACAATCCCTAACACCTTGTAAGCTACACAGAGCCCTGCCTCAACCAATACTTGAATGGAAGGCAAAAGCTGAAAAGAAATTTCTACCATTGCAAGGAATATTGTTGTTCACTCAGGAAGTTGACCACGAGTCGATAGCGTCTTGCCCAATAGGAAAACAGGGCTGGTCAAAAAGCATCATTCTTATCTTATGCAAGGAACAGAAAGTCTGATTCCTAGGAGCTGTCACTTTAAAAAAATCCAATAGTACCTTCTAGTTAGACTAGCATGCCTTTTGATCAGGGTTCAACTCAGGTAATTACATTCCCATTCAAATGTCCACTGGTCTCCAGTTTGCTCAAACAGGCTTGCAGACTTTGACTGCTATAAATACATTGCTAAACTAAACCAATGCAACTTTCAAATATATGTTTTATGTTTTAGGAACCTATGCTGAGGAAACTGACTATAAAGTCTACATTCAAGATGTTTTGAGTTCAGTGTTCACCCACAGAGAGAAACTCTGTACCCATTGGCAGTCACTCCCCATTCCCTGCACCCCTTCTCTGCTCCCAGCCCATGGCAACCAGTAATCTACTTTCTGTCTCTGTAGATGCCTGTGCTGGACATTCCATATGAGTGAAATCATACAATATGTGATATTTTGTGACTGGTTTCTTTCGCTTAGCATAATGTTGTCAAGATTCATCCATATTGTAGCATGTGTTGGTATTTCATTCCTTTGTACTGCCAAATAATATTCCATCATATGAATATACAACACTTTGTTTATCCATTCATCAGTTGATGGATATTTGGGTTGTTTCTATCTTTGACTATTATGAATAATGCTGTAATAAACATTTATCTACAAGTTTTTATGGAGATATATGTTTTTATTTCTCAGGTATTTATCAAGGACTGGAATTGCTGGGTCATATGGTAATATAGTTACCATCTTAAAGTTTTTGAGGACCTACCAGCTGTTTTCCAAAGTGGCTGAACCATTTTACATTCCCATCAACAAGGTGTGAGAGTTGCAATTGCTCCATATCCTCAGCAACACTTGTTATTGTGCAACTTTTTGATTATAGCCATCCTAGTATCTCACTGTGGTTTTGATTTTCATTTCCATAATGAATAATAATGTTAAGCATATTTTCATGTGCTTATTGGTCATATGTATATCTTCTTTGGAGAAACGTCTATTCATATCCTTTGACCATTTTTTAATTTGATTATTTGTCTTTTCATAGAGTTGTATGAGTTCTTTACATATCTTGGATACAAGTCCCTTATCGGATATATGATTTGCAACTGTTTTCCCTCATTCTGTCTAAGCCCTTGTCTTAGCCTTTCTGTGCTAAGCCTTTTTACTTTCTTGATTGTATCATTTGCAGCACAAAAGTTTTAAATTTTGGCGTAGTCTAATTTATCTATTTTTTCTTTTGTCACTTGGGCTTTAATTGTTGAGTGGGAAAAACTCGCTCTTCCTTCTGTGTTTTTCTCCTTTACTCTCACACTACTACCATACTCATAACATTCCTGACACCAGATGTGTGAGAGATTTTTTTCCACACCCAACAATTCTCCGACACCAGCTGGGTGTCCTACAATTCAACTCAATTCTGACATCATCTACCTAGAGATAACATCAGATCCCTCAGGCTAACAGCTCAGTCCCACAAGACTGCCCCTACTTCAGATGCTTGCAAGTTCAGGTTGTTAGCTGTGTTTCTGACCAATTGGCTATACATCAGAGATTCCCATGACCCTTTCCTAGAGTTCAACTAATTTGTTAGAGTGCCTCACAGAACTCAGAGAAGCATTTACTTAATGTTTGCTGGTTTATTATAAAAGCATATGATAAAGGATACAGATGAAAAGTCAGATGAAGAGATACTCAGGGCAAAGTCTGGAAGAGCAGACTTAGCCCTAGCATGGGAGCTTCTGTCCCTGTGGAGTTGGGTATGTCACTCTCCTGGTACAAGGATGTGTTCACCAACCTGGAAGTTCTCCAAACCCCATATTTTTGAGATTTTTTGTAGGCTTCATCAAATGGGCATGATTGATCCTTAATTCAATTTCCCCCTCTCCCCTCCCTGGAGAATGGATGATGGGGCTGAAAGTTCCAGGCTCCTAATCATGGCTTAGTCTTTCTTGTGACCAGCCCCTATCCAGGAGCCCACCAAGCATTGCTTCATTAGAACAAAAGATGCTCCTGTCACCAGGGAAATTCCAAGGGATTTAGGAGCTCTGGGTCAGGAACCAGGGTCAAAGACCAAACATTAGAACAAAAGATGCTCCTAGTGTGCTTATCACTTAGAAAATTACAAAAGTTTTGGAAGCTCTGTGCCAGGAACGGTGGACAGAGACCAATATATATATTTTCTATTATTTCATAGCCATCCTATCCAAGAAAATGTTGCCTAACCTAAGGTTACAAAGATTCACTCTTATTTTATCTTCAAAGACTTTCATGGTTTTAGCAATTCCATTAAGGTCTATGATCCATTTTGAGTTCATTTTTGTGTATGGTGTGAGGTAGGAGTCCAACTTCATTGTCTTGCATGTGGATATTTATTTGTCTCAGAACCATTTGTTTAAAAGACGACTTTCCCCCACTGAATTGTCTTGGCATCCTTGTCAAAATCAATTAACCAGAAATGTAAGGATTGGGTTTAGTTTTACATTAGCATGCCTTACGTACTCCTCTAAAAGTTACAGCTAATTAAATTGATCCATTTCATTGTTTGCAAAATATCTGATGTGTTCCTAGAAAAAAGAATTTTCAAAGTATGTGGAGACCCATAGAATACGACCTCTTATAGGTGACTTTAAACCTCCTCCTAAGTTTAGAAGGGATATTAATTTGCAATTCAAAATATTAAGCTAATACATCTGCAACAATTAAAAGAATAATAATAGCTAGCATATATGGCCCAGAACTTTGCTAACCTCTGTAAGTGTGTACAGCATTTATTCTTTACAAGAACTCTATGATTTCAGCGTACATTGTTTCCCCAGATCAGGAAATTGTGGCTTAGAGGGGTTAGATAACTTGCACCACACAGCTAATGAGCCATTTGTGCATTTCCAAATCTCCGATGAACTGATCACCCTCTGTATAGTGGGAATAACTTGTCCATATTGCCTGATGGCAGATATAAGTCCAAGTATTCCCTTAGGGTCTGAGAGCATGACCCAAAGCAGCCCACTACAAACCTGACATTTCCTTGAAGGCACCATGTTTAATCCTTAAATTCAGGCAAAATTTTCCATCCCCATAATATTAAGCATTTATCAAAAATACTCCATAATATATGTGTTTATTTAAACTACATAATGTATGTACTTATTTGAAATAAAGCTGGTTCCGGGAGGTAACACATAGAAGTAGGAAATTCCTCTGTTGTCTTCCCTGTCCTTTTTTTTAAAAAAAGTTACAATTAAAATGTTTCAGAAACTGTACATATTCCCTCTTCTAAAACCTTCTAGAAGTATCCTTAGGTCACCCTGAAAGAGCCCTTGGGGTCACAGGAGTCTGCTAATAAGATTGGTGAGGCTGGGGCTGGCCTGGTGGCCCAGCAGTTAAAGTTCACACGTTCCTCTTCTCGGCGGCCCAGGGTTGGCCGGTTCAAATCCTGGGTGCGGACATGGCACCGCCTGTCAAGCCATGCTGTGGTAGGCGTCCCACATATAAAGTAGAGGAAGATGGGCACGGATGTTAGCTCAGGGCCAGGCTTCCTCAGCAAAAAGAGGAGGACTGGCAGTAGTTAGCTCTGGGCTAATCTTCCTCAAAAAAAAAAAAAATTGGTGGGGCTGCCTGATGGACTCCACATGTGCCTGAAGCATGGCTATAAAACAATTTCCTTTAAGCAAATCTTATTTTCATATTCGCTTACATTATAGGAGTGAAGATGTATTCCCACAGGGACAAAGAAATATAGCCCCAACGTGTAATTTGGAAACAATTGCATCTGCAGGAAAGCTTTTCAAAATCACATATTTAAAAAGAAAGTGTATCATTTCTAATAAAACAATAATAAAGCCAAACTAAGTCACAAGGAGAGCAAAGATTGTGCTAAAACCTAAAATAGACCACCAGGATTTCCTTGTGGGGGAGCATCCATGGAAGGAAATTTATCCACTGTGTTCCCTGGGCTTTATAATCAGTCTGTGACTGGTTTTAAAAGAAAATAAAAGTGTTAAAATGCTAAACATTTTTTAATGTGTTAATTAAGGATGTTCTCTTAGGTGATCCATGGCTAGAACCATTGATGTATTTGCCTGATATTCTTTGTATTTTCTTTATAGTAAAAATGTTTTTATTCTACGTACATATGTCTTCATAATCCTAGATGTTTCCCTCCGGAACTTGATTTCCACAACCGGTATTCAGTTTTCTGACATTGCACTCAGAAGGAGGAGAGGAAAGACCTGCCAGTCAGCTGATCTTGAAATTTAATAATTTCTGAAGGTCTTTCCTAAATCTATTAATTAAGCTTGATGGGGCAGCCAAAAGGAATAACTTGTCAAAGTTTGATTCTGCCCTATCTGGGATGTTCCTGGGAAACTGGTGAAGCAGGCAGGCCAGAGGTCTATTTGCAAGAAGACTGAAATACATCTTGGGAAGGACACATCCTAAGGTCAGAGTGTACTGAGGCAATCCAGTAAGAAAACTTCTGTCCCAGCAAGAAATCCACAGCACTCTCAAACTGGATAGTTGAAGAGCTTTGAATTAAAAGACTAAACACAAAGGTGTAGTCAGAATTTAGGGAAATCAACACATTCTGGTGCAGTATCTCAGACCTAATAACACAGGGGAGCCTGAGTGGTCACTGGAAAGTGGAAAGAGAAGACACTGGTTGCTGGAGGGAGGACGAGGAGGGAATAAATACCCTGAAAACATTCTCCTCTTACCCTCCGTCTTCTTCTGGTTCTTCCCATTGGCCAAACTCAACAGTATGCCAGAGCGCAAGGCAGCCCATTGTTGTATCTGCTTAGGCGTCAATGCTCTGTCCAATGACCTCCAGGAACACAGCTGTAGTTGAACAATTGGGTTTATTGCTCATTATAGTGGACAAGAATGCACACCATAGACAACCTTGGGGAGGCTCAGTAGAGGGATGTTAGAAAGGAGTTATTTCTAGGATTTGGGCTGGTGGTGGTAATTTGGGTAAGGGCTGAAGAAGGAAGATTCGCTCTAGGTTGGATGCTGTCAGGAAGCAGGGTGAAAGCAGCTTCTTTACCAATTACAGCTTTAGCCACACCTCATTTCTCCCTCATTCTAGATAAGATTTATTCAGAGACCCAATCATAGAATTGTCCCCACTTCCTGATAGCACGCTCCTCTTCTAGCTAAAATGATTGGCCATTTTTGTGGTTGGACAATGTTCATGGTTTCATCTGTGTTCCGACGTGATTACAGAGTGGTCTTGCTGTCTTGATCCATCCTGGTCACACAGTGGCCTTGTCTGATGTTGAGGTTCTGTGCTAGATACCATGCTTTCCCTCTCCACATCCACCCTAGTGTGGGCTCTGGGAGGCTGATCCATGAGGAAGAGAAAAGCAGTCTATTCTTCAGCACCTGGCCTGATACAATCAGACTTTGGGGTTCTCCTGTTGAACATAAAGATTTCACAGAACCTCATCATCAGAAAAGACCACTTAAGATAGAAAGTTCGGAGTCCAATGTGATGTTCGTCATCAGGCCATATCTCTGAGCCCAGCTCTCCATGGGGAAAAGTAAGAAGGGAAGGAACCGTTTCCCTTGAAAGGAAAAGTCACTTACAAAACACGAGAGCTCACGATGCTCTGCCTTTGACTGCCTCCTAACAGAATACGACACAAAGGGAAGAGGGCCTTCTCTCCTAAGTCACTGCAGGTCGCTGGGCACTGTGCAACTTGGGCACCTATGGGGCACAGCTAACTTTGTGAAGGTGTCTGGCAGGACATCGGGAGAGAACTATATTCCACCACCTGGTCGGAAACTGATGCTCAGCGAAGCAGAGGAGGCCCAGCAGGAATGGACAGTTCATAAGCACAGAAGGGATGTCCCCTGGGAACTCAGGTACACACAGGGGGCTCTGTAGCAAGCTGAGGTCTTGAATTTTGTAGAAGGAGGGAAAAACCAGAGAAATTTGGGCTTACCATTAAATTGTAATTTTGTTAATATCCATGGTCAGTTAAGGCCTAGAGGAACCTAGTATACATATTTTAAAATATCAAATCAACTAATTTGATGTGCATTTAATTAAAATGAGCTTCTTCCTGAGTTTGGCAATGATGCACAATGCACTTTTAAGAGCTTTGTGCACCATTCCCAACCTGTAAATGTGGATAATCATGCTTACTTATTTATAAAGTTCTTTGAGGTTTTTGGATGAAAGGCTCTTTTAAAGTACAAAGCATTAATTTTTTGTGACAGAGCACTATGTGAGGAATGAACATGAAGCGATATAAAAATTTTTGTGTTCTTTCTTGCTTTAAGTTTTTAGTTGCTTTCTTCACAGAGACACAAAAGCCAGTCTCCAACAGGCGATCTGGGGCTTGAGATAACAGAACGCATAAAGGACCCTGAGTATTAAATCCTAGATAGGCTTGAATCAGCTACTCCTTTTGAGGATGTGAGAAATAGATTGATAGACAAAGTATTTTGAACAAATGAACTCATTTCAGTAAGTTGCACTGATAATCTTAAGAGTATGTAAATGGGCCTCTATTTATAGACCCGTTATATCCATTTTTGACCAGGACGAACAAGGTAAGCAATAGCGATAGTCAATCATTACAAGTAACTAGACCACAAGAGAAAAATGTGCCAGTTGCTAGGTGATGACTTTCAATCTATCATTTTAGGCAATAAATATAAGATGAAGTTATGAGGAGAGCAGCTATTCATAGCTAAAACTCTAGCTAAAACGGCTATTATTTATTGCATGGAACTGAAATCAGATGAAGTTGAGAAACCCAATGTACCAATCCAGAAGCCAAGATGCTACACTAGTGGACATGTTTCAAGGACAAATGCAAAGGAAAGTAGAAACCAAGGGTTTAGGAGGAAGGTGGGGAGGATAAAAGGTTAGAAACCAACTGGACTCAACTGTGTCGCTTATTATCAGGTTTCAAACCATAAAAGTAAAAAGAAAAAATGTTGATTCATTATTCAGAACTTTCCCATTTCTGAAAAAGATGAAAAGACTATCAGCCCCTATCAGTTAGTTAGCAAGTGGCAAGAATGTATTTGGCATAATATATGCAAGTGTTGTGTGAGACTCTGTCTTCCCGCCCTCAGAGAGCAGAGAAATTGGTTTAGAAATATAGGTGATGAAAATGAAATGATCAGAGAATAACACAAGGCATTAAATACCATGGCCTGCCATTAAAACCTATGCCTGGCCTAAAACGAGCACTCAATCATGGCAGCTAAATAATAAAGAATGATGTAGTGGAGTGTGTCCTATAAGGGATACCTATTGCTGGTTCTACAAGGTGGAAACCTGAGCTATCTCAACACAGCCAAGAATTGAAACACAAGAAAAAGCCCTCCATCATTACTCACTTACTTCAGCAAGCCCAGTAATCTACAATAATGGGTCTCATATTTTGGCGTGCATCAGAATTACCTGGAGAACTTAGCAAAGCACAGATCACTGGGTCCCACCCTCAGAGTTTCTGACCCAGAAGGGCTGAGCAGGATAATTTACATTTCTAACATGTTCCCAGGAGATATTGATGCTTCTGATTTAGGGAGCACATTTTGAGAGTTACAGGTCTAAAAGATTATAAGTAAATTTAAAAGCATGAAAGAGGATCCTAATAACAGCTAGCATTTGCTTTGTACCGACAATGCCACTATGCTTCAGATCTTCCATTAGGTGATAGATTAGATAGATAGGTAGATAGATAGATAGATAGATAGATAGATAGGTAGGTAGGTAGGTAGGTAGATAGATAGATAGATAGATAGATAGATAGATAGATAGGTAGGTAGGTAGGTAGGTAGATAGATAGATAGATAGATAGATGATAGATAGAAAGTCTTTAATTTCATGTATGCACAAACACAATAGGCATTATTTATTTCTATTTTATAGATAAAGACCTTGAACTAGGCTCAGAGACGTTAAAGCACTTGCCCACAGTATGTAAGAAGTAGAACTCACTCTTGAGCCCCAGTCTGTCTCGGTCAAAGCCCATGCTCTTTCCCCATACCATTCTGCATCTCTGCAAGACAGCCAGTCACCAGCCACAGCAAACAATATCACCTTACGGTGTTGGGAGAGCTTAAAAATCAACCAAAACCAAAGAGAAGAACATAAAATGTACAGTAAGTTGGAGTCTTTAGGACAGGACAATAGAGCCTGACTCTCTTCAGGCTGGAGACAAGGGATTGGTGTTGGGCTGCACGGTTTTATGCTTGGGGTGACCCTTGACAGTGCTGTGGAGGGCTGGGCCTCCCTGACGCTCTAACCTTGTTACAGCTGGAGAGAAACTGGCTAGCATGACCTTCAAAATCCAGAGAAAGGACAAGAGAAGATGCTTCAAAATTACATTTTCTTTTTGAAGGGCTCACATTTTCCCCATTGACCTTGACCCCAAATAATAATTATAAGTGGAAGCCAAGGGAATAAAAGCTATAGAAAGTGTCTCCTGACCATAACAAACATCAAAAAATGGAGGAAGGAGTTCCTCCTCTCCATCCTCTTCTTACTGCTCTCTCTCCTCCTCCTCCTTACATGAAGAGCCATTTGCTTCCTATGGCAAGAGTGGCTATGTAACGTTGGAAGGGGAAACGCTTTTCTCTTATCACATCTCCTCCGATACTCTTGCTCCCTGTTTTGAGAAAATTGAAGCTCCCCCCCCCCCCGCCCCAGATTTTGCTCCAACCAGAGATTCTGATTGGACTCACAAAGTATCAATATTTCTTTAGATCTCCCCTAGGTGCTTCTAATGTGTAGCCAAGTATGAGAGCCACTGTGTCATAACTTGTCTTGGCTTGTATCTACAACTTCTCCTTCTGTTGTTTTCTCCCCTTCTAAAAACATACTCGCTTTATTTAAATTCTCAAAGAAAATACTCTCGTTGACCCTGTATCCCCACAAACTCCCTTGTCACCTATATTATTAAAAAATAATACAGGAGAGGGGCTGGCCCCGTGGCCGAGTGGTTAAGTTCGCGTGCTCCGCTGCAGGTGGCCCAGTGTTTCGTTGGTTTGAATCCTGGGTGCGAGCATGGCACTGCTCATCAAACCGCACTGAGGCAGCATCCCACATGCCACAACTAGAAGGACCCACAACGAAGAACATACAATTATGTACTGGGGGGGCTTTGGGGGGAAAAAGGAATGAAATAAAAAAAAATCTTTAAAAAAATTAAAAAATAATACAAGAGGTTATGTATGCCTGTTTATTTAAATTCATTCAATATTTAACTCCTCAAAATCAGGCTTTAGTCTCTAATATCTTACTGAGGCAGGATTTTTGTTTTTATTTTTGCTTTTTTGGTGAGGAAGATTGGACCTGAGCTAACATCTGTTGCCAATCTTCCTCTTTTTGCTTGAGGAAGACTGTCGCTGAGCTAACATCTGTGGCAATCTTCCTCTATTTTGTATGTGGGACACCACCATGGCATGGCTTCACAAGTAGTGCATAGTTCCATGCCCGGGATCTGAACGCATGAACCCCTGGCCACCAAAGCAGAACATGCAAACTTAACCACTATGCCACTGAGCCGGCCTGTTTTTATTTTTTAAGCTCAGATAATTAATAACCTACTACGTTTTTCTCAATCCTCATCCTCTTCAACTGTAATGATGTAGTTGATACTTGTTACCTTTTAATCTTTGAAACCTTTTCATGCTTGAATATGTCACCTCCCTCAATACTGCATTTCCTACCTTACCAACCATTGCTTCCACATCACTTTTACTCTTTTCTCATCCTCTACCCCCATAGTTATAGAAATTCATCAAAGTTCCATGCACTTTCATCTCCCCTTAGAAATCTCATCCATTTGCACGAATCCAACAATCACTTTTGTAAAGGGGTTTCCACCATCCTTATCTGCAGCCCATGCCTCTCGAAAAGTCTAGACCTGGATTACACCTGTCTGTTGGACATTTCCACCTGAATGTTCCATCAGGATCTCAAAATCAACATGTCCCAAAATGAACTCATCATTATCCTCTACCAGTCTGTTTCTTCTCCTCTCTGATCTCTTTTATAGAACCACCATATTCGTCAGTCACCCAAAGCTGAAACCTTGACATTATCTTGGAGTCATCTTTGGTTTCTTCCTTTCCTACCAATAAAAGCACATTCCCTATAGATGTCAGCATCATGGCAGAGTAAGTTGTTCCCTCTTTCTCTCCTTTCTAATTTACAGCTAAACAGATATTCATTAACCAACAGAAGATTCCCTACACAGCACAATAGGATGCCTGAGAGATCCACACAGCCATACATCTGAAGGTGGGTCGACTGGATCCCTGGAAAGCAGTGGAACTGTGTGAGCATATCCCTCCCCTTCCCCAGCGGCAACCATCCAGGTTGTGGGTCCTCATACAGTGGCCAGCACAACTGTAAGAGGAGACACGGCAGCTCGGCCCGTGTGCAAACCCTTTCAGAGTGCTGGCGCCCACTGTGCCACAGTAGCCCCACCTGTGGGAATGCTCTCCAGTAAGTGGTGGTGGCTCAGGCCCCCTGAGGGAGCTCTGCCCACCAAGCACAGTGGCACAGCCAAGCCACCCCGCAAGCACAGAGCCACCCTGTATGTGAAAGAAAATGTCCCTCCTCTCCTGCCTACTGCAGCAGCTTGGCCAGTCCTGTTACAAGCACAGCAGTCCCACCTGCATGAGAGCAATCTGCTGGCAGAGCACAAAGCCCTCCCCTGTGCATGTGCGCATGACCTGCCAAGCTGCTGTGGCCAGGCAGTGCAAATGCAGAGCAGCCCTACCAGCAGACAGGGCAGGATCAAAAGACACAACTCCTGAGGCCAGCCCCGTGGCCGAGTGGTTAAGTTTGCATGCTCTCTTTGGCAGCCCAGAGTTTCGCCAGTTCGGATCCTAGGCGCAGACATGGCACTGCTCATCAAGTCTGCTGAGGCAGCATCCCACATACCACAACTAGAAGGACCCACAACTAAAAATATACAACTATGTACCAGGGGGCTTTGGGGAGAAAAGGGAAAGATAAAAAAAACCTATAAAAAAAAGAAAAAACACAACTCCTGCCTCTCCCCACAGTGGTGTCAGGTGGAATCTGCAACCTGATACTACCACAAAAGTGCAGGCAAAGGATCAATTCATGAAACACCATGAAGAACTACAGTAACAATTCAGCATAAAAGGAAAATGACAAGTCTCCAGAAACCAACCCTGAAGTCACAGAAATTTACAGTCTAAATGACAGAGAATTCAAAATGGTTGTCATAAAGAAACTCAAGAAGTTACAGGAAAACTGAGAGAGTTCAATGAGCTCAGGAATAAAATTAATGAGCAGAAGGAATACTTCACCAAAGAGATTGAAGCTCTAAAAAAAAAAATACCAAACAGAAATTCTGGAGATGAAGAACACAATTAATGAGATAATAAATAATCTAGAAACCATAAAAAACAGAGCTGATGTCATGGAGGACAGAATTAGTGATTTACAGGATCGAAATGCTTCAGGTAGAGGAGAGAGAACTAAGATTTTTTAAAAATGAAGAAATTCTTTGAGAAATACCCAACTCAGTTAGGAAAAGCAACATAAGGATTATAGGTATTATAGAGGGAGAAGGGAAGGATAAAGGAGCAGAGAGCTTGTTCAAAGAAATAATAGCTGAGAATTTCCCAAACCTGGGGGAGAAATTGGACTTACATGAAGCCAATAAAATTCTAATTAATCAGTGTAAAAAGACCTTCTCCAAGGCACATAATATTAAAACTGGCAAAAGTCAACCACAAAGAAAATATTAAGGGCAGCAAGGCAGAAGAAAATACACTACAAAGGAATCCCTATCAGGCTTTCAGTGGATTCTTCAGCAGAAAACTTACAGGCTGGGAAAGAATGGAATGATATATTCAAAATACTCAAAGACAAAAACATTCAGCCAAGAATACTCTATCCAGAGAAACTATCCTTCATATATGATGGAGAAATAAAAGCTTCCCCAGATAAACAAAAGCTGAGGGGGTTCATCACCACTAGGCCTGCCTTAAAAAAATGTTGAAAGAAGCCCTCGCATCTGAAACTAAAAGACAAAGCTTTACGAAACCTTGAGCAAGGAGATTAATAGATAGAATCAGAAAATTGCAGCCCTATATCACAATAGGTTAATAAACAATTATAACAAAGAAGATAAAGGGAAGGAAAGCATCAAAAATAACTATAAACACTTCAATCTAGTCACAAAATCACAACACAAAGAAGAATAATTTGTGACAAAAATAACTCAGAAGGGCAAGAGGAAAGGGATGGAACCTGCTTAGCCTAACAGAGATAAGAGCCTATCAGAAAATGGACTATCTTATCTATAAGATCTCTTATACAAACCTCATGGTAACCACTAAACAAAAAGCCAGAGCAGAGGCACAAATCATAAATAAAGAGAAAACTGAGAATACTATTACAGAAAACCACCAAACTGAAATGGCAATCAGAAATACAAGGGAAAAGAAACAATGGAACTATAGAACAACTGGAAAACAAGAGATAAAAATGGCTGTATTAAGCCCTTATATATCAATAATCACTCTAAATGTAAATGGATTGGACTCTACAATCAAAAAACACAGAGTGGCTGAGTGGATTAGAAAACAAGACCCAACAATATGCTGCCTCCAGGAAACACATCTCAGCTCTAAAGACAAACATAAGCTCAGAGTGAAAGGATGGAAGATGATACTCCAAACAAATGGCAAGTAAAAGAAAGCAGGTGTTGTCATACTTATACCAGACAAAGCAGACTTCAAGATAAAAAAAGACAATGAGAGGCAGTATATAATGACAAACGGGACATTCCACCAAGAGAATGTAACACTTATTAATATATACACACAACACAGGAGCGCCAAAGTATATAAAGCAACTATTAACAGTCCTAAGGGGATAAATTGACAGCAACACAATAATATTAGGGGACCTCAACACCCCACTCACATCAATGGATAGATCATCCAGACAGAAAGTCAATAAGGAAATAGTGGCCTTAAATGAAATACTGGACCAGATGGACTTAATAGATATATATAGAACATTCCATCCAAAACCAGCAGAATAGACATTCTTCTCAAGTTCACATGGAACCTTCTCAAAGATAGACCATATGTTGGGAGACAAGGTAAGCCTCAATACATTTAAGAAGATTGAAATCATATCAAGCATCTTTTCCAACCATGATGCTATGAAACTAGAAATCAACTGCAAGAATAAAGCTGGGAAAGTCACAAATATGTGGAGACTAAACAGAATGTTACTAAACAACCATTGGATCAATGAATAAGTCAAAGGAGAAATCAAAAAGTACCTGGAGGCAAATGAAAATGAAAACATCACATACCAACTCTTATGTGACACAGCAAAAGTGGTGGTAAGAGGAAATTTTATGGCAATACAGGCCTACCTCAACAAACAAAAAAAATCTCAAATAAGTAACCTTAAACTACATCTAACAGAACTAGAAAAAGAAGAACCAACAAAGACCAAAGTCAGTAGAAGGAAGGAAATAATAAAAATTAGAGCAGAAGTAAAGGAAATAGAGACCTTAAAAACAATAGAAAGGATCAATGAAACTAAAAGCTGGTTCTTTGAGAAGATAAACAAAATTAACAAACTCTTAGCCACCTTCACCAAGAAAAAAGAGAGAAGGTTGAAATAAATAAAATTAAAAATTAAAGAGGAGAAATTACAATAGATACCACAGAAATACAAGGGATTATGAGAGAATACTATGAAAAACTATATGCCAAGGAATTGGGTAACCTAGAAGAATTGGATAAATTCTTAGACTCATATAGTCTCCCAAAACTGAATCAAAAAGAAATAGAGAATCTGAATAGACCAATCACAAGTAACGAGATTGAAACAGCAATCAAAAATTGCCCTCAAGTGGCCAGCCCTGTGGCCGAGTGGTTAAGTTTGCATGTTCCGCTGTGGCGGCCCAGGGTTTCACCAGTTCAGCTCCTGGGCGTGGACATGACACCACTCATCAGGCCACGTTGAGGCAGCATCCCACATGCCACAACTAGAAGTACCCACAACTAAAATATACAACTAGGTACTGGGGGGATTTGGGGAGAAAAAGCACAAAAAAAGAAAAAAAAAGGAAGCTTGGCAATGGTTGTTAGCTCAGGTGCCAATCTTTAAAAAAAAAAAAAAAAATTCCCTCAAAACAAAAGTCTAGGACCAGATGGCTTCTCTGGAGAATTCTACCAAACATTCAAAGAAGATTTAAAGATTTAACACCTATCCTTCTCAAACTATTCCAAAAAATTGAAGAAGACAGAATACTTCGTAACTCATTCTATGAGGTCAAATCACCCTGATACCAAAACCAGATAAGGACAACACAAAAGAGTAAAACTACAGGCCAATATTGCTGATGAACATAGATGTAAAAATCCTCAACAAAATATTAGCAAATCAAATACAGCAATATATTAAAAGGATCATACATACTATCAAGTGGGATTTAAACCAGAGATGCAGGGATGGTTCAACATCCACAAATCAAACAATACAATACACCGCATTAACAAAATAAGGAATAAAAATCACATGATCATCTCACTAGATGCTGGCAAAGCATTTGACGAGACCCAACATCCATTTATGAATGGGTATAGAAGGAAATGGGTATAGAATAAATCAATAAAATAGAAGTAGGAAAGAAGAAAAGTACCTCAACATAATAAAGGCCATATATGAAAAACCCACAGCTGACATCATATATAATGGTGAAAACTGAAAGCCATCCCTCTGAGAACAGAAATAACACAAGGGTGCCCACTTTCACCACTGCTATTCAACATAGTACTGGAGGTTTTGGCCATAGAAGTTAAGCAAGAAAAAGAAATAAAAGTTATCAAAATCAGAAAGGAGAAGTAAAACTCTCACTGCTTGCTGACAACATGATTCTATGTATAGAAAACCCTAGAGAATCCACCAGAGGATATTAGCAGACATTTTTCCAAAGAAGATATACAGATGGCCAACAAGCACATGAAAAGATGTTCAATATCACTAATTATTAGGGAAATGCAAATCAAAATTACAATGAGATATCGCCTTACATCTGTCAGAGTGGCTATAATTAATAAGACAATAAATAACAAATGTTGGAGAGGATTTAGAGAAAAGGCAGCCCTCATACACTGCTGGCGTGAATGCAAACTGGTGCAGCCACTATGGAAAACAGTATGGAGAGTTCTCAAAAAATTAAAAATAGAAAACCATACAATCCAGCTATTCCACTGCTGAGTATTTATCCAAAGAACATGAAATTAACAATACAGAGAGATTTATGCACCCCTATGTTCGTCGCAGCAATAGTCACAATAACTAAGACATGGAAGCAACCCAAGTGCCCATCAACCAATGAATGGATAAAGAAGACATGGTATGTATATACAATGGAATACTACTCAGCCATTAAAAAGGACAAAATCGTCTCATTTGCAACAACATGGATGGACCTTGAGGGTACGATGTGAAGCAAAATAAGCCAGACAGAGAAAGACAAACACTGTATGATTTCACTCATATGTAGAAGATAAACACATGGATAAAGAGAACAGGTTAGTGGTTACCAGAGGGGAAGGAGGTAGGGGGAGTGGGTGAAAGAAGTAAAAGGGCACATATGTATGGGTATGGTGACAGAAAAAACTAGTCTATTGGTGGTGAGCACAATGCAGTCTATACAGAAACTGATATATAATAATGTACACCTGAATTTGCACAATGTTATAAATCAATATGACCTCAATAAAAATAAATAAATAAATAAAAGTGTAATGTCCTCCCCCCCCCCAAAAAAAGAGCACATTCCCTATAATTATGCTAACGCCTTTACTGACATGTGGTTGGCATACAATAAAGTGCACCTAAAGGGCATAATTTGATCAATTTTGACATATGCATACATCTATGAAACACAAAAGATAGTGAACTTAACCATAGTCCTTAATAGTTGCCTCAGGCTCTCCTTCCCCACTGTCCCTGCCCTCCTCTTCCCGGGCAGCCACTATCTGCTTTCCATCACTAAAGGCTATTTTGTAATTTTTAGGATGATATTGTTCTTTTCTTGTGATTACTAGCCTTTTGTGTTCTTTCGTGAAGCATCTGTTTAAATCTTTTGCTAAAATGTTAATTTACTTATTAAACAAATTAATAATTAATAATAAATTATTATTATTGCATTTTTAAGAGCTCTTTATATATATATATATCCTGGATACAAGCCCTTTGCCAGATATGTGATCTGCAAATACTTTCTCCCAATCTATAACTTGTCTTTTCATTATGTTCACAGTGTCTTTTGAAAGGAAGCCCAATCATTTTGATGAAATCCAATTTATTTATTTTTTCTTATATAAATCATGCATTTGGTGTTGTATCATCCAAGGTGACAAAGATTTTCTCCTCTGTTTCCTTCCAGAAGTTGTATAGTTATAGGCTTCACATTAAGGTCTATGATCTATTTTCAGTGAATTTTTGTATATGGCTGGAGACACAGATAGAAATTCCTATTTTTCCTTTTGCATGTGGATAGTGAATTGTTCCACACCATTTGTTGGAAAGTCTAATGAAATTCTTTCTCTGTTGTGGGGCCGGCCCCGTGGCCGAGTGGTTAAGTTCACACACTCCACTGCAGCAGCCCAGGGTTTCCCTGGTTCGGATCCTGGGTACAGACATGGCACCACTCGTCAGGCCACATTGAGGCGGTGTCCCATATGACACAACTAGAAGGACCTGCAACTAAGATACACAACTATGTAGCAGGGGGGATTTGGGGAGATAAAGCAAAAAAAAAAAAAAAAAAGATTGGCCACAGTTGTTAGCTCAGGTGCCAATTTAAAAAAAAAAAAGAAACTCTTTCTCTGTTGAAATCAGTTGACATGTCTATGTGGGTTTCTCTACTTTGGTTTCCGGACTCTCTATTTTGGACCACTGATCAATTTGTCCACAGTGATGTCAATATGACACTTTCCTGATTACTGTAGCTTCATGATAAGTTTTGAGATCAGGAAGTGTAAAGTTTCTGCCTCATTCTGAAAACTGAATTGGCTCTTCTAGGTCCGTTGTGTTTCCATACAAATTTTACGGATTTTGACTGGGAGTACATTTAATCTATACATCAATTTGGAGAAAATGGATAAATTAAAATATCAATGCTTCATATTCATGGGCATAGTATGTATCTTTCCATTTTTCAAGTCCACTTAAATTAACCTCAGCAATGTTTTATAGTTTTCAGTACACAAGTATTACTTATCTTTTGTTAGATTAATCCCTAAATATTGTGAGTTTTATCTTGTTGGGCTGTGACTATTTTTATATTTCTGTCAATATTTGTGAGCTTTGTTCTGGAATATGGTTAAGCTACTTGGAAACTGGAAACACGTTGATTCTTTTGGGTCTTGCTATAAGGTTCTGTTAGCCAAAACCAGAGCAGCGCTTAGTCCAGAATTAGTTTTCCCACTAGTACAGTCAATCCTTGGTATCCACGGAGGACTAGTTCCAGGAGCCCCTGCAGATATCAAAATTTGCAACGCTCAAGTCCCTTAGCAGCCCCCGCCACCGGGCCCCTATTCGCGGATGTGGAACCGCGGGTATCGAGGGCTGAGTGAACTCTACTTTATGCCTTGTTAATTACCACAGTTTCTTTTCTTACTGGTGTGAGGCCACAATCTTCCTGCCCCTGTGTGAGATCTTAAGGGCTGTTTCCTCTAATCCTTTCAGCTGGTTCCTTTCCCAGCCTTGGGTAGTTTCCTTCCATGCAGGTGCTGATCATTAGCTGAAAGCTGCAGGGGATATCCTCTACAGACCCGGTCCGCTCTCTGTGCAGCTCTTTCTTCTCATGTATTCTCCCATGCAAACTTTAGGGGCTTGGGAACTTGGCCTCCCTGGACTCTCATCTTTGTCTCCTCAACTCAGGGAACCCGCTGGGATCCACCTGAGTTTGCTTTACTGCTTCAAGGCCTGGAAACTCTCTCCAAGCAGTAACCTGGGGCAGTCATAGACCTCCCCTCATTTGTTTCCCATCCTTCCAAGAACAGTGCCCTTCATTGCCTGATGTCCACTTTCTTGAAAAACTTTGTTTCATGCACTTGTCCACTTTTCAGTTGTTTTAAGTGGGAAGACAAATCTAGTCCCCCTTATTCCATCTTGTCTATAAGTGGAAGACTTCCATGCCCTATAATTTTATTCTGCCATTTCTCTTTCATCCTATATTTTCTATTCCACTATCCTCATTGTAAATTGTAATAACAACCATGAAATAGCTTTCATTTATGAAAACCTGCTATGTGCCAGGGCCTGCATCACACACTTGATAAATATTAAGTCCAGCAACCATGACTGTACGTTGTGCTTGTTTTTTTTTATTTGTGAAATATTTCAAATATTTAGAAAAGTTGAAAGTAATATAAATGTTCTCAACAACTAGAACTGACAGTGTTAACCTTTTGCCCTATTTACGTCAGTAGAAGCTGAGGTTTCCTTTGTACCCCCTCCCCAGACCTTCCTACTTTCTTTCCCTTGAGGTAATCAGTATTCTGGAGTTGGTGTTCTTCACGTCCATGGATTTGCACCTTCAAGATGGACTTATTTTCTCCGTTTTACTGATGAGGAATCTGAGGTTCAGAGCATTAAGTTACATGCAAATGTTCATTCAGTTTATAATTGATGGGACTAATATTGGACCCACATCTCTCTGGCCCAAAGCCATGTGCTTCGCTACAAGGATACATTCATCTTCCTGAAGCCCTATTCAAATCATATCATTTCCCAATTTTGATTGCTACCTCTGAATTATATATAAGTTTCTTGTCTTGAATTTTACTCCCGACAAAGCATGGCTTCAATGTACCTTATCCACTCCTACTCTATGTAAACCTCTTCAGATCATACAAAACCATTTGTTTCCCCCCGTGTTACGGTAAATTTTCTTGCTGCTGTGTCATTGCCTATATTTTTTTCCTCTGCCTGGAATGGCTTCCTCTCCCCATTTCCATAGGTCAAAAACCATCACTGATCCTTCACAGTATATCTGACAAAAGACATCATTGATTCATTCATTTATTCGTGTCAAATATTGAAGACTACAAAGAGCGGATGACCAACGGCTGTTTGAGTCTTTGCTCCTTCCCTCCATCTGGGTGTTCTGTCACTGTACTCAGAACCCTGGAGCAAAGCATCTTGCGTCTCTTCCCCCAGCATTTTGCCATATTTTATAGGTTTGTATAGATGCCCTCCCTTTTCTATGTGTAACTTTATCTCTGTATTACCATGAATGTCTAGCACAGTGCCTTTGTACGTAGTGGGTGTCCAGTAACTGCTTACTAAATGGAATTATATCCTCAAAATCTGAATAGCCTGAGAATCACAGGAATTGATAAATACAGTAGTATTTGTTTTTAATTTACTTTCAGCTTTTTAAAAAATACTGAGTACAAGGGCTTTCTTAGATTTAGGCATGCACAGAGCTCTTTCAAAACATCCAGGGCTCTGGCCCACGTGGAGCCTTGGTATCCAGAGTTTCTCTGAAACACAAAGGAAATCGCAACTCCCTCCTTCCACCCACAGCAAATGGCACTAACATCTTAAAGCAAGTTGGCTGGAAGACATTTGGATCCGAGCACGTGATATTAGGCCAAATTTTCACACTGATAGAATCTGGCGTTATACCACAGATGTTTTGTTCTGTGTTGGCTTGAATGATTGTATCTTGTTATTATTGTTGCCACGCAAAATGCCATTGAAATGGAAGGGGTTGCTATCAATAGATCTTTTTATGGTAACTGAGCTGTGGAGTGACCCTGATTGAGCTGGAATAACAGATACAGTGGATTCCCCAGATAACTCCATGCAAGTTTAGTCCCATTTTAAAGATCCCCCTGCCTTCAACTAAAACAGGATAGTGACTTGGAGATTATTCATTACATAAGCCCGAAAGTAAATCATGTATTAATGCTGCATAGTATGAAAGAAAGGTGTGCTTTATGATACAAACAGAATTTGGCACTGGATAGAAATACTTGGATTTACTTCTGCTTGTGACACATAATTTCACTCTGCTAGGTGGATTAACTAAAGAATGAGAAGGGAAAGAATATCTAAGACCAGAATAAAAATTCTGGTTGCTTCACCTTATTCGACTCTGTGTGCATGGACACTGCTGATTCGGACACGTACCATTTCCTTTTAATTATTCATCCTCCTGGAAGCTGGACAGACTAGAAATGTGCTAAGGTGTGTTGTGAAAAAGTAATGAAGTCTCTGCCATGGCTCCCCTCCCCACCCCATGCTCCATTCACTAGGCCTAGCAACACAGGAACACCCTGAGGCTCTTGTCCAGGGAGCAGCCTAGCATCACTCTCCTTAAGGCACATTCATTTGCAGTCCAGACCAAGGTGCAGCAGTGGGCATCCTTCTGGTGCCAAAGCAACTCAGATCAGTGAGCACTGACTGAGTACCTACGGTGAGCCAGACACAGCGCGAGGTTCTACAGTGGGGACCATATGACGCCTGGTCGTGCAGCTCACAACTGAGTAGAACCACAAAGAAGTTTGAGATACTGTATTAGGAACTATCATTACCTGTGGCCCACCCAAAAAGGGATCATGTTCTTCAGCCTCCCCATCCTGTAATGATGTAGTGTCTGTGCATGCTCTGACCATTAGATTGTTATTTTAATATAGAGTTGGGTCCATTCTAACTTTGGAAAATTCAACAGAGTTTTCTACCCAGGACTTAATAAAAACAATGAAAGGATTAAATAGCCTAATTGAACCCATGACTTAAAATAGATTCGATGTAATACACTAAATAGATACTAATAAATAAATATATGCACATTGATTATACATATATATACAGCATTAAAGTTTAATAATGAAGACATAACTAATATGCAGAGCTAACTAAAATTTAATTACAGTGTGAGCAGTCTTGCTAACAGTGTCACCCAAAGGGATGTCAACATCAGGATGGGGTCTAGTTTTTCTCAGCTTATCTCCAGGTTCTATGTCTGTCTGCTCAGTCCCTTTGGTGTCCAAAACTGGTCCCATTTTAGGACATTTGCTTGCTTTTTTATTCCATGGCTGATATACTATTACAGAGAATTATCATTCTCTTTTTCTGTCATTGCTCTCAAGGTTCAGGTTTTAAGTCTTCACGAGATAGTTCACTATACCCTAAGCTACTATTGTTCCTAATTTCCTATTGCATAAATGTGTACAGTGCTGGACCACAGGATGCTCACTATCCTCCAATGCCTGCTCTGCATTGCACTCTGTTACAGCTGCATAGATTCCTTGTCTATACTGAAATTTAGAGGTGCAAGGGGTTCTATAGAACACCCTGGATCTTCAGAAGGGAAAGAAGAGCTTCCAGACTAAGTAAGTTCTGAAAAGTTCTCTGCATTGTGCAAGAGTTATTGATGCTCTTCTTTCTTCCTGGGGTTTCTGTGAGTAATCAATACATGCACGTTTATGTGAGGGCTGCACTGTGATAACATGATGAACAAAGTACCATGGGAACACAGAGGAGAGAATGATTCTTCTCTCCCCCCACCCCTTTGAGGAAGATTAGCCCTGAGCTAACATCTGTCACCAATCCTCCTCTTTTTGCTGAGGAAGACTGGCCCTTAGCTAACATCTGTGCCCACCTTCCTCTATTTCATATGTAGGATGATTGCCACAGCATGGCTTGACAAGCGGTACCATGTCTGCATCCAGGATCCAAACTGGCGAACCCTGGGCCACCAAAGCAGAGCATGTGAACTTAACCTCTATGCCACTCGGCTGGCCCTGAGAATGATTCTTTTTGTTGTTGTTTAAAGATTGGCCCTGAGCTAACATCTTTTGCCAGTCTTTTCCTTCTTCTCCCCAAAACCCCCAGTACCTAGTTGTATATTCTAGTTGTAGGTCCTTCTAGTTGTGGCATGTGGAATGCTGCCTCAGCATGGCTTGATGGGTGGTGCTAGGTCCGTGCCCAGGATCTGAACCGGTGAAACCCTGGGCCGCCAAAGCGGAGTGCATGAACTTAACCACTCAGCCGTGGGGCCAGCCCCAGAATGATTAATTCTGAAAGAACAGAGATGTTTGCTGATAATGATTAGAAAGTTTTGTCTGGCAGAGAATCTATGGAAGGTCATTCCAAACGTAGGGAATAGCAGGGACATATACAATACTTTATTGAAGTGAGGGGCATGTTTGAAGAATGTGTAGCCCAGCATGATTGGAGTACGGGTGGGTTGAGATGAGATGATGCTGAAAAGGGAGCAAGATTTTGGAGGTCCTTGAATGCCATGATAAAGATTTTAGGATTTTTCCTTTTAAAAAATATCTATACTTTGACTGTTGCTTAAGCATGCTTGGCATGATATAATTTGTTTTTTCCAAAGGAGATTGACTGGAATGTAGTGGACGGACTGGGGAGGTGAGGGACAGGGGCAGGCAGACCAGTTAGGGTCATTGCAGTAATCCCAGTGAGAGGCAAGGGGGACCCCACTGAGGAAGGTAGCAGAGAGAGTGGGCAAGAGGGTGTCATTTCAGATGTAGACTAAAGAGACTTAAAACAAATTGAATGAGGGGATGAAGAAAGAGGAGGAATCAAGGGTAAAGCTCAGGTTTCAGAATCGGAGACTAGGTAGGTTGGTATATCATTAGTTCAGATTAAAAATGTAGGAGGAAAATGAATTTTTGCCTTGGTGGCATATGGAGGAAGGGGAAAGGAAGAGAGGTCACTTTAGCCTAGAGTAATCATTGGCTCATAGCCTGGCCTTTAGTTATCCCCTTCTAAAGCAGTCTCCAAGGGTAAGGTCATTTCTATGGCCACCATGGGAAATCAAGCTTAGTTCAGCCAATGCAAGCAAGAACACACCTGCATGAACCATTCTGATAACAAGCAGCACCTTATTGCCAACACTTTCAGGTCTGAGTAAATGGACCTTTCCTCTCTCTGCAGGAGGTAGATATTGACCTCAATTCTTCACTCTTCTCTGTATCCACCCCCTTTGCCGTGTATCTTTGCCATGCCTCCCACAAAAGATGGAGTGTACTTTCCCTTCTCTTGACTTTGAGTTTAACCAATGAGATGTTAGTAGACATGATGCCAGCAAGGGCCTGAAAGGTGCCTGTGCAGTCGGGCTTGCTTGCTCACTCATCAACATTAGAAGAGCTTTCCCCTGGGTCACTGTCTCCTCTTGACTCAAGTTGTACAGTGAACATTCATGAAATAGAGCCAATCCAGCAGCCACATCATAAAGCCAAGCCACTCAAGCCCACATGAGGAAAAAAATTATTATTTTATGCCACTGAGTTTTGGTGTGTTTTGTTACAGAGTGAAAACTAACTGATATAGCCAGCAAGTGAAAAATATGGTTATGGGTGCTGATCCTCTCAGCTCCCTTACCAACTCTCTTCAGCCAGCGTAGAGATGAGAGACTGGTGTCGCCCCCAGCATGTCAGATGCTGGTCTGAACAGCAGCCACCGCAACAACAACTGAGGATAGAAGCTCTCTTCACATTAATGATGTGACCCTTCATGGATTTTTAGCCACCATTTAAAATACATCCACTTCTGATCACGAATGGCATTGTGTCTGTGTTTTACAGATTACTAGGTACAGAAATTCCATGACCGGTGGTGGACTTTTGCCAACCTTAATTACTCCTGAATTAAGAAATGCTTGCTATTTTGACTCTCAGTTTCCTATCCTATCATAAGTCTTAAATTCTTTACTTTTTTAGGTGGAAGGCACATGGTTAGTTTTGTTTTCTGGAGATGGAGAATATTTGGTCAGATACAACTTTCAAGTCTTGAAGACAGGTATTAAGTAGACCTTTGGCCTTTCTTTCTCTGGGTAAACATCCCAAACTCATTTAACCTTCCCTCAGAGGTCCAATTTGCTGATTATTTGACTGTGTCTCTGCTCTTTTCTGAACCCTTTTCTACTTCGTTATATCTCTTCTGAGTTGTAAAACCAAAATTGGACATGGTCTTTATGTTTGAACTGGTGCTAAGTGTAATCTCTTTATTCTTGAGTCTTTGAGAAGATGCCAGATCAGACACCTCAGGGCTGAATTAGCTTCCATTGAATAGTTACAGAGGTTCTATGCTCTTCTTGGATTCCCCAGCCTCCCCTTCAGCTCTCCATCCTGTATCTTTGGCACTGATTTTTGATACCTCAAAGTCTTAATCTGTATTTTGTCCTTGCCACGATCACTCCAGGTTGTGGATGATTATTATTAATTTTTTTTGCTGAGACTATGATCTGTTAAACCTAGATTTGTGATTTCAAAAGTTAAAGAAAAAAGAGACACATTAGGTAGTTAAATGAACACACACCATTCTTATAATACCAATCAAAGATAGCATTATATTTCGTTAATTACTAAGTATAAATATTATACTAAGATAGTTAAATACTACCATAAGGTTATAGCCTGCCCAAAAGAAAGCTGCAACTGACATAATTCTCTCTTTTGTAAAAGGGTCCTCCCAAAAAATGAGGTGAGGAAAATTAACAGCAACAATAGTAATAATAGCTAACATTATTGAGTACTAACAATGTTCCAGGGACTATACTGCTTTCATATCGTAGGTTAGGCTCCCCACACATAGATAAGGAATTAGTGTGGATGATTTATTAAGTTGTGCTGCCAGGACAAACCAGGAAGAGAGTGGAGAAAGTAGGATGGGGAAGGGAGAAAAGTCAAGCAAGAGTGCAATTTCCTGGAGGAGCAAAATCACTTCTGGCTGAGAATCACTGGGATAAAGGCATCAAGACATCATGGTGTTGGTGGCCCAAGGGACAAGTAGATCAGTGGTTCAGAATAGAGAGTCTATACCTGTATGTATATGGTGAACTGATATGCAACAAAGGTGCAAAGGTGATTCATACGAGAGTAACAGTCTTTTTAACAAGTGAGGCTGGAAAAATTGGCTGTCAATATGCAAAAAAAAGAAATAAAAAATAAGGAACTTCAGTCCATACCTCACATTATATATAAAAAATAAATTAACTAAAAATAGATCATGGATCTATATGCAAAACTTAAAACTATGAAACTTCTAAAACATAGGAGAAAATCTTTGCAACTACAGATTAGGCAGAGATTTCTTAGTCAAGACACCAAAAGTACAATCCATAGAAGAAAAAACTGTTATATTGTACTTCATTAAAATTGAGAAATTATGCTCTTTGAAAGACTGTGGTAAGAGACAGAAAAGTGAGGCCACAAACAGAGAAAATATTGGCAAATCACATACCTGATAAAGGGCTTGTACACACAAGATATACAGAACGCTCAAAATTCTATTATAAGAAAACAAGCAACCCAATAAAAATTAGCAAAAGATTTGAAGATATGTAGACGGCAAATAAACTTATTAAAAAATGTTCAACACTGTTAGTTTTTAGGTAAATGCCAATTAAAATCACAAGGAGCTATCATTTCACATCTACTAGAATGGCTATAATAAAAATACACACAGTTACAAGTATTGGGGAGGATGTGGAGAAACTGGAATCCTCATGAATTGCTGGTGGGAATATAAAATGGGACACCCACTTTGAAAACCAGTTTGTGCTTTCTTAAAAAGTTAAACATCCATTTACCATATTACTGAGCAATTCCACACTGAGGCATCTACTCAAAAAAAGAAAAGGAAAACATATGTCCACACAAAGACTTGCACACAAATGTTCACAGCAGCATGATTCATAACAGCCAAAGGGTAAAAACAGTCCAAATGTCCCTCAACTGGTGAATGGATAAGTAAGATGTGTCGTGACCATCAATGGAATACTATTCAGCACAGAAAAGTGACAAACTGTGATTCATGCTACAACATGGATAAATTTCAAGAACATTATGCTAATTGAAAGAAGCCAGATGTGAGTGGTCACATATTATGTGGTTGCATCTATATAACTATCCAGAAAAGGCAAATCTGTAGAGAATGAAAGTATTTTAGAGTTGAGTGTTGCTGGAGGTAAGAATGGGATCAACTGCAAACAGGCATGAGAGAGATTTTGGGGAGAATGATGATGGAAATACTCTAAAACTGGATTGTAGTAACGGTTTGCATAATTCCGTAGATTTTCCAAAAATCATTAAATTGTACACTTAAAATTGGTAAATTTTATGGTATGCAGATTATACCTCAGTGAAGCTGTTTTTTAAAAAGAAGTTCATGTTGCATGTACAATTTTGCATTCCACTTTTTTCAATAAAAATCATACCATAAATATTTGTTAATATCATTAAAGAATTTGGAAACATCTTCCTAATAACTACTTACTATTTATTTATAAACACACACCAAAATTTATTTAATAGCTTCCCTTTAGATTGTTTATAATTTCTTAAAATAATGTTTTGTTTAACTTCTTTGTGCATATTAACCATGTGACCTCAGGCATGTTAACCTCTCTCAGCTTTAATTGTCTGATAGGAAAATGGGCATAATTGATGGTTCCGACTTCTTGGATACAATATGTTTGCTCTGAGCGTTGTAGAAAACCAAGCGTGAAGCAATTAGCATGGTAGTGGCTGACAACGACGAGATGTTAGCCATTAATGTCATCAGCAATCATTATAAAACTTTAAGTTTGTGGTTATTCCTCAGAGTGGAATCATAGAGGTGAAATCTCAGGGCTCATTTTTAAACACATTGCTCTGTAAATTAGAAGTAGGCAAACACGTTCTTGGCTCTTCTCCGCCCCTTTCCTGATACGGGGAACCCAGAATAGTTCTTCAGATTCTTGCTTTGATGCCTTGGTCTGATGCCTCTGAGAGATCCATGGCTCTAAGCTTCTCAATCTCTCCCACCCAAATCCATCAGTCCTGTGATTTTTCTCTTAGTGAAAGCGGACTAGGTGGCCTTGGGTGAAAATATTGAACAAAATGACAATGGGTGATAATGAATTACATTCTTCCTCATAGGTTGCCTTTTCAAAAGGATCATTAGTGTCTAAATAAATACAGAGAATTGGAACATGAGATCTTTGGAATTCTCTACTGATGGGAAAAAAATGTTGATAACTGCATGCTCAAATCTCAGACCACTTTGCACGTGGTTATGCTGCCCAAATTCCTTAGTATGGTGTACAGACTCTTCATTGTTTATCCCCATTTACTTCTCTAGCTTCTGTCTTGCTACTATCTCCCTCCAACTTGATACTAAAATTATACTCTCGGTCTTGCCATTCCCTGAAATGGGCCATGCTTTCTCTCCCACAGGGTTCTGTGCATCCTGTTTCCTTGCCTTGAACAAGCTACCTATCCCTACCCCCTTCATTTGACTAACTCCTACTTACAGTCCTGGCTTCATCTTAAATACGACACCTTCTTGGAAGTTTTCCTGTCCCCAAGCCTGAGTTTGGTGCTCCATCTTTAAGCTCCCATTGCACCCTGTCATTACCCTTCCTGGATTTAAATTGTCTGTTTATTTGCCTTCTTCCTGATCACACTATGTGGCAGTCATGGGGTTGTGTCACTTTGGTCTCCCTTCAGGAAGGAACTTGGTATTTAACTGCAAGGAGTGCAGTTAGCTGACAGCCTCCAGCTGTTAATGCCTTCGAGATCTGCCTCAGCTCTCAAGCTGAGGCCATGATCCTTTCAGGCAGCCACAGCCAATGACTGAGCATAATGGTGGTACTAGGGCCAGCTCAGGACTTCTTTAGTGGGAAATCTTTGAGTTGGCTGAGACTTTGCCAGACCTACATGGTGGTCGGAGGCTCTGTCTGCCTCATCGTGCTTCCTTCCTCTTTCCTTTCACAGATGTCATATCTGCTTTTTGATATAAAGGATTTCCATGCCCAATCTTGCTTTCTCACCCTTTCATGGTGTTACTCTCCAATAAACCTCTTGCACTCCCAAATTTGTTCCTGCATCTGCTTTCTGGTTAACCCGATTAACACAGACTATGAGCTCTTTGAAGTAAGGGTCAAATTCTCATTCAAATTGTATCTTCAGCTCCCAGAACAACACACAATAGGATCTCAATGAATAACTGTGGAATGAATGAATGAATAAATGCCCAAGATAACGTTCAACACTGAATGATGTCTTGATCTTATATAATTCACAGATGCTGGTCAACATTAAGAGTATTCTGATTTGAGACTCACTTATGAAATCATTGAAGAATGACATAATTGTGCATTTTCAAGTGGGTATTTTCCAATGGCTGGATTTATGCCAAATATATAATTTACCCCTTAGGATAATCCCATGGGCTAATGTAGTTGAGTATGAGTCATAATAGATATTTATACTTGAAATTACACAATAGCTATAAAATTGTTATTTGCTATCAAAATAGCAAATTTTAAATGTTACAGCTTATTCCTGGAAATCTCATCTAAATGTTGCTTTGTAGGACAAAATTCAAGGCATTAAAAATCTTTCAAAATCTGGGCTCTATTTATTTGGTACTTGCCACACTACCATCTGTATGAAGTATCCAGCTACCTGGCTCTCCCACTGAATCGTAACCTCCATGAGGGCAAGCACACCATACATTTCTCTGTACCCCATCCCTCCCACCCTAACCTAACCCCCAGCACCTGCAAGGGCTGTATTGTACTGGAAAGCACATGGATTTTGAATACCTCAGTTGAAATACAAGCTCCATCACTTACTAATTGTGACCTTCACTTTCTAAAACTCATTCTTGTTCTCCTCACCTTTAACCCCCCTCTCATAAGAATTCAAAGTGGTAATATTTCCTCTCCTCTCCTTTCTCTCTCTTTGCTCTCACTCTCATTCTCTCCTTCCCTCCCCTGACCTCCCACCTTCTGTCTTCCCTCCATCCTTTGCTCACCCCTCCCTCTTCTTACTTTTTTTCTTCCTTCCTTCCTTCCTTTTTATTCCCCAAACATTTATTAAATGTCTACTATGTCCCAGGCGCTATGCTAGATGCTTTGGAAGCATGAGAGAATAAAGCAGGTGAGGCTTATGTCCTCCTACCCTCACAGTGAGGATGGGTGTTATCAAAAATAATGACCCAAATAATGAATATGTGCAATGAAGATAGAAGCGAAGGGGTGTCGTAGACCAAAAACTGCCTCCCTCTCGAAAGATATCCATTTCAAGTCCCTGGAGCCTGTGAATATGTCCTTATTTGGACAAAAGGGTCTTTGCAAATGTGATTAAGTTAAGGATCTTGAGATGAAGACAACCCTGGGTACGCCCTAAATGGGCCCTGCTAACACCTTGATTTTGGATTTCTGGCCTCCAGAACTGTCAGAGAATATACTGCTGTTGTTTTAAGCCAGCAAGTTTGTGATAATTTCTTATAGCAGCCACAGGAAACTAACCCAAGAGGATATAAACAAGGTGCTCTAACCTACACCGGGGATCCAGGAAGCGGCTCTGCCTAGACCTTGGTCCTCCCTGTGTGTTCCTGCCTTCTGTGTCCCATAGCCCTTTAGAACATCGTCTCATTTTCCGGACTCTACATTCTTTCCTCTGTTTGACACACTCTCGCCTTTCCCTTTCCCAGAAACTTGGAGATTAAGGTTTGGTTTGAACCCTGCTTGCTGTGGATTCTCTGAGGTCTATACTCCACACTTCTAGAAGAACACCCCTGAACTCCATCAGCCTGGGTATTCCTAATTACAGATGGAGGGAGGCTGCCACAGCCTGCTTTGCCAGCAGGTGCTGCCCACTAACGTAGGGCGCTGTGATGTGGGGTAAAAGGCACAGTGGGCATCATGAGTTCTCCATTTCAGTTCAACCTCTGATACCAATCGAGTGTATGATTTTTGGTGAGTCATTTAGGTTATTTATTCTCTAGTTTCCTTATGTGTGAAATGGGGGTTTGGAATAGGTTTAACCCCAAAGTCCTCTTCTGTCTTTAAAAATAATCACAATTCTGTAGTCAAATGTTTTTTATATTTGTGAAAAAATGCATGTAGATTGCTTAGGGGTCCTATATAACTAATTCTGCAAGTAAAAAATTCTGCAAAACACATTTACCTAAAAGGAAAAGGATATGAAATTTTAGGTACTGTGTGTCTGTTGGTTTTGCACAATCTAGATGATTCCCAAAATGAGATGTACAGATAATCACAGGTCTTGACTGTGCCCCTAAAAAACATAACTCAAAGTCAACCTTTGGGAATTCACTTTTTCTTAATATCAGGAGTTTCATAGAGTCATATCCATGGGTAAGCTTAAACAGGTAGTATAAGCTAAGTTATCCAACCAGAAGAGGTTCAACATCATAGATTGGCCATAAGCAGGCACTGGCCCACGCCTGTGATGGGCTATTCATCATTCATCATTCTAACAAATTTCTGGGTCTGTGATCTAGGCAGACCAAGCCTAAGCATGTCTCCCCTCCCCTCACTCTCCTCTTCTCTCTCTTTCTCTTTCCCCTACGAGCTGTATCACACAGGATAATATTAGTCACTTATATACATCAATAGATATTCATCAAGCAGCCCACTCCTCTGCCTGGCACTGCATGGATCAGAAATGTACAAGACATGAACGGTCTCTTCCATCAAAGAACTCACCTGTGCAAAGGTAGCCAAGTATTCATGTCAACAGTGTGCTACAAGGGCCAATGTGGGAGTACTTGATTTTGTTGTAGGAGCAGAGGGCAGGAAGCAAATACTCTGGTCTGCTACACTGGAAGCTAGCCCATGGATCCAAGCTAACCACTTACCATTGTGTTTCCAGTGACAGGCACAATTTCTCCATAAATCGAGCACTCAATAGATATAAATTGAATGGATAAATGCATGGTCTGAAGGGGTAGAGATGGTCGGGGGAAGCTTCCCAGAAGAAGAGATATTTGAGGTAGAGTTTGAAAGATTGAGAGAAGTTAGATGACATAAGGCAAGAGGGAATTTCTAGAGAGAATATAAGCAAAGTTGGAGAAATAGACTCTGCATAGAGATATAAGTAGGATTTGGAGGCAAAATTAATGCTGAGATTGTTTCTTAAAAGGTTAATGCCATTTCAGTTCATGGTTTATACATTGCGAAATAGTCAGAGTCTGCTCCTAACATTTGTTAATTTTGGCAGTGGAGACAAGAGTTTCAAGGACCTGGGAGAGACGGATAGCCCCCTCTGAGACTGATTGGAAAAACTTTCCTAATCAAGTGCCAAGGATTTTATGTGGCCCTAAAACCTCCAAAAATATAGTGAGGCTCTTTAGCTGGAGCTACAAGATTTGTGTGGCTATCAGCTGCTAAGTCTAAGAAGGTATTGTTTCATGTTACAATGCCCTGGCATTGTCATCCTAGAACACAAGCATTCAAAACTGTCCCTGGGAGAGAACATTTTCCAAAATTTTCCAGAAACAGTCACGAGGGATGGCTAAGACTTTGATTCTTCCTAGCTCTCCTTTATCCTTTTCCTCGGGTTTGTTTTTCTCGATCTCAAAGTCCAAATCTGGTCTTTCTTCCTTCCTTACATCCTAATAATTGTCATGGAGTCAGGTGGCATAGCAAAGATAAATTAAGTATGAAGATGCTTCATTTACGATCCATATGGCTTCTATTACTCACTGGATCAGAACTAACTTTCTTACTCTTTATGTCAAAACTATTCACCAGAGTTCTCTGAGCTATCTCATCCCTTTCCCTTTAACCTGTATCTCGGTTTCTGTGCTTGTATTTTTGCGTCATGGAAAGTTAAACATCAGGCTGTTGAGAGGCAGCTTGGTATATATGACATCAGCTTCAAAACTGAAGACCTTGTTTGGAGACTGGATTCTGTCACTAATGAGCTATGCGGCACTCATCTGCCTAAGCTTCAGATTCCACCATGGTAAAATGGGAGCAATAATACCTAACCGGTCCTCAGGGGATTATGGAGAAGAATCTAATGAGATCGTGCGTGTGACAGCCTTTGTAAAATGTAAAGCAAATAAAGATGTAAGTCATTGTTTTCATTTTTGAGTCTTCTGTAAGCATATGGCAGTCTCAAATTACTAAGTCTATCTGTTCCTTTATACAAATAGCTACTGAAATCCCAAGACTTTCGTAAAACCTGAGTCAGGAAAGTCTTGACAATGTCTCTTGAATTTCACAGTCTCTTAGAATTTGCTTCTATAGCTTCTCATCTTTTATGCCAATCTCTAAATTTACTCTTGCCCCTGTGACTGACAGTCTGGAGTTCTCAATAAATGTCTGTTGAATTAATGTGTGAATGACTCAATGTTTATTAGTCAGGATAGTCTAGGCTATGCTGCAATAACAGATGTATCCTGAAATCTTAGTGAGTTAGCCCAACTTTATTTCTCACTCATATCAGACCCGATGCAGATCAATGAAACAGGGGGAGGCCTCCAAAAACTCAGAGGTCCAGGGTTCTTCTGTATGTGAATCAAGACATGGTTTCCAAGGTTGCTGCAGAGAAGGAAGAGAAGACAGAGAAAGCTCAGAGCTTTTAGCTGCCCTGGCCTAGAATTGACACATGTCATTTCCACTCACAGCCTACTGGCCAGAACTACCCACGTGGCACAACCAAACTGCTAAAGAGGCTACAGATGTAGGGTAGCAAATGCTGAGTGCCAAAATATTTGCTGACTGCCAACTTCTCTGTGACACAATGCCTTCCATCTCAAAAAAAAGTCATTGCCTAGGGCCAGCCTGGTGGTGTGGTGTAGTGGTTGGGTTCACGCACTCCACTTCGGCAGCCTGGGGTTCACAGGTTCAGATCCCGGGCATGGACCTAGCACTGCTAGTCAAGCCACACTGTGGCAGCACCCCACATAAAATGGAGGAAGATTGGCACAGATGTTAGGTCAGCGACAATCTTCCTCAAGCAAAAAGAAAAAAAAAAGCGTCATTACCTATTACATTCCAGACACTGTTCTAGGCACAGAGAAAACACAGCAATACCTAAGACAGAAAAATTCCTCGATTTTGTGGAGGGCATGTTAAGGTGGAAGAGAGAAAACATTTTGGCTACACCTCAGTTTTATAGTATTGTGTCTTGTCTATTCTTCCACTTCAAATGTGCCATTTTCAAAGATGCCTGTGTTTTTGAAAGAATAGGACTGGGACCGTTCTAACAGCTCTGTGCTCCTCCCTAGGGAAGTGAGAGTTGTTTCTCTTGTTTTAGCTCATGTCTGCTGGTCATGAAGCTCCAAAGCCCCTGTGGTTTCAGCCGGGAGGAGGGGGGATGGAAGAGGGAAGAAGGCTTGGAGGCAGCGCCTTCCAGCTGGACTTGTTTGGGTTGGCACAGCCTCTGTAAGCAGCCGTGACTCCAGAGCTGCTGGAAAATGTGCTTATCACCCTAGGGGGTTGAGCGAGAAGGGGAAGGTCCTAGCTGATAGAGTCTTAATGAGAGCTAATGGAAAATGGGCCTCTGCCTTTTGGTGGATAAGCAGAAGGAAGAAATGGGGTCCAGCTTCAGTGTATGAGCAAGCTGCGATATTATCTTCACTATCCCAGCCGGATAGAATGGAACCCATTGTTAGTTTTCATTGGATAAATGGGAGAAATATGCAGTGATGTTTCCTTCCTTGCCAGAGTCTTATGATAGTCCTTTCCCTCGATCACTGGAGTTCCCTTCAGCTTAAAGGAACTGTTTTTCTATTATCTGCCAAAACCCTGACACCAATCTCTGGGCTGACTTCACCCAACATGACTTGTTCCTCTGACACAAAGTAACACTTCTTGATTCTGTGCACTGTGCTTGATACTTATACTAGAGATGGTTAGCATCCATTTTCCCCACCTCTAACTCCACTTTGCTTTCTATTACATGGTCCAGAAAGATAAAAACTACATTACCCAGTCTTGCCTAGCTGTTAAGTATGGATGTAATGTAGGATCCACCAATGAAATGAACTCTCGTGAGATTGGAAAGTGGACAGGAGGAGGACCATTCTTCCTCCAGGTGGTTTGGCCGATGCAGACTCTCATCAAATGGGAGCTTTTTCAGTGACCAGGGAAGCTGGTCTGGGAACCAGATTTGAGGTTGTGGGGCAGCTGTGATGGTGAAAGTGGTTTCCTGCAGCCTCCTGAACTGGGAGTGGCAGCTGCAAGAGAAGCCGTGAAGCCTAGTGGTGCCCCCTGTGTTCAGTTCCTGCCATACTTCCTATAATTTCATAACCACTTGTTTCCCTATTTTAAATCCTATTCTTCCTGAAATACCTCGAGTGGTTTCTATGTCCTGACCCATGTCACTATACACTATCTCACTTGGATATTCCCTGACTACACCTGCCCAAAGTGACTCACTCACTAAGGGGTAGACAAGATCCATATTCTAAGACCCCTGCTCCCATCACTACTCCATGCTGCCTCCTTCCTTGTCCTTTAAGGCCCAAATCAAGTTTCACCTCCATTCTCACCTTGTCCCTGATTCCTGCACTCCAAGCAGATGCCTGTGCCATACCTCTTCTTGTTGACTCATTCTGCCTAATGTTGATATTTAATTTCCCCCTCTAATCTTAGCTCCACAAAAAGAAAAGAAAAAAAAGTTGGCTCTTATGGGCAAGAGAAAAGCTTTCTACTACTTCTGCAACACCCTTCGTGTGCATTCTCAATATTCATCAGATGGTACTGTGTTAACTTATAGAGCATTAAGGACATGGCACACAGAAGGAAAACCTCGGTTCTTCAATTTAAGCTCATAGCCTTCTTCCCAACCACGTAACTCAAGGTCTATAGGGCGTTTACAAGCACTACTGGGCAATGAGGATGTAGATTCTGATGGAAGAAGAAGTCCTTTTACCAAAGAAATGGAGGAAGGAGAGGCGGCAGAAAGAAACTGTCTAGGAATTTGCCCTCCCAGGAAGCCTTGGGGTTTTTTTCCCTGCTGACTGATCATACTTTTTCTTTATTTTCCACATTTCCTAAAGTCTGCTGCCATTATTTCACAGTAGACATCAAAGTGACTCCCCCTTCTCCATTTTACACATCTGCAGCTGGGTTAGGGGAGCAAAGATATCAGCTGTGCATACCATCAGCTTTCCTCAGAGGGAAATCTGAAACTAGTTTTCAAAGGTTGAAGGAAACTTGCCAGTCTGGAAGCTGCTGGAAAAAATCCAACACACTCTTGCTTTCTTTCCGATCTAAGGAGAGAGCTTAGAGGATGGCGGAGCTGTAGCTCATTGCCTGGAGAATGCCAGGGAAATCAGAACTCAATGGTGAGCATCTGGATTTGCAACTGGAAAAAACTTCTCTAGGTGGTAAAGTTAGGTCTTCTCCTGAAAGTCCACCTTGTGACTTTCCCACTAGACCTGCTCCAAAGTTTTGGGATTGGTTCTGGCTTTTCAGTTCATGAGAAATGATGTGAGCATCAACAAAGGAGGCTGCTTCAGACTGAAAGGAGCAGACAGGTGAACAAAGTTGGGGGGGAGGGGAATGGGAAGGAAAGGAAGGAGGAGGGTGTTGTGTGGGAGGAGATGGGGAAGGAAGAGTGAGGGTCACTGGGAACACGAGGAGGAAGAAAGCAGAGATGAGAGAACAATCCAGCGATGGGAAGAGTCCTGTCCAAGTCCCGTCAAGGCCCAAGCTGATAAACCCTTAGAATACTCATTGTTTAGTTCTCTCATTTTGGACTGACCAACTGGCAAGTCCTTTAGAATTGTTTGTAGTTTTTTCCGACGTGTACTTGGTTTCAAAATTAGACTGCCAACTCTTTCACAATTAGATTGTCAACTCTTTCACAATTAGACTGCCAACTCTTCCAGTCACTTCTCCAGTCATTTCTGTATGGTCTCTGGACCAGCAGGAGCAGCAGCATCTGGGAGCTTCTTAGAAATGCAAAACCTCAGGCCCCCCTCTAGCCATGCTAAGTCAGAATGTGCATTTTAACAGGATCGCCGTATGATTCAAGCACACTTAAAGATGGAGAGGCAGAGCCCCAGGACTGCAGAAATGAGCAAGGAAGAGAGAGCAGCACTGAGGGAGGGAGCTCACTTGCTCTGAGGAGGCTGGTCTCAAGGGGTGTGCACTTGCCCTGGGCTCTATTCCTTGAAAGACTAATGGAGGTTAAGCAAGAGAGAAGCTGGTAGTGGGTTACCACAAACAAAGAAAGCCTAGTTATACCCTAAGCCAGGGGGTCCCAAATTTTAGTGTGTATCAGAATCACATGGAGAGCCTATTAAGCTATAGATTGCTGGATCTGCCCCAGAAAATCCCTCCGGAATTTCTGATTCAATAGGTCTGGAGCGGGCCTGAGAATCTGCATATCTAACTAGTTCCACGGTGACCCCGATGGTGCTCATTCAGGGACAACACTTAGAGAACAACTGCCCTTAGCGATAAAGATATCGAGATAAAAGAGTCTCCCTTCTCCAAATATTTGGGATAATTATGGTCTCCAATCCCCTGTTGAATTTGCCATTGGAGACCAGACCACTTTACAGTGACTTCCAGGAAGAGGCCCTCATGGGAAAGCCCTGATGCATTTCAGCCAGCTGTGTTGGCTTGAGAGCTAATTAGGAGGGAAGCTAGAATGGTCCTGCTTTCCCAGCCGTGCTATGCAGCAAACCCAGCGACAGTGGGCTGGTAAAGAAAATTATACAGATGAGGCCCAGAAGCTGCCATTTCACTGGGGAAGGGTTTGCCTTTTCATTACAAGAGAAAGCTAACGTTTCCCATCTTTTCCTCCACCAAAAGTAGGCAAGCATAAAACCAAAGTCAATTTCTCACAATTTAGTAACCTCAGTACCAACCAGTTATATTCCGGGACATGAGAAACAGCTGTTGTAACATCAGAGCTCGAACAGTTTCATCTCAGCTATTTAAAGGAATAAAAGAGCCAATATTTTCATTCCCTTGTGATATTATCAAGACATGATAAACAACCAAGACTATAGTATTAATTACATTAATTTGGAGAGGAGAGAGACCATTTTAATTGCTCCAAGCTGGAGAATAATTTTTTACGGGCAGACAATCATTCCATAAATTCACCTTAGAGAGGGTACTTCGTCTTTTTCTATCAGCAGCAAAACTTCTGGAGGCAAAAAAACAACCAGAACCCCCTTTAAGGTGGATTTCAGTAGGGAAAAAAGTTCTCACTGTTGCCATTAAAGCATTTATTGAACCCTGACATGTTGAGCTATTTGATAGAAAGAAACACAGGGAAGGTATTTGTCTTGAAATAATTCATAATCTGAAACCGGAAATAGGTGTGGCGAACTAAATTTAAATACTTCCTCATGCATAGAATGGAGGTAGAGTATGTGGCTTCCTGGTCAGGGTTAAGACCAAATAAATGGTGGACGCGAAAATGCTTTGTTAGCTGTAATATCCTATAAAAGCAGAAAAGGTAAGGAAAATATCATTTATTGAGTACCTTCTGCATGGGGCACTGAGCTGGGTGCCTGACTTACATGATCATATTTTAACACTCATAAGAAATCTTGGAGAGAAATAAAAACATAAAAAGGAGAAAATATAATAAGTAATGAAAATGACAATTCTGTCAAAGTTGAAATTATTCAGATAAAATTGTATGGCTTGGGTTAATTCATATGATATATACTAGGCATGACAGGTATCCTCTCTCACCCACAAAACACACGATAAATACTTGTTGACCTGACAGGTGGTCACATTCTGCAACCATCCAAACATATACTCTAGTTTTGGTAATGAAAATATGCCTAAGTGAATCTTTCTACTAAGGCTCCTAGGATTAAAAACTACGTTTGACTCCAATATACAGACAATATATACAGTCATGTATTGCTTAACAGCAGGTATATGTTCTGAGAAATGCATCATTAGGTGATTTCATCATTGTGCGAACAGCATAGAGTGTACTTACACAAACCTAGATGGTGTAGCTTACTACACACTTAGGCTGTGTGGTATTAATCTAGGGAACCACCATCATACGTGCAGCCTGTTGTTGATCGAAGCATTATGTGGCACACGACTGTATATGTTTTATATATATACGTACATATCTTATTGGTTCTGTTTCTTTGGAGAACCCAGACTAATACAGCCAATCATGGTCATTGTATTCTCTTTCGCTGATGACCGGTAGCCATGTGACCCACTTCTGGTCAATGAAATATAAGGGGAATGCTGGGGGACATTCTGGAACAATTTTCCTATTTAATAAGAAAGGGAGCAGCACAAACAGAAGCTGCTATAACTTCCCTTTCTTCCTGCTTTTGCGTGGGAGTATGTGAGGACAAGGTGCCTGGAGCTGGTGTGCCGTATTGTAGCATTATTACAGACATCACTGACACATTAAAGATAGCAAAATGGGAAGCTGGGGAAACCTGGATTCTTCTTGATATAGCTGACCTGCTTCACCAACCAATGCCAAGGTCTAGACCACCTGTTAAGTGAAAAGCCAATGATAAGACATGTCCTTTAAGCCACTTTGAGTTTGAGTGTGCTGTTACTTGCTTCAAAGACCAGCCTGAGAAAGAAAAAATATAAGTCTTCGCTGTTATCATATTTTGTTAATCTGTTTTATAAAGTTTGCTCTTTTCATTTCAGTCACCAAATTAGAAACTCAAAAAAATATATCATGTATCGTTTGACTGTAAGACACCGAAAGTAGTCCCTCCAGGAGATCCAGAAATATATAGAAATATAGATTCCTTCCGCCAAGGAAGTTGTGTTCACATGGTGGTTGGCTAGCCACATTCCTGTAGTAGCGAGAGGGAGAAGATTGCCTCTTCTTTCTTGACCATGTGTGATATCAATGTTGCTAGATCGCTCTCAGACTTCAGGGTTATTGGAGGAAACAATCATTCCAGCTTCTAAAGGGTAAAACTGGTTTTCTTTGGCAGTAAAGTTTTATAGTAAATTTCATCTTTTCTTGTCTCCAACAAGAAAAACTTTTATTTTAAAAGGTTTAAAGTGGGAAATAGTTTACTGATGATATTGGCCGTGAAGCCAGAGGAGACACACAGCCTTGGGCCTTGGCAGCTTGCATCCAAGCCCTGCCACCTCAGGAGACTTGGGGCAGAGCCAAGAATAGGGCTGGGATGTAGAACTTGATGTTGGTTTCTTGACCAGGGAGCCACTTTGTTATTGTGGGGACACTCACTCTGGGACAGTTAATGACCTCTTCCTAGAGTCAAATAAACTGAATACTTGGGTGAGAGATTTCGTCTTGAAATTGAGCCCCAGCTAGTAGCAAACCTATTGAGAATAAGGCCAAAGAGCTTACAGAAATAATACAGCCACTCTAAATGTGTGCCTCCTTTCACGGATTATAAGCAGCGCTGAGAAATAAGTGAAAATCAACTTATTGTAAAGAGAGTCCCATTTTCCTATTGGCCTGCATCATTTCAAAGATGATTTATCTGGCTGATCGATTTTCAGGTGGTATTTGTTTCCAACCCTTTAACTTAACAATTTTCTTCTCTCTTCCCAAACCTCTTAGTAAATTTGCATTACATCAAATTAGGGATTCATCTACTCCTTCATTCATTCATTCAACATAAAATTTAATGAGCCTGTAACAACGTGTCAGGCACCACGCTAGGTATCCAGGAAACAGAGGTGAAAAATAGATCGTCCTTTCCTTACGAAGTTAACGGTCCTTCTGAGACTTCTAGGGTATAAATTAACAATTGAAATAAGATGGGAGCAGCATTGCTACAGGAGCATGGACAAGGGAGTTGCCACAGCAGATGAAGTGATCACCTTCACACGGAGGGAATTTAATAAGGGCAGGCTTTCACTCAATACAGATTCCTCCTATAGCTTTCATAATCATTGCTGAAGTGATCCATTTGTGGTCAGATTTCAATAAACCAGTTTGTCTTAAAGCCGGACTTGGCTTAGACAACGTATCTACTCAATTTTATCTTAATTAGCTTTTCTTGAGAAAATGGGTTTGTTCATTTAGCCATTCACTCAACAAAAATTTATTGCATATCATTATAGGCTGGGGTAGGAGAATTCTGGATTCCAATGTGAGTAAAGGAAAGGGGAGGTAAGGATTGGCTTGAAGGGAATAATCGTAGGGCTAGGTCAATTCCATATTGGTGGCTAAGAGGATATTTAGCAGCCTCGGTCTTATAAATTTGAAAATCAATTCCTTAAAAGGCCAAGTGGTACAAGCCACTTTCTTTTCAATCAAGGGAAGGACCTCAGTGCGACATTCAAATCAGTAACCTAGCTTCCTAATAGAAACGTCTCAATCAACATAACAGTGACGATCTGATTTAAGGCCATACTTCTGCATACACACACATATGCTATACACACACTCATGTACTATACACACACACACATATAATACTTATAATATGTTTACAGTTTTCTGGAAATTGATTTATGATTTAGACAGAAATGACAGAAGGCATTAGTGCCATAATCATTTGCCTGCATTTTAAAGAGAGTTCTTCCCTGGCGATCTCAAGTACATTCCCTGAGTTCCACCCGGAGAAAGGCTGGTGTTGAAAACAAGCCTGAAAGGCTAAGAGACTCAGAGACCCAAGCGGTGTGTGTAGTGGGAGTGGTAAAATGCACCAGAAGCTGTCAGAATGTGACAAGAGGGCATTTATTTTAAGGGTGTGAGGAGAAAAATAAATTAGGCTGCAATTGGATTCTTCAGTCAGGGGCAGGAGTGGAGAGGTACACTGTGCTTGGGTAAGGAGTTTTTTTTTTTTTTAAAGAACATCCAAGTGAAGAACAAGGAGAGAGAATTTTTCTTGACACACCAATGTACAATAAGAACATATATTTAGTAACATTCGCCTCCCTGCACCCTGAGCAGCTGTTCAGTTCCAGCAAACACTCCTCCTTCCAGATCGGGAAGGGGCAGTGTGCTGCACGAAGTTTCTTGAGTTGCCAATGAGAGCTGGGGCCAGCATTCCGGAGCTCACCCCTCCCTCTCCAGGCAGCAGGGGCTCAAACACAGCCAGTGGGGAGGAAACCAGGGCAGAGAAGTTACTCTGAGGGAAGACCAACTGGAGAGTCCTGTTTAATTTAGGCAGGAAGAGCAAATCTGATTAAATGTGGCAGTCACTCATCAGTCAGGCTCTTAAAGATCCCAGTGGAGTTAAGCCTCATTCCTCTCACTAGACCTTCTTAAAGCAGGGAGTAAGAAAGAGAATCTGTCAAAATTATCCCTCTTGGCTCTGTGACACTGTAACTCCCTGGGCAAGGTTTTTGGCTGTCAGGGAAATGTTTTACATCCTCTGCAGGTAAGACTTGTGGGAAGTGAAAGACAGGATGTATCCACTTCAGGTCAGGCCATCGTTTTCCAAGGAGTGACACAGTGGACATCTGGTTTCCTAGGTTCATAGTCACCGTCTTGACAATTTTTGACAGGAGCCTTGGGGCTACAGGTGGCAGTGAGGACTGGCCAGGGCGGAGAAAGGCCCCATCTAGGTGTAATATATCGTCCAGGCAAGGACAGGTGTTCATTGGTCTGCTCAATTTCTTCCTTCCTTCTTTCTTCCCACCTTCCCTCCCTTTTTTCCTTCCATTCTTCCAGTCTAGTGTACTGGCGCTACTCAAAGCGTGGGCCACTACTGGCAGCAGCAGCATCACTTGAAAGCTTGTTAGAAATACAAATTCTTGGGTCCCACCCCACGCTACTGTGGTAGGCAATCTCTAAGACTAGGCAAAAGTGATGGATGTCACTTCTGAGATGAGGTTACAAAAAGACTTTGCCACCCTCTTGGATGCACTCTCTCTTTCACTCACTTACATGCTACGAGGGAAACCAGCTGCCAGGTGAAGAGCCTTTTGGGGAGGGCCTACGTGCCAAGGAACTGACGTCTTGGGCCAACATCCAGCTAAATCCTGAGGTCCACCAACAGCCACGTGAGTGAGCATGGAATTAGATCTTCCCCAGTCAAGACTTGAAACGACATCTTGATTGGAGCCTTGTGAAAGACTCTGAGCCAGAGAACCCAATTAAGCTGTGCCCAGATTACTGATTCACAGGACCTGGGAGATGACAAAAGTTTGTTGTTGTAAACCTCTAATTTTGTGTTAATTTGTTATGCAGCAATGGATCAAAAACTCTGCAAGCGGAGCCCTGGAATATGTATTTTAACATGCTCTCCAGGTGATTTTCATGCACGGTAGTTTGAGAAGCACTACTGTGACTAAGTTAAGAGCCGGGGCTTTTAAGACTACCTGGGTTCAAATCCTAGCTCAACGACTTCCACTGTAAGAGCTTGAATGCATTGCTTAACTTCTCTGTGCCTTCATTTCTTCTGTAAAATGTCACCAACAACAGCATAAACTTTTAGGTCATGTAAAGAGGATTAGTTGAGTTAATATATTTAAAGCACTTAGCATATTGCCTGGCAACAGCCAGTACAATAAATTTAGTGACGATTCATTCATTCAACAAACATTTATAGGGCACCAACTAAGGGTGAGGCATCGTGCTAGATGCTGGAGTTACAAAGATTAATAAGATATAGTACACTTTTCCTGGGACTATTGTCCCAGAGGGGAGATGGGCATATAAAAGAATAAACACAGTAATGAATTAAAGGTGCTGGGGTTGACTTCTGGAGCCCAGCAGGTGTCAATTTTATCATGGATGAAGGCATTAAGGAGAGGCGTAATAAATGGGGTGGGTGGAGGGTTGGAAAAGAAGGTAAGGGCTTTATTCCCCCCAACACCTCACCTCAGTTGTTCTGAGTCTCCATCGCTTCTTTTTTATATGGAAAACTGGAAACCTATCATTACCAACAGCATCTTTAGGCAGGAGCTGCCTTAATGCAGGACCTGGGTGTCTTATTCACTAGGCTCCAGCCACTTGGCCCTGTTTTCTCCTCCTAGATCAGGCAGCCTAGTTTACCTGGGTTTCGAGTGTTGGCATCTGCTGTTCCTTCTCACAGAAACTTCTGCCCTCCACTCCTGCAGCATTAGAATTTGGCACTTTATTTTCCTGTTTACCATCACCTCCCTGAGCAGGCTTCCTAGTCTCTAAGGGCTAACACTTGGTCTGTTTTACTCACATGGTGCATTCCCAGTGCCCAGCGCACTCCCTGGGACATAGTAGGCATTCAATAAATATTTGTTATTGGATGGATAAATGAATGAATGAATACGTCCTTTCACAGCCACTGTAACACTTCAGCGTGATTTGCTGAAATGTCAATCTTAACCATGAAGGACATTAATTCAAATTCTGGAAGACAAACCTGCTAAAGAAACAGAATATGAAACCAAGTCACTTTAACTCTAAGGGGCTGCTAGGGAGTTGGGAAGAGATGGGCGAATGGGAGGCCATTATCCTATTGAACATTTACTAGGTACCTCTTCTCATGGGCTTGGCACTGAATTAAGTGTTTTATATGCATTATTTCATACACATCTGCAGTAGTTATTATCATCTTGAGGGAGGCAGATGGGGAAAGTGAGGCTTAGAGCCCCTAATTAACTTGCCTAAAGTCATAGCCAGTCTGGTGTAGAAGCACGACTGAACCCGGGTGGTCAGACCCCAAAGGTCTTGTGTCTAACCACTCTGCTCTCCTGCCTGCAATGGAATGCAGTTCATTAAGTAAATATTCTGCACGAACAGAAGTGTACACAGTTGGACAACTATATGACACTAGAACACCAGATCAGACAGGGAAATATCAGAAGGTTTCTCAAGGCAGCACCCAGGAGACAATATCCATGAACATGCGAACTGTGCTATGGCGGGACGGTAGCTCATTCGTGGTGGCCCCTTCTCCACCCAGGGGTCCCATGTTGTTTGCAAGAAAGGTGGTCAGGACTACAATAGAATGTCCCACCACCTCCAATTGATGAGAGCGCTCTCACCCTCAAAAACAAGTTTGGTGGTCACTGCCCAAGTCCCAAAGGATTAGCATTCTCCTTGTCAAGGCAGCGAGTAATTTACAGCAATTGGCAGTTCCTGTTGCAAGGAATTCCAAGATCAGACAAGCCAAGTGGGGTGACAGGTCAGATCTGAGCTTAGATGGAGAAGTTGTTTAGGAGAGGGGGTGACCACAAGTAGCGGGGAGGGGAAGTGTTACAAAGCAGTGAGGCCTGTCTGCATTGTGCCTAGAGCAATCTTTGACTAGGGGTTCCCAGTAAAAACAGGTCTCCACAGGCCTAAAAGAACAAGAAAGGAACCAAGCTTGTCCAGTCTTAAACAGGACAAAAGTTTGCATTTTTCCCGTGTGCTGAGGAGTTATTGCACCAACAGCAAGGGTAGGCTAACACAGGCTAAAATCAGTAGGGGAGAACAATTAGGGAAATCGCGAATTATGCTTCTGTGGGCAATTCCCTTCTCAAGGCTTACTTAAAACCAGAATGTATATTTTTAGTCTGCTTTCGTGACATTTGAATATTCAAATTTTCAGAGAGACAAAGCCTATGCTGAAATTTACATATAAATATGTCAAAATAGATTTAAATATTATATGTTTATTCCCTTTCTTTTACATTTATGCTTCTTCTCACCTTTTCCTTATAGTCCCTGAGCTGTCTGCACTTCCACAATGCGGTCAGTTTCTGGGAAATGAAGAATCCAAGAGTCTGAAGAGAATGAAGTTGAGGCGGAATCGCTGGGAGGTTTCTATATCGGGGTGGACCTAAAGTCATGTATAGGTTATAATCTGAGGGATGGTTTTATTTGGGTAGATTGTAAGTTTTCAGAAGGATGGCTTATGTAGGCCAAAGGGGAGTCCCCAGTCATGCAGACTTTTGTAGCTGTGCCCGTGCATTTTTACCTATTTAGGAAGGCTACAGCCTCCCTGAAACTGACCTGGAGACTTCCTCTGAAGACCTCAAGAATCCAGGATTCATAGACATAGAGGAAATGTGACCAAAGAAACAACTTTGGAGCACGCAGAGATCATTCGGATAACTAGCTCTGTAGTCCATCTTATCACCATGCTAATAACAAGTCACCCATATACTAGACATGGACCACCAATTTTAAGTGAGTTTGACAATCACAAAATGTATCTAAATCACTGAAATAGGACTGGACATGACTTAACCTCCCACAAGCGAGCTGGCAGGTATGTTACAATCCTACAGGCTCTCACAGTTATCATTGTGAGCATCAGTAATTATTGTACCATCGTAGCATAGAAGGGCCAAGTGATAAAAAATGTTCAGTTGACAGAATATAAGACAAACTTGATTCTACTGGCTATCAGAGGTTAAAAAAGAAAAAAAAAAATGTCAAAGGATCGTTGACAGACCATTGCATAATAAAAAGCATTACAATGTAATGGGAAAAATTGGCTCAAATTGTGGGTGACCTCTGATTTCACCATCGCCGATAGTTGACATTTCCATTTCTGGTTTTCTCTCAAGTCCTCATCTATGAACGGACCTACAAATGTTAATAGAGACCCACACAAATTTAGCCACGTCTTCCTCTTGTAAATTATACCACAGAGCCTGTTTTCTTGGGATTATTTCTTTCTATGTCTATTTCTCCTCCTGGGGTTTGGGCTGTGTGGCACATGCGTCCTTAAAGGAATGAAAGTCTAGAGAAAACAGAAACAATCAAGCAGGGTCGAACACCTGTGTCGTCCAGCAGGGGTCAGTAAAACTTTTATAAGACTCGCAGGATGGCATCCAGACTTCCATAAGGGCAATTTCTTTGTCACCATTTGTCCCTCAGAAAACACTCACCAACAAGAGGATGTCCTGTGCAAATAGCAGCCAGCTCCTAGTTGTAAAATACACATGAAAGACACAGCTAAATATAAATATGTATGACAGACTATGTCAAGCACTTGAGTTACCATCATAGAAAGAATTCTCAGTTTAAATGTGCCATTTTGATAAATACTAAGGCGAACCCCCTTGCTTAATTAGCAATCACAGGCTAACTGTCCAGTGACTAGGGCTTATTGGTTTGACTCTGATTGTCATAGTTTCCATATCAGGAAAACAGGATTTGAAGTTCCTCTTCTCTTCCTGGCTTGCTAACCTGGCTTACAACGGTTGTTACTGTAAAGAATAAAGACTTTCAAAAATAGGTGCTATGGGCCGGCCCGGTGGCACAGTGGTTAAGTTCACACATTCCGCTTCGGTGGCCCTGGGTTCGCCGGTTCAGATCCCAGGTGCAGACATGGCACTGCTTGGCAAGCCATGCTGTGGTAGGTGTCCCACATATAAAGTGGAGGAAGATGGGCATGGATGTTAACTCAGGGTCAGTCTTCCTCAGCAAAAAAAAAAAAAAAAAAAGAGGAGGCTTGGTAGTAGATGTTAGCTCAGGGCTAATCTTCCTCAAAAAAAAAAAATATGTGCTAGATATATAAACTTGACTACCCGCTTCTACTTGTGCCCTACTATCTGCTAGGCGAAGCTGTTAAAAATGCAAATCGGATCATATCACTCCCCCGTTTAAAGCCCTCCAAGGCCTATTCACCCCATGAAAATAAAATCCCCACCCCTCACCTGGCCTGCAGCGCCAGGGCACGCTGCAGGCCCTGAGCTCATCTCCTGCCCCTCTTCTCCGCACTTGGCACACTCCAGAAATAGCAGCTTTTTTGCTGACGCTCTAACTCAGTGGTTCTCAAAGTGTGGTCCCTGGATCTGCAGCATCAGCATTGCCCAGGAAGTTGTTAGAAATGCAGATTCTTGGGTCACACCCCAGATTTACTGAATCAGAAGCTCTGGGTGTGGGTCCCAGCAATCTGTGTTTTAATCAACCTGTTAAGTGATTCTGATGCCTGTTGAAGTTTGAAAACCACTCTTCTAATTCTTCAAACTCACTTCTGCCTCAGGACCTTGGTACTGGCCAGACCCTTTGCCTGGTACACTCTTCCCAGGGCTCTTTCCTCATTAATCAGACATTAGCTGAAATGTTTCCTCCTTGGACCTTCACTGACCATCCTTTTTTTTTTTTTTTTTTTTTTTGGGTTGAGGAAGATTGGCCCTGAGCCAACAACTGTGCCCATCTTCCTCTTTTTGTATGTGGGACCCCACCACAGCATGGCTTGATGAGGGGTGTGTAGGTCTGCACTTGGTATCCGAACCTGCACACCTTGGGCTGCCAAAGCAGAGCATGTGAACTTAACCACTACACCACCCGGCAGGCCTCTGACCATCTTTTTCTTTTTTTTTTTTTGAGGAAGATTAGCCCTGAGTTAACATCTGCTACCAATCCTCCTCTTTTTGCTGAGGAAGACTGGCCCTGAGCTAACATCTGTGCCCATCTTCCTCTATTTCATATGTGGGACATCTGCCACAGCATGGCTTGACAAGCGGTGCCATGTCCGCACCCAGGATCCGAAGACATGAACCCCGGGCCACCAAAGCAGAATGTGCAAACTTAACCGCTGTGCCACGGGGCCCGTCCCCTGACCATCCTTTTTAAAGTGAGCCCCCCTGCCCTTCCTCAACCCAATCTATGCCACTATCTTTTTAATTTCCCTGTAGAACTATCTGAAATTATCTTGCTTATTTCTTCACTTATTTTATTATCTCCTCCATTAGAATGAGAGCAAACACCTGATCTGTCTTTTATACCATGGATCCTGAGTGCCTAGAATAAGTTCTTTCACATACCAAGTTCTCAGTAAAGGCTTCTTGAATTAAGGCCTCTGGGGCGTTCTGATCGGCCTGTCTTGCAGAGGCAGCGGGATTCGATTCTCCGACGGAGGCTGCAGTGTTGTTGCACAGCCTGGCACGGAGTCAGAAGATGAGCGTCCAATTCTGAATTCGCCACTTGAAAATCAGCTGGCCTTGGGAAAGTCATTTAACTCGATTAGTGGGTCTCAACCAGGGGTGATTTTGTCTCCTCGGGAGGTTTAGCAATGTCTGGAGACATCTTTGGTGTCACTGGGGATGCAGATGGGAGTGGGGAGGGCTAATGGTACCTAAGGGTTGGAGGCCAGGCATGTGGCCAAACATCCTGCAGTGTACAGGCCAGCCCCTGCCACAAAGAATTATGCTGAGCACAATGTCCACGGTGCCCAGGCTAAGAAAGCCCGAACTAGAGCCTTCTTTTCTCATTAGTAAAATAGGGATAATATTCTCTTCCTAATTCACAGGGTTCTGGTGACACTCAAGCAAAATTCTTCTCATGAAAGTGTTCTGTAAATGACAAAAGACTATGACAATTAGAGTATCTGGCCCCAGGCCTCACATCGAGTAGCTGCTCACTAAATATTCACTCAAGAAATGAATGAATGGGGGCCCGCCCGGCGGTGCAGTGGTTAAGTGCGCACGTTCTGCTTCTGCGGTCCCAGGTTCGCCGGTTCAGATCCCGGGTGTGGACATGGCACCGTTTGGCACGCCATGCTGTGGTAGGCGTCCCACATAGAAAGTAGAGGAAGATGGGCATGGATGTTAGCTCAGGGCCATGCTTCCTTAGCAAAAAGAGGCGGATTGGCAGCAGATGTTAGCTCAGGGCTAATCTTCCTCAAAAAAAAAAAAAAGAAAAAAAAGAATGACTTGCCCAGAGACCCTTCTGAGGATTGAGTTCTGGTCTCCTCATTTGCAACATGGCAGCAGGAGAGTACTCGTGTCCTAGAAACCTGGTGAGGGTCAGGGTTGCAGAGACAATGCGTTGGAAGCACCTGGCTTGGGATTTGACACATCCATGTTTCACCCTTGGTTAGGTTAGTTTCCCTGCTTGGCTGCACTGCCCTGCAGAGGCCTGATAGAGCCGCTGGCTTCCCCTCCAGGATTCCCTCCCTTCTCAGTGGAGTTCCCGCTTCCTCCCTCCCAAGCTCCTCCCCTCCTCTACCGGCTTGGTCTACACAGAGCATCCTGGACTGTTTCAGCTGGAACAGTAGCACCAAGGCCCTCCCTGCATTTCTGATGAAACCCTCAAGGCCTGGCGTTCAGGAACAACGCGCTCCAGGTTTCCCTGAGTTCCCACAGAGAAGGAACTGGAAACTGGGCTCTTGGTTCCTGGCTGGGAATCTCGCCACTCCTCCATGATGCCCCAATTTTCCTTGGCCTGCCTGTCTTTTCCCACCTCCTACAACCAGTCAGCATATACCCAGCAGTTTCCCAACCTCTCGAAGAGCCAGGAATGCTTCCTGTTAGAGACCCCATCACAGATCACCAAAACATTAAAATGTGTCCATGGCAAGTAAAAATCAGGTGTAACTTTACAACGATTGGATTGCCTTGCCAGTCAACCTAAAGTTACGTTTTAGAGAATTTAAATATTTATTGATTTCAATATTTTAATTTGTTTTCACATCTTGGAGTCAATTATTTTTTCCTACAGCAAATATAATTGTAGATTCCTGAAAAGCATTTGCGCTTTTGGTGCTTTATATACAAAAAAAAGTTCTTCTTTGCTTTTTGTCCATTAGTGAGTTCTTCTTCTTTCCTTTTCCTGTTTACAATAGTCAATGACCGTTCCAGAGTATGTGAAGCATCTGGAAACTGCTGTGTGTTTCGTGGGTGATGCTTCATGCATGTAATGCTGTGGACTTGCAACCATGATCTCATGCACTTGTGTCCATATTTGACCAAGAGCGTGATGATCAAATCTTACATTTGCCATGTACCCTATGGGCTGCAAAGGGCTTTCTCATCTATTGTCCATTTGTTCTCATTTGATTCTCACGGTAACCCAAAGAGCAGAACGTGATATGCATTATAGGACAGTTACTCCTGATTTTACCAATGAGAACCCACTGCTTAGGGCGTGAAGTGACTCGCTCAAGGTTATAGAGGAAGCAGCAGAGCCAAGATGAGAATCAACATCTTCTGGGTTTCCTGGGGGCCATGCTGTTTTCAGGTCTTTAATCAGCCCTGGGGAAGAATTACTCCTAGAAAAGGAAATTAAGCAGGCTTGAATCACTGGGATAACTTCAGCTTTGTGTGTGTGTGTGTGTGTGTGTGTGCGAGTGATAACAGAATTCCAACCTTGAATATTCTCTATTTGTCTCTATAGACAATGGGATCAAATTTAATTAACTAGCTAAACAAATACTTATTTAGTGACAGGCAGTGTTGTAGGTGCTGGAGAGATAGCTGGAAACAAGAAGACCACATTGGAGATGTCACAGAGAAATGATACATTCACAAGTCAATATAGAGTATATCAGATGTTGATCAGTGTAAAGGAAAAAAACAAAGCAGGGTGCGGAGATAGGAAAATAGGCAAGGGATTGCTATTTTATTTATAGTGGTCAAAGGCAGCCTCAACAGTAAGATGGCATTTGAGAAGAGACTTAAAGGAAGTGAGGGAGCATGTCCTGTGGATACTGGGGGCAGACTGGCACAGGTGAGCATGTGCAAATGCCCTGAGGCAGGGACATGTTTGTTGTGTATGAGAAACAGCAAGGAAAGCAGCATAGCTGGAGAAGAGTGAGTAGATTGGGATGGAGGGAGAGAGTTATTGGCAGGAAATCAGGTGAGAAGGGTCTGCAAGGAGAGGTGGGAGACAGGGAAGATCCTGCGAGACCTTCTAGGTCATTGTAAGGTCTTTGGCTCAGAGATTCAGAGATCCCTTGAGGGCTTTGACCAGAGGAATTACACAATCTGACATATATTCTTAAAGGATTTATGATGGACTGACTTGCCCTCTGTTAAGATATTCCTGGTTAGTTATATTTCCACCTTGAACAAGAGACTCAGTCCTGCTTTGAGAGACTGCCATGTGGGTCTTTCTTTTCCAGCATGTTTAAGAGCTGTGGTGAAGTCACATTTTCATAACTAATTTATCATTTGAATCAGTGATTGAGCTCCACCTACGTTCCAGGAACCATCCCGGGCGTTGGGGATTCAGGAGGAAGAAAGATAGCGCTCCTGCTCCCAGGGAGCTCCTCTGACTGTGAAGACATACGGACAGTAAATGAACAAAGAAAAGACTTCAGCTAATGAGAAGGGCTAGGAAGAAAATAAAACAGAGGGAGATGCAATGATGACGCCATTGTAGGGGCTACGTTAGACTCCAGCTGGATTTTGAAATGAGGAACTTGGGCAAAAAAATATTAGCACATGTAGAGCAATTTACAGTTTACAAATTCAAAAAAGTTGGCAAGAAAAATATTCTGATTTTTTCAATGAGGAACCGAGGTTCAGTGAGATTTAGCCACATGCCCAAGGCACTTGTAAATGGGGTCTGAATCCAAGTTTTCTCTAATTTTCAGTACCAAAGTTTTTCCCACAATATACACCACTATGGAATGTGACAGTAGGGCCGGTAACCCTGGGGCGTAGGAGGATGGAATCAGCAGTGGGTTAGGCAAGGCAAGAAACATGCGCCAAAGCAGGAAGAGAACCCAAAAGAGCAAGGACAGTCGCTGGCTCCCCCTGAGGTCACCCAGGACAACTGGTAGGATACAGAGAGGCTCCAATCCACAGCCCCAACTCCCACAGGGCCCAGACCTGCCATAGACGGCTGCTCTGAGCCACCCGGGCTGGGGGGTTGGGGGGGAGCCCTGGGTCACATGTGGTTTCCATCACTGCATTTATCTGCATCATTGTCATCATATTTGGAAGATGACTGAATCCTCATTTCTGTCTCAGGCCTCTCCAAATTGTGCAGGGGGTACAAGTCAAATCTGGAAAAGCTACCTCATCTCTGGAGGGCAGAAACAGGGAGAGGCTTTAGGAATGTACAGTAATGTCCCACCCACGCCCCTTCCCCCCTTTATTAAAACAGATCTGAAACAACAAACGTGTAAGATTTTCCATTGATCATGTCACCCTGCCTTGTTAACCTTGCCCTTGGTACACACCCTGCTGGAGTTTTCTGCAGCCTGAGGGAGGCTGGGAAGTGTCTGTCCTTAGCTCTCACTCACTCCCATAATAAACAATCACTAAACAGCTTGCTGCCCTAGGCAACTGGTTGTCCAGCTTGGCCAGCCCCTGTGACTCCAGCCAGAGAGGAGGGTGGGAGATGATCTCTGTAGAGCCAAATCCAGACTCTGAGGTCAGGGAGCTGGGCTTTGACCAGAAATACTGTTTGGAAGCCAGCACTATTTTGCGGTCCTGGAGGACCTTCAGAGGAACTGGAGGTCTTCAGCTGAGTTGTCCAAAGAAGTTCCCAGGATAGATAGCAGGATCTCGGGGCTGGGGTGTGTGAGGGCAGTTGAAGGAAGGACCAACCATCTTGCGCTAATGATAACTAAAGTCACTTCCTGCCTCAAATTTCCCTTCTACAGCTGGGACAGCTGTCAGTTCTGCTAGTCATCCATCCCTAAGAGACTTCGCCTTAAAAACCACCACAAAATGGGAATATCATCACTTTAGGGACTGGGACAAGCTTGACCAGCTTAAATGAACCAATTTCGCCTCAGCCATTAGAAAATCTCTTTTTTTTCACCGTGATTGGATCTCTTGGAGGCTTTCTACGGAACAGATAGATGAAGGGGCTGCAGCAAGCGAGGAAGGGATGTACACGTAGATAATGAGCATTTAGGATAGGCGTCTTCTCTCAGCACACAGAGACAGCCATGGAGAATTGTAACAATCCCTATTGATTCCAATATTTTCTCTTTATTCTTGGGAATTGGGGCGTCCTTTGGGGGGAAGAAAAAAAGAGATGGGCTGTGTAAGGAATAAGAGACTTGTTTAAATAAAATTATTGGGCCTCAGAGTGCCAAAGGTGGGCGGGGAGAGGCATCCTTCTGGTCTGCGGTGGCCTTCTGTGAAGTCTGTCTTTCCTCCCCCATCCCTCGGGCTCGCCCCACTGCTCCATCCGCACCCTGCCTGCCGCCTGCTCGGGGAGGCGTTCCCGGTAGGCAGCCGACGAGACAGGATTCTCGAGGGCGCCCGGGGCAGCCCGAGCGGCGAGGCCCGGGAGCGCCGGCCGGTGCCCGGTTCCCCCGGCGCCGCGCGCGCCTCTGGGCGGCGCTAGTTCCCGGCGCGGGGACAGGGGGCGGTGCTGCCCAGGCCGGGGTCCCCGCCGGGCGCGCCCAGGGGCCGCGGGGCTCTTAAGGGGCCACCCCCCGCTCCGCCTGCAGCGGCCCACGAGCCCCGGGATGCCCGCGCTCCCCGCGTCCCCGCGCCCCCCGCGCCGCGCCGGCGCCTCGGCCGGCGGCCGGGGGTTATGAATGGGCGCAGCGGAAGCACCGCCCCCCCCGGACGTGACGCTCGGCCAATGGCAGCGCGGGCTGCGTGGATGGATGAGGTCAGCGCTGTCGTGTCGGGAATGGAATGTGTAAGTGTAACATTCAGAACCGGGTAACATTCGGCGACCGAACGCGGCGGTCGGCAGCGATCGCGCGGGGGCCTGCGAAGCGCCGCTCGGGGCCGGCACTGCCCGCGGGGAGGACGCGCCGCCGCCGTCACCCAGCGCCGCCGCCGCCGCCGCCTCCAGCCGGGCCGCCGCGCGTCCCGGGGGCCGGCCCCGCGAGCGCAGGAGTAAACACCGCCGGAGTCTTGGAGCCGCTGCAGAAGGGAATAAAGAGAGATGCAGGGATTTGTGAGGTTACGGCGCCCCAGCTGCAAGATGCACTAGCCGGCTGAACCCGGGGATCGGCTGACTTGTTGGAACCGGAGTGCTCTGCACGCGAGTGTGGATGAGTTGAAGTTGCTTTCCCGGGGCTCGTTTTCCACGCTGCCGAGAGGAATCGGAGAGGCAAGGAAATCACTTCGTCTTGCCATTGATTGGGCATCGGGAGCTTTTTTCCCCCCTCTCTTTCTTTTCCTTCGTCTTGTTGCATGCAAGAAAATTACAGTCCGCTGCTTGCCCGCCCTGGGTGCGAAATATTCAGCCCCGCTCTCCGTCCATTGTGCAACCCAAAGATGAAAGACCGAAGGGGAGAAAGTTAAAGAAATCGCCCACATGCGCTGGATCAGTCCACGGCTTGGGGAAAGGCATCCAGAGAAGGTGGGAGCGGAGAGTTTGAAGTCTTTACAGGCGGGAAGATGGCGGACTGGAGCTGAAAGTGTTGATTGGGAAACTTGGGTGATTCTTGTGTTTATTTACAATCCTCTTGACCCAGGCAGGACACATGCAGGCCAAAAAACGCTATTTCATCCTGCTCTCAGCTGGCTCTTGTCTCGCCCTTTTGTTTTATTTCGGAGGCTTGCAGTTTAGGGCATCGAGGAGCCACAGCCGGAGAGGAGAGCACAGCGGTCGGAATGGCTTGCACCACCCGAGTCCGGATCATTTCTGGCCCCGCTTCCCGGACGCTCTGCGCCCCTTCGTTCCTTGGGATCAATTGGAAAACGAGGATTCCACCGTGCACATTTCCCCCCGGCAGAAGCGAGATGCCAACTCGAGCATCTACAAAGGCAAGAAGTGCCGCATGGAGTCCTGCTTCGATTTCACCCTTTGCAAGAAAAACGGCTTCAAAGTCTACGTATACCCGCAGCAAAAAGGGGAGAAAATCGCCGAAAGTTACCAAAACATTCTAGCGGCCATCGAGGGCTCCAGGTTCTACACCTCGGACCCCAGCCAGGCGTGCCTCTTTGTCCTCAGTCTGGATACTTTAGACAGAGACCAGTTGTCACCTCAGTATGTGCACAATTTGAGATCCAAAGTGCAGAGTCTCCACTTGTGGAACAATGGTAGGAATCATTTAATTTTTAATTTATATTCCGGCACTTGGCCTGACTACACCGAGGACGTGGGGTTTGACATTGGCCAGGCGATGCTGGCCAAAGCCAGCATCAGTACTGAAAACTTCCGACCCAACTTTGACGTTTCTATTCCCCTCTTTTCTAAAGATCATCCCAGGACAGGAGGGGAGAGGGGGTTTTTGAAGTTTAACACCATCCCTCCTCTCAGGAAGTACATGCTGGTATTCAAGGGGAAGAGGTACCTGACAGGGATAGGGTCAGACACCAGGAATGCCTTATATCACGTCCATAACGGGGAGGACGTACTGCTCCTCACCACCTGCAAGCATGGCAAAGACTGGCAAAAGCACAAGGATTCTCGCTGTGACAGAGACAACACCGAGTATGAGAAGTAAGTGGCTCGGCTGATGGGGCCTTTGCCGGGCAGCCCTGGGCCCTGTCCACCTTCGTCCAGGTGTGAGGTTGGGGGATGGGGGTGGGGCAGAGGAGCCCTCTGTCCTGTTTCTTCCTGTTTGGAGCCTGGGACTGAGCAGCCTGGTTCAGGTGTTGGCTAGGAGCTGGGGACCAAAAGTTTGAGCTTCTTGGGCAAATGGAAAAGCCTGGAGCACTTTCCTGGGCCAAGTAGGCGACAGCGACAGTGTCTCTCTCTTGCTTGGAAAACCTTCAGGGCCATGTGTCTCTTGTGAGAGGTGTGGATTTGATCCAAGTTTGGAAACTGCTTCACTCGTGGGTGCAGGAGGGTGTTTGTGTGGGGGTGTAGGGACCCGGAAAGGCTCTGAGTCCACCCTCAGCCTGGAGACCTTCGCCCAAGATTGATACTTTATTTGCTTTTCTCACGAGCAGAGAGAACTGCTTTCCCTGGAATTTTCCCAGCCTCCAATTGCCATCTTTCGGTAATCCTTAAATTTGTGTTAGCAATGGAAGTGTAATTTTAGCTACTAAACTTTCTGTGTTTGTCTACGCCCTCTCCCTCATGGCACTCACTTTTATGAAGGGGGACTGTAAATTCTTGGGGCCTGTGATCTTGCATTCGTTCATTCATTCATTCATGTATATTTGTTTGTCTGTATATATCCTGGATCCTTCGAGGAGAAGCTGTTTTTAAAATCTGGGCCTTAGCCCCACTGCTGTAAACTCCAGTTGCTAATGTAGATTCCTCTTTCCCTTTTGTTTTTGTCTATTTGCATGTAAATTGGAGACTGTTACTCTTTGAATGGGCCTGAGATGCCTCCTTACCCTCTGTAGTGAGGCAAGTTTTGTCCTGTTGCTAAGTAACTGAGTTGGATACTTTGTAGCCCTTCTCCCTCCTTTGCTTTCCCAGTGACAGTAACTGACACACTGGATTTGGGATCAAAACTAGTTTCCAGGAATCTGCTTTACCCTGAGCTGGGTGGGTCAGTTTCCTAGTAGATGGGGTGGGTGCCCCACGCTCTGACTTACCTCTGGCTGTGAAAGAGTTAGTGAGCTCCTGCAGTGCATTTCCACGTTACGCCAGTTAAAAACCAGAGCAGCCTTGTGCTACCCGGGGAAGGAACGGGCACCTCTCGGCTGAGTACAAGAGGAACTGGCAGAGGTTGGCAGATTTTGCAATTGATTCATGAAATGCAGAATAGGCAAAACACTTCGCAAACCTGATTGAAGAGGAAGGGGTATGGTGGGAAAGCAGCCCGGCAGTGAAGGGTTTGATTGTGGTCTGTGGACTCCTCACACACTCAGCCTCTGTAGCAGTGATTGGAAGGGAAATTAAAGTCCTCCTCTGCTGGATCATAGACAGCGAAGAAGAAAGTATCAAACACTTGGATTCCCCAGCCCCCAGCCCCTCTTGATTTTCAAGCAGAGGAAAAGCCGGAGGCTAGGGTCAGTCATGAATCTCTATTTTACTCTTCTTCAGGGGCAGCTATGGATGAATGTTGGGTGCAGTTGCAATGGATTAAAATGTTCTCACAAAAGAAACAAACTATGGTTAGTAACGGACTGCTTTGTTTACAAGACATTTACATTGACCTATTCCTGTGGGAGCTTGTAAGAAAAAAGTGCTTATAGCCCTTCAGGAATTTCTTTGTCTGGCTTATAGGGGAGTAACTGGAGAGGAAGCTAACCTCTCAGTATCTTCTAAACAGTCTCACCGAATTTTGTAGAAGGATCATGGTGGTCCTCATTCTTCTGGAGGAGCTGGAGCTGAGATCTCACCTTAGGCGGTTTGAATTATACATTTATGTGGGAAACAGCCTCAGTCCAGTAAACGATCATATCTTCTTGACCCTTTTATTCCCCGCAAAATAATTAAATGTCTACGTTCTCTACTGAAGCTTTCTCTAGAGATTGGCAATGAAGGAAGGAGGGGTTGGTTTCCTAGAAACTTGAATTTTTGCTAATTAACTAATTTTTGACCTCTTTGTGATTGGGCCAGGAAATCTGACACTCACACCCTTGTTTTGGTTTATGTTTAAAGACCACAAGGGGTCAGGCCCTCAGGATTGGGTCTCATTGGAAAAGTGACATTTAGTTGGGAGAGCAAGTTTACTCTTTCTCCTGAGCAGAGATTTCTTTAGCAGAGTCCCTTCTGGATTTTCTCCCTGTTCCCCTTTTGCGTATTCCAGCTCTGACCTTGTTTAATAGGACAGGATGGTGCTGCAGAACATTAGTCTTGTCTAATATCTGCTAATATCCATTAGTCTTGTCTACTCAGAGTTTTAACTCATTTCTCTCGTTGGGTTATCAGAACTCTTTATCTTTGAGAAATGATGCTTGCAGACATTACTGCCTTTCACTGTTGCCTTTGGAACGCATGAAGATGAAGAAGCAGCCTGAAATGTGGTGAGAACAATTGTGCCTAGTGAGCAATGCGTGTTGTGCTCTGGAGTGACAGCAACTCCTGTTCTACTTGTACTGATGTTTTCTATCAGTCGGTCCTGCATATGTGAGATTGCAGGACTCCTCAGATCAAGTGCTGATCTCTCCATGGCTTCAGAGAGGGAGTGATAGGGGAGTTACGGCTACAGAAGTCATCTAAGTCTGACTTCATACCGATTTCTCATGTGACTTTTGATGCATAACCTTGAACATTAGTTTATCCTTTTGTGGAGTGGCGTTTAGACTGCATCAGGGGTGCTCTAAACATTCATTTGGTAACGACTTGTAAAAACGCCATCAATTTTCATATACTTCTCTTTTTTTTGGAGGAAGATTAGCCCTGAGCTAACGTCTGCCACCAATCCTTCTCTTTTTGCTGAGGAAGACTGGCCTTGAGCTAACATCCATGCCCATCTTCCTCTACTTTATTTGTGGGATGCCTGCCACAGTGTGGCTCGACAAGCAGTGTGTAGGTCTGTACCCGGGATCCGAACCAGTGAACCCCGGGCTGCCAAAGCAGAATGTGCAAATTTAACTGCTGCATCTCTGGGCCGGCCCTCCTTCTCTTCTTTATTAGCAAGTGCCTATGAAAAGTCTTCAATTTAATTTGCTGCTGCGAACAACCACATATAAGTTTGCTTTGGACTTGTGGGCTTTGATAATTAGATTGAAAATTTGTGGTATCATGGCAAGTTAGGCTCCTATAGAATATGTACAAGTGAAGCAACTGAAAAAAGTTGCTTTCAGTGAAATTCAGCCTTATGTGACAATAAAGATTTGGTGCTGAATAATTGTGGACTTCCATCTCACCTGCACTTTGGTGAAAATCAGACGTTTATTAGTAAAGGTAGAGAAGAGCTACATAGAATGAAGGATAATACTTTTCTCTCGTAAAAGAGCAGTCATTTTGACCCAGACTTCCAAGATTATATGAAAACATCTATTTTTATGACACCCGTAATTAATTTTCATCAGTTACATATATTAGCAGATGTAGATGACACCGGCTAAAATAAGTCGCTACAGTGATTAGAAGAGTTGTAATGAGGCTTTAGAGAAATTCTTTCTATTTTACATCCTTTGAGCTTCTTATGCATCCTTACAGAATTACTGTACTTTTGCGTGAACTTCATGGTTCAAATCCCTTCAAAGGGCATTATTGTGAAACTTCAAATTTGGCTTTCTGAAATAGAAGAAAGAGAAGGAAATGAGAGGTGGCTTCTATCTTTGACCCCTCCAAGGAAAGCAGTGGCGAATATTTTAAGCAGCTCTTCTGGGAACAGACAGGATTCTGTGCAGGCCTTCTTGACATCTTTTCCTGTGTTTGTTGAAGCTGAACCTTACAATCCTGGTATTTTTCAGGGTGTTGAAGCTAAGTGATCATTGTGCTTCCAACATCCTCATCTTTAGAGAGACAGAATAGTCAAGGGATTTGCTTAAGGTCAGAAAGCTGGTTGGTGGCAAGGGTGGCCCTAGAATGCAGGCCTTCCGATTTTCTCCTCTTGACCTGCAGTCTTCTGTCTTCAGTTACAGACACACTTGAAAGCTCTCTAGCCACTAGATCCTTATTGATGGTGTTTCTCATGGCATTTCTCTTGGAATCCTTTGGGAAGCTGAGGATGTCTTTGGACAAACTTTGCAAGAAAAAAAAAACAACACATACACTCACAATTATGTGCATTTCGCATGCAAAATTATGAAGTTGGCAAGTGTGTCTTCTTACACTGAGCTTCTGGATCTCTCTGCTGCCCCCTTTCTCACCTCCATCTGAACTTGCTTTCTGGAGAGAGAGCGCCTGAGAGCCTTATTTGCAAGGAGTCCCTGAATACAGGTTGAGGTGTTCGTGCTCTTTCTGGGGACGTTTCCATTTTGATTGAGTCCCGTTCAACAAATGATGGTTTAGACTGGAACCTGTAACCTCAGCTGGAAGCCTGCAGGATTTTGTCATTCAGAGAATGGCTTGCTACTAAGGCTTGGGCAAGCCCCACCTGTGGGAGGCCACCTTTGGTCCCCCTGACTGTGACAGCAATTTTGGAAGGCACAGACTTGGCAAGAGGGGAGAGGTCACACCCTCAGGTGGTGATTGTTCTCTTTGTCAGAGGGCCCACAGAGGGGCCTCCGCAGAGCACAGTGCTAGAAACACCTACCAACAATGACCTTGAGTACGCTAATGTCACACCAAAGGTTGTGCCTGATAGGGCCTGGCTGCTTCGCTCACAGATGTCTTGCAAGGTATCTTAAGATTCAGGCCATTTCACAGGTGCGTAAACTGAGACCAGTGGTGGTGAGCTGGTTTGTCCAAGGCTGCACAGCTTGAAGGAGCTGAACTGAGACTACAGCCCGGGGTTTCTAGTTCCTGCTTCTCTTCTTTTCACCCAGGCCTGCTGCTGCCTCGTTACGTTCACTTTTCAGCACGGCCTGGTCAGAAGGAACCAGGTCAGGCTAAGTGGTCACTGGATTCTGCAGTCCCCTGAACACATTCCCTGTTCAGACGTGAACATGGGAGCTCGTGCTTCCGTGAGCTTAATGACTAATTGTTTTTACTTAAAACTCTTCCACCTGTGACCAGGTGCCTTGAGTAAACAGGGAGTCCCTCAAAACTGGAAGATTTGTTGAGTGCCTGTTATTTGAATTTACCTTTATTAGCTCATTGAAGCCTTTCAGCAACAGTGTAAGATGGGTTAAATGCCCATTTTACAGATTAGAATGCAGTCTCCGAGACAGTCACGGAGCCCTGAGTCAGATCTAGTGAATAATTGGTGGTGATCTAACGAGGGGTCTTGGGTTCCGAACACCATTCTCTTTCCTCTACAAAACGTTATGACTTTAAACAATCAAACAAAATTTCTGCCTGTTTACATATTAGTTATTAGTGGGGTTAGTGTGACTCAGATGTTTGTCTGTCAGATCTTTTGTTCCCCCTGCTTTCCTTTAAAAACATGTTTCCCAAGAAAAAAATGGGCTCAGAGATGCGATAAAGATGGCTCTAAAAGCATTGAACTCTGCCATTCAAGGAACATTGTAACTTTGTCTACATAGATTCTGCTTTGAATTCTCTCCTAAGAAAAGTGAGGAAGGAACTGTGTGACCTTTGCCCTCGCTGATAGCACCCTGCTGGGCTTGCCTCTGTATTGTAAGTGAAGAGTGACATGGAGACTGGAGTGACCATTGCCCCAGCTAGGCAGTGTGATCCAGTAGAAATGGGAGACCCATTGGAATATTCCATTTCTTTCCTTTTTTTTTCTTTTTTCTTTTATTGAGGTGGTTTCTAGCATTGTGTAAATTTTAGGTATACATCATTATGTTTTGACTTCTGTATAGACTGCACCAAAAGTCTAGTTTCCATCCATCCCCATACGTATGTGCCCTTTTAGCCTTTTCACCCTCCCCCAACCCCCTTCCCTTCTGGTAACCACCAATCTGTTCTCCTTATCTGTTTGTTTATTTGTTTATGGAAGTTTCCATTTCTGACCGAATGGGCTAGTTTCCTGGAGAGTACCACGCTACTGCTCCCAGGTCCTTAGGCTCCCTAAAGAAAAATGGCACTAATTAGGAAAGTTATACACAGCACTTGTGGGAAAATACAGAAGATATGAAGATGAAAATGAATTTCTTCTCTAATCTCCATTGTAAGAACTAACCACTGTTACTAAACTTCAGGGTCATCAGCCTGTTACACCACCCATATATGCCTCTATGATGATATCATTCTTCTCTGCATATCCAAGTACCTTGTATACATATGTCCCTTATTATTTAATTAATAGTAAGTAAATAATGAATTCAGCACATTTTTCAAAAATGCCTTGTTTGTGCCAGACACATAGGTGTTGAAGCAGCTGGGGCTGCTGCCGTGAGCAAAACCAACTCTTGACCATTCAAGTCTGTCAGTTATACAAAGTCAAAGTCAGACTTTATATATATTTTTTCTACGTTTCTTTTTTCTTCACATTACTCCAGGGCATTTTCCTGTTCTAGTAAATAGGAGAATCCTATTAAAATAGGATTTTTAATAGCTGCATGATTTTTTTTCTAACTCATAGCTGTACCATAGTTTATTTAACTATTTACATTTTCTTACTTAGGGGTTTCCCTTGTTTCCCATCTTCTTTTTATTATAAGGAAGTCTGTGATGAATTTTACCGTATTAAATATTTGTTTTCTTCTTGTTTTCTCTGTCAGCAAACAACACAGAACTTCCTCTCCGCCCCCCACCGCCCCTCCACAATCCCTTTTGGAGGAGTAGGTATTTTTAAGGTGAGTCTGAGCACCCATTTAGTGAAACAGCCGTCATTAAGTGACTGCTTAGATAAACATTTGTAGGTGTTAATTGGTCCTATAGGGGGTCTTCAAAGCTCCCACAGCTTCTCTTCCCTTTGAAGTTTTGTTTTTGCTCAAGCCCAGAACCTCTCTTGCTGAGCAGGTGCCCTCACACTTCTGTTCTCTGCGCTGGTCAGCCTTTCCTGGGATGTCAGAATTCCCAGGCCTAACCTGGGTGGATGTCATGGTTTGTGGCTAGCTGTGTCTGTTAATCAAGGCTCTCGTTTCTAATGTCTCTTTGGGTGTTGACTCCGTGGTCCCTTGGAGGTGAACTGGGGCCGGTGGCTTTATCTCTGGGCATCCAGGTAAGGTCTGGGATTCTAGTGCAAGTGGAGCCCTATTCGAAGTGTTTAAAAACCGAGACAGGAAACAGAGTGAGCCGACAGTTTATGCCTAGTTGTGTTCAGGGCTTTCTTGGCATCGCAATTGCTTTGAACAGCAGTGAGGTTTGTGGGGATACACTTGGTTTATGTACCCTTGTTCTTCCGGGAAGCCCTTTAGAAGACAGACTGTGACCCTGGACCAGGGAAGTGACTGACCCACGCAGATGCGTGGACTGGGTGCTTAACTTCTCAGCCTCAGTTTCCATCTCTGCAAGTGGGGATCATAATACTCACCTCACAGGGTCATCGAGAGGTTCAAATGAGGCAGAGTGTGGGAACGTACCTTGTAAATGCTAATGTGCTCTCCATGGTGTTGGTATGATTAAAAACCATCTTCCTGCTATTTTCTAATCAACCACAGAGGTTCACTTAGTTTCATAACTTGGCTCTTCTTAACTAAGGCACAGAAATAATTCTGCTCATCTCTTCCTTGATACTTAATCCCCAGGAAATTGTGGTAGGTGCCCTGGTAGCCCAGCCATTGCTTGTGTGGGCTGTGGAAAGACCTCCACCGGGCGTTCAAGCTAGAGCTTGCAGGTGGCATGGGGCAGGGGTGGGAGAGGTGGAGGGGGTCTCTGGGGCAGTCAGGCACTGCCTTGGTTTCATGTCCTCCAAGTTCCCTGTTTGACTGCTCTAAGAATGCAGGCTCTCCCTTTTGCGGTTGACTTGCACGCCCTCACCAGTTGAGGGTGACATTCGGAGGGGTACCTTGTCTGAATGGAGCTTAGCTACTCAGTAACCTCCCTGGGCTGGTTCCGCAGGCCATTTAATTGTGAAGAGCAGAAAATCACTCAGGCCACCTTCAGTCACAGGATAGATTGGCAGGGGACGTGGGACAGAAACTGAAGTGGAACTGCTCCAGTAAGTTCTCAGGACCCAGCATAATACCTGGGATTGGCTCCTTTCTTCCCTCTCTGGGCCTTCATGTATTCCTTGGCTAGCATGTCTGTCCCTGTGTGTATCTGCCAGCTACTGGCCAGTCTTTCCTGAATTCCCTCATTCAGGCCCTCATCCAAGCCTGATTGGCTTTACTGGTGATCATTACTCCTTCTGGGGAGAGCCATTCATATTAGGCCACCTCTTAGGCGTTGGTGGTGACCTCATCAGTTAAAAGATTGCCCTGTCACCATTCTTGATTTAATTGGTGGCCATCCTCTTGCAAAGAACAGTCTGAAGTTGCTTCCTGGAACAGGGGACTGTGGTTAGGGGAAGTTGGCTGTGGCAGGCACTGTTAAAGCCATATCCTGTTGGCACTGACATATTTGAGCCCCGTTGATGATGATGATAATAGCAATGGCAACTAATATTTCTTGAGAGTATAGCATGTGCCTGGTAATGGACAGTATCTTCTTCAATCTTTGTGTCCACCCTAGCAGGAAGATACGTATTTTAGATGCAAAACCAAGGCAAACAATCTTTAAAAGTGACGTGCCTGAGAACACTCACCTAGGATGTGACCCGAGGCCATCTGACTTCTAAACCTGTGTTCTTTCCCGGGGCACCGTACTGCTTCTGCACAGCTGGAACTGATGTCATCAAGACCACACACTCACAAACAATAGTGTGGTTGATTTATAGAGTATCACTTGGGTTTCTCACCTAGAATTTATTTAATCTTCCTTTAAACAGACAGTTCTCAACAGTTTGGTAATCTGGTTTCTCAGCCCACAGTAGATTAGAAGCAATAAATTTAAAGAGAGGGGGTTTCTTGCAGACAGATCTGGGAAGAAGGGACAGCTGGCAACCCAAAGGAAGGAAGCAGGCCAGGAAATATAAGATGTAACGCCTAGAAGAAGTAAAGAGGCATTGCAATTTAAGAACAGCTGGCCCAGTGCCCGAGAGTGTGTCCTACAGACTCCTCAGGAGTGTGCCTGTAAGTACCACCACCGCGCACCGTGCCTGACACCAACCAGAGTTTCTGTAAATATTTGATGAACTACACCACGGTACAGTGTTGACCGTGAGCCATCACTTGTGTACACTGTCCTTTGTTTAAGAAAGTAGAGGAACAAGTAATGCATTTTATAACTTTTTTAACCCCTGTGGTTAAAATAAAAATATTTTGGTGTTCCTGAGAAATAAGCTGTCCATTTGAAAACTTGTCTACCCAGCTTAGCAAGTTCTCCAAGGGCTCTGGGTACGTGGGGTCTCCTTTGAGTTAGCGTTGGAGTTCTGGTGTTTGTTGCTAACCTGTATTTCTGGGGTTTTATGACACATAGCAGTACCTTAGAGTTAGAATAAATGAAAAGCTTTCTGGTATTGTGGTGTGGGCCTGTGGTGCTAGCTATTCTTGGTTGACTAGTGCCCCCAATGACATGGGCTGTGGGCTCAGGTAAACACAGTTGCCTTGGGCTGGGGCTGGCCTGCCTGCCCAAGGTGTGGAATATGGAGGTTGGGGATTGGAGAAGGGAGGTGCCCATAAGGGGGTGAGAGGACATCTAGTCTGTCGCGTAGGGGTTGCCCTGGCAGGTATGTTTGGGGCACATCTATAGCCTGCTGTTTCCACATTCCTAGGGGTGCCCAGGATGGGAACTGATGGATGGAGGTATAAAATGGATTTCACACTTTCTGTATACATTCTAGCACCCTGACAGATTGGTGGAAATCATCCACAGCACTGCTCATAAAAAATATGACCACGCCACCACCCTACTTGAACTCGCCTTTGATGCTTCTCTCATAGTTCATTCACATGAAATCAAGTTGGCATTCGTCCTGCTCTGCCTGCCTCTCCATCCCTGGCCCCACGGCAGAGCCACGGTCCTCCTCCTTCTTCCACTCCCCGTACACCCTCTTCTCTCTTTCTTGGAAAGCTGTCCTCCCGCTCCATCTTACTTTTTCCAGAGTCTCTTGCTTGATGCCTCAGACTCGGTCAAATTCTCCTGGTGTGTGCTCTGATAGAACATTTAATACTTGCCACAGCTGTGGTCAACTGTTTGTTTTTCTCTCTCCCCAGTAGATTGTACAGGCCCCGAGGGGAGGATTCATGTTGGTTTTTCATTAATTTACCAACAGATACTTATTGAACACCTACTGTATGCAGGCACTGGGGATTCAACAGTAAACCAAACAGACACACGTCCCTGCCCTCAAGATGCTCACCGTCTAGTGGATGGAGGCTGATACCATACCAGTTATGTCATATGTTAAAAGGTGCTAGATGCTGTGAAGGATAGACGGAAAGGAGTTAGGGCAGTGGGTCTCACCTAGGGAGCTTCTCAAAGAACCCAGGGCCTGATCCTGGCCAGACTCTCTAGCGATGAAGTTCCAGGTTTTTATAAAGCTCACTAGGTGATTTGAATGCACAGTAAGCGTGGGAGTGAGGGAGGGTTTTGCAGTCTAAATGTGGAGGGGAAGGAAGTCGTCCTTCGGAAAGTGACATTGAGCTCACTCACTGTTGGTCCTTCACAGCCTAGCACCATGCCTGACCGACCCATACTAGGCACACGGTTTTTGTTGGATAAATGAAAAAAAAATCACATTTATTTAACCAATGGAAATGTTGCCACTGTTGACCATAAATTCAAAGTACGGATTCTGTAGACGGCACTCTCTGGTTTACAGCACAGGCCTTCCCATGCCTCCTGCAAGTTCTGTTGGATCATATGCTGATTCACCCAGAGTTTCTTTTTGTTTTCAAATGGAATGTTTCTTCCAATAAACTTTATTTTTCCCCAAGGTAGTTTCTTTCTTTTTCTTTTTTCTTACTGTTCTGTTGGACGTGCGTGTCAGTGAAAGCAATTAAAATGAACTGAGGGGTTTGCGGCATACTACAGATCTGAAGAATTTATTGCTACAGGAGAAACCATTGTGGTCTTTTTATCATTTAATTTGAACAGTCTGTAGATATTGGGACTTTTTGTTCCCCCTTAATTGCAATTTTTCTCCCAAATGGTGGGTTGAATTTAACTTTTGGCTTACAGTTTTTCTCAGGTTATGTCCAAACTCTGTTAACTAACATTAAAAAATAGCCCCAGGGTATATAGTGACATGGTGCTTAATTGAGCTATCAGGCTTCTAATGAATTCATATTGAGATTTATCATTTAATTAAAAAGCAAAGGGGAAAAAAAGCACAGGAAAGGTGTGCAGTCGTTTCTCCTACTGGCCTCCATTTCCTGTGTTTAAAATCTCCTGTCTTGTTTATGGAGCTTGTGGAATCATATGGGAAATTGCGTAAAAGTTCTGACAATGTATAGAAAAAATAGAGGATGTGCTGTACCACAATTACTTGCCTTCTTACTAGGTCTTAAAAATCGATTCAGATTTGGTGGGAATCATATGACACTTGATTAGGTATGAATTACGTTTTATGTTTTCATAAAGCTTGGTATGGTTATTTTCCAAAATGGTTTCTAGGTCTGTATATCTGAACCAGTCTGAAACTCTAATCAGAGGGAATCTAATACTGAAATGCTTTTGCTTTACTGAGAGGCAGAGAATAAATTTTTCTTGAAAACACCATGTCTTATATGCTACATGCTCCTTTAAAATTCACACTGCATTAAAAAAGCTACTTTTAAGCGACACCTTTTATGATAACTGCATTTTTAGGTATGCAAGTGTAACGTTGCAAACCTGTAAATGTGGGACAGCCTTTTTTTGATTCAAAGAGTAGAAATGTATAATATTTTCTGTGTTTAGATTGTAGAGTTATATTACATGTTTTTAAAAAAATTGAGCAGTGTTTTATGTTTAGATAAAATTTAAGTACCTCGATGTTTAGTATAGTTAAAAGATGGAGTAGTATTTTTCTGCACTTATTTTAGATGTGGACATATCTAAGGAGTAACTCAAGTAGGATAAAAGAGAGCAAAAAGGATTAAATATCAAAATAAATCTTTTTTTATTGAGATATAATTGACATATACCATTGTATTAGTTTGAGGTATATGCTATAAGGATTTTATGTCTATATATAGTGAAATGATTACCACAGTAAGTTTAGTTAATATCCATCACCACACATCATTACAGAGTTTTTTCTTGTGATGAGAATTTTTAAGATTTACTGACGTAGCAACTTTCAGATATACAATACAGCATTATTAACTCCAGACACCATGCTGTACATTACGTCCTCAGGGCTTAGTCATCTTGTAACTGGAAGTTTATACCTTTGACCACCCTCACCCATTTCACCCACCCCCCACCTCTGACAACCACCAGTCTCTTCTCTGTCTCTATGAGTGTGGGTTTTTTTTAGATTCCACATATAAGTGAGATCGTACAGTATTTGTCTTTCTCTGTCTCACTTATTTCACTTAGCATAATGCCCTCAAGGGCCAGGCATGTTGTCCCCAGTGGCAAGATTTTTTTCTTTTTTAAGGCTGAATAGTATTCCATTATATGTATATGCACACCACATTTTCTTTATCCATTCATCCATTGATGGACACTTAGGTTGTCTCCACAGCTTGGCTATTGTAAATAATGCTGTCAAAATGAATCTTAAGTTTCTATGAAAATAAGCTCAGAAGTGAGCACCCTTAAATTCAAAGTATGAAGTATATATTCTAGGGGGGTGCCTCCTTGGGCCTCAGTTTCCCTCATCTGGTTTTCCTGCACAGAGACCTATGAGCTCATCACTGCTTGGGGCCATCAGTTCTGTACACACATGCATATGTCTGTATGTCTGTCATATGTTTGTCTGAGGAGAGGAACAAGGTTCAATCATGCTTTCATGGTGTCAGATAGTTTTGTCTGCAGGGAAGAGCACTAAGATCATGGAAGTGATCTTAAAGACCTAGTGTAACTCCTACATTATATAGATAAGGACATAGAGATCCAGGGAAGTTGGGCAGCTTGCCCAAGGTCGTGTAGCTGGTTGTGACAGAATGGGGAATGAAACACATATCTCTTGACTTCCAGCCAAGGATGGCATGGAGGTTGTGCACGCGCGCTCTGGGAACTAGTGGCTTCAATTTGAATGGCTGTTCTGCCACTAGCTGTGAAACCTTGGGCAGCTTACTACTCTGCTTCCGTTTCTTCATTTGTAAAATGGGGATAATAATAATTCCTAGTTCATAGAGTTGTACTGTGAGAATTAAATGAGTGATATTACATGTAATGTGCTTAGAAGAGTGCTTGTAACATAGTAAGCACTCAATCAATAACCATTGTTACTGTCCTGAACCTGTTCCATTAAACCACGTTAGACTTGTATAATTTCAGGCTTACAGTTTGTGTGTGTTTATCATTGTTTTCATTGCATTTCTTTCATTTGACCTGTTTACAGCTCATTATAATTGCAGTGTGTAATATGATACAGCCGCTTGCCAGTCAGAGAAGCTCAAGGTGGTTTGGCAAGTGCCCAGAATTCCAACCACCTGTTGTAACTGTTGCCAAAATACAGATTTTCATTTCCCGGAAGTTGTTCAGCCAAGGGTGCAAATCATAATGAATTTATGTCTTTAAAAATAATTCTCCTTTTACAAAAGTGTTATGTTTCCCACCTGTCTGTGAAGCTGAGCAATCACGTGGGGCTTCTTGTTTCTGCCTCTAGAAAAAAGCATTAAAATGGTGGCAGATGTGCCAATGGGATCCCTTGAAATGACTTTCTGAGATAAATCCATGGGAGATGGAGAAGATAAAACTATTTTTTCTTCTCTAGCAATTCAGATAGCCGAAGGAGCCATCCCATCATGATGGGGTATTTAGCAAGTCAGGGAGCAATAACAGTGAATAACTTTCTGCTTTCAACAATTTGCATGGCTATTAACAATTGACGACTTTTCCTTTAAGATGACATTATCAGCAGCAACAGAACCCAGACCTTTGCACCATTTCTGCGAGCTAAGTTTAAGCAGTGTGTGCTTATCCCTGATGATAAACTTATAACAGTGTCAAGGTGAACATTAGGGGGCCAATTTTACCCTGGGTTTTGAGGATCTGGGAGGGTTCAGATACATCGTAATGTATATTTTCATTCTTTCTCCCAGGAGACACAGCTGCTGTTATGAACAAACCCGTTGTTAGAGCTTTTCTGTAATACCGTTTCTGCCACCAAATCCAACACGATCTGATTCCTACTCGATTCTACCCTGTAGCAGGCGTTGCAGTGACTGGGGTACAGCATGGGTCAAACCCTGTCCCTCGGATCTTCACCACATCCAAAAAAAAGCATGTTAGAACAGGATTATATCCTTGTTGTAAACCGCAGAATCTTATAGAATGTTCTCTAACATCAGCTTTTGACAAAGAGACTCGGGAATAATTTACTAAGTAGAAGTAAAGTGAGACCTTCATGCCCTCATCTCACATTTGATTGCTTGATTCCACACAAGAAGCAGGTGTGCATTTTACATACACTAGTGACTATAGGGCTGTATTTGTATGTGGAGTAAATATTCAAAATCCAGATTGTTTTCTTCTGAGAATGTTTCTTGGTCAAGTGTCAGATATTATTTTCTACCAAGAATCAAGGTGCTATTTTTTTTAAGGTATGCTTTTTAAATTTTGGGTGAGGAAGACTGGCCCTGAGCTAACATCTGTTACCAATTTTCCTCTTTTATTTTTTTCTCCCCAAAGCCCCAGTACATAGTTGTGTAGCCTAGTTGTAAGTCCTTCTAGTTCTTCTATGTGGGATGTCGCCACAGCATGGCCTGCTGAGCAGTGTGTAGGTCTGCCCCCAGGATCCGACCCAACGAACCCCGGGCCGTGCAAAGCAGAGCGTGCGAACTTAACCACTGGGCCATGGGGCCAGCCCCCGAGGTGCTGTTTTTAAAAGGACTGCTTTTTTGGTCCCCTTCTCCTTGTTCCAAAATTCTCTCATCTCTTCTCCACAAAATAAAAATTGCCCTTCCTCTTCTCAGTAAATTGACTTGTAGATTCAGGCAGCAGCAAGATATTTCCAATGAACTCATTTAATTAGATGCAGTGAATTAATTGGACTTTTTAGACATGTCTGTGAAGGTCTAAAATACTCACTTTTGGAATTCCGGGGTCGGTGGCCTGGGAAGTTTCCCAGTTCACACCTATTCAGGACATGGTGTAAGACCTACCATTTGAAGCCTGCCACTTGAGTTCCCCTTGGGGGTGTAAATAGCGGAGCATAAATCAGCAGGCCTTTTGGCCTGCCCTTCAGCCCCCGGCATTCCGTGCTTATCACCCACCTGATCAGCAGAAGCCTCCATTAAGCATTTCTCCGTCCACACGGCAGGTGAGGTGGTAGCCTCAGGGTTTGTTTCCAACATGGGCGGAGGGACTCTTCTCCCTGCTCTGTTCTCCCATCCTCTAAAATGTATGGGGTCTGGGCCTGCAGGCTTAAGGTCCTCCTTATGTTCTGTCATTCAGGGTCCCGAGAAATTCTAGAATGTAGATTCAGGGCAGTTTTAAACCTTAGATCATTCTGCCTTGCCTTATAATTATTTAGTTTTTGTCTTCCTACATTTATACACCTTCCCAGGTCAAGCTGGTTCATCCTCCTCTGTGTGTCAAGTTCACCCCCCACTGCAGGAGTTTGCCTGACAGGTGCTTACTTAAATGTTACTGTACTTGATGAGCTCTTTGTAGTCCTTTCTTAGTCTAGAAATTCCTGGACCAAAACAGATGGAGGTAACACTGTGGCACACTGTGGAAATTTTCATCTTCTTTGTAGTTTTCTTCAGTGTATGTCTTTGTCAGAAATAGATCAAGGGGGCCAGACCAAAAAAAATGTTCGGGTCAAAGTATGCAGCACCTCCTTTCATGGTGGGAAAAGGCAACTGACGGGCCCTTTCTTGCTATGATTTGCCTCCAAATATCTTTTAATCGCTAAGTTACTTGGATATTTCACACTTTATATTCTACTTGGACTCAAATTGGTAACTCTTGTCTCAAGACTCGTGTGTTTGTTTTGAATCTGTTTTGCTGGCATTCACAGTGCTGACCAGATCCTCAAGAAATGCTTGTTGAACGAGTATCTTTTGGTCATGGTGGCCTCTTAATGGAGAAAGACTTTTGAAACTGAATTATTTGAATTCTTTAATTTTGTTTACAAAATTAAACAACCCAAAGGGGATGTTGTATAGAAAAATAAGTTTTGAGGCCAACCCGGTAGTGTCGTGGTTAAGTTCATGTGCTCTGCTTCGGCAGCCTGGGAGTTGCAGGTTTGGATCCCCGGTGCAGACCTACACACCGCTCATCAAGCCACGCTGTGGTGGTGTCCCACATACCAAATAGAGGAAGATGGGCACAGATGTTAGCTTGGTGACAATCTTCCTCACCAAACCAAAGAAAAAGTTTAGAAGAATCCTCTATCCCTCTAACCCCACCTTGAGGTTCTACACAGTAGGAGTGAAATTAGAGATTCCTCAAAATCAGATGATGGTTTGCAGCTTTGAGATAACTTGAGCCCTTGATTGTCATTTTAGCTACATGTAGGTTCTCGGCCATAGTTCTGTAGTATCCCTAAAAGCTCGCATTATGGAACTTGAACTGCATTGTATTGTCTAAGACGGGCCTCAGTTTTTGGCCAGGTACAGTTTCTGTTGCTTCCTTCTGGAGAGCAGGCTGAGAGAGTGAAGGCGTTGAAGAGAATTGTGGTGGAACTCTCCAGGCCTCTCCACGACAGAAGAACCTTCTGCTCATTCCCTTGGTGCTTCAACTGCCCCCCTCCAATGAAGGGACCCACTGTGCCGTTGGAACCAGAACCTCTGTCCCCACTGTCTGCTGATGAATGGGGCACCAGCGTGCCACGCTCAGCCAGCCATCTGTGGTGCAGTCAGCTTTCCTGAACTCTAATCCCATGTCATAAACCATCCACAGGAGGCACAGGGGTACAATTCTGTGGCCTCATCCACCGGGGACATGGTTTCCCACAGTCTAGCCTCAGCCTCGCACCTCCCACCACCGCTGACAAGGATGCGTTTTACGCACGTCTCTCTCCTAGGTACTCTCCAGCCTTATCAAGGGACCATCAGAAGCACTTTTCTGTGGCTGTTCCCGAAAGCCCTCTCGCCAGTCTGAGTCACCTCACCCTACCCTACTTCTTCCTTTTAGTTACTCTTTTCAGTAACCCTCCCTCCTTCCTGTGAAGGCTTGTGTTCACGTGCAGGCACTTGCACACACGCGCTCACACTCTTCCTGTCCCCTCGCTCTCCCTTATCCTACTCCAAGCCTCCTACTGCCGTTCAAGTCAAGCTGTTCTGGCTCATAAGGGTTCTCATCTCAGAAGCTCTATTTCACATTTAACTTTTAAGTTAAAGCCACTCAAGCGTTATAGCATAAAACAAAGTCTGGTGAATGTTTTGGGGGCAAAAAAATTTTTTTTAAATCCAGATTGCAGAAGTAATACTTGAGCATGGTTCAAAGTTCAACATTACAGAAAGCGAAAGTGACCTATAATACACCCCCCGTTACCACCTTTAACAGTGGAGTGTATATTTCTTTCTTTCTAGGCACATAGCATTTTGTTTCTCTTCTTGAAAATAGGATCATTATATATTTATCTCCTCTTTGGTAATTTCTTTTTCGAATCAATTAATTATACATCATGCATTGTCCCATGTCAGTACATATAGATCTTTTTTTTTGTCTCCCTCAATTTAACAGCTATAGGTTATTCTGTTTTGAAAACAGTCCTTGGGGTTAGATTACAATAAAGTGTTCAATGTGGCACTGGACTCCTGATCACACTATGTCTTTCTGTTTATTCACCCCCAGTTCTTGGTCTGAGAACAAGCAGTAGCCTAAGTTTTTTCTTTTGTTTTTGGTGAGGAAGATTGGCCCCGAGCTAACATCTATTGCCAGTCTTCCTCTTTTTGCTTGAGGAAGATTGCCCCTGGGCTAACATCTGTGCCAATCTTCCTCTATTTTTGTATGTGGGATGCCACCACAGCATGGCTTGACGAACGGAGTATAGGTCACCCAGGATCTGAACCTGCAATCCCTGGGCTGCCAAAGCAGAGTGCATGAATTTAACCACTATGCCACCGGGCTGGCCCGCTAAGTATTTTTTTAGCAAAATGACTTTTCTTGCGGGGAGGGATGACTAGTTTAAATGCTTTATTTCCTCATTTGTCCACCCCTGTTTAAAAATCTATTTTAAAGGCTAAAAAAGTCTTAGGATTTTAATTGCTTTTTTTATTATAAAATTAATACAGAATTTATTTTTTCCATTTAGCCTAAAGACCAATGTCCACTAACAAAAAGATTATCAGTCTCATGTAACAGAATCAATGAAAGTGTTCCACGAATCGGGGCTACTCTGAGATTCAGAATTGTGGATGGTAGAAGTTGGGGTGTGACCCCTTACATGAGTGTGGTTTGGAAAAGGTTCGTTGATATCGTTTGTGGAAAGTTGGTTGGGAGATAGAGTTGCAAGCTGTTTCATGACGTTTCACACAGTGCTTTCAAAATCTCTGCTTATTTTCTGTCTTGACACCAGTGAGTGCAAATCATAACTGGCTAGATGATATCAACGTTTAGGACCAGGGTGGAGAGTGGGTCTTGCTATGATTTGATTGAAAACAAACAAGAAAACAGAAGCAAAGGGAAAAAAAAAGTAAAAAAGGATACCGCATTTTTCTTATTGTGGGACTAAAATGCTGCATGCTGAATTTTCACTTTCTGATTAGAACTGACAGTTGAACAGATATGATTTATTTCTTTGGGGTCAGGAAGAAACTGTCAAATTTTAGTTTGACTGTTCTTTTTTCTGTTTCCCCCCACATTTTCTTTTTTTAAGCATGGCTGTATTAATCAGATAGCAGCCACTCTTCAACATGTCCTTCTGTGGGAAGTGTTTGCAGATTAAGTCTGAACCAGGCCAGCAATCACTTTGCGTTTTTTTCTGATGTAGTAGAAATGAACCTGGTTCATTCCATCTCAACAACTTTACCCAAATGGGTCAGAATGGACCTGCCTGATTTCATAAAGGAGGGCTAATGTGAGTCGAGTTTAATACAACTGTCATTAAAACATGTTGATTTTTTTTTTTCCTTCACCTCCAGGTTTTGTATTTCTGTGCACATTGGCCTTAATTTACCCCAAACGAATCTATGAATGACCTTGTTTGAGTATCTCTTGCCGATTTCAGCTCCTGAGCAATAACCCTGGCAATGTTCTCTCTGCTCAGCTGGGAGGGTTAGGGGTATTCTGTAGTTGCTGTTTGATATATTTACTTTCTACCTGCTGGCTTCAAACAGTATTAATTTTTATGTGCTCATTGTGCATTGCGTTTAATTAAAAGCAGTTCTATTCACAGAGGTACTTGTAGAATTTTTTTTTCCCCTGAAATGAATAAAACAAATAGGCATCTGGTATTTGTTTTGTATAACACAATCCCCATAAAATGAAGAGTAATAAAACATAATTATCTGTGAAGGCTTGTTTTATAAGCCTGAGAATGGGCTTGTTTTTACCAGTTTTTAAATTCTACTCATACAATAAAGAATCTCTTTGTACATCAATACATAACAACAATAACAACAGAAACTTCCTAAATTACATGCACGAATCCAACTTATCTTTTATTAAACAACTTTTTTTCTCCATTATAGTGTACATGATAAGAATTTGCCATCACATTCCTTCTATGTAGACACGTTAGATTGAAGGAAAATATGTACTTCCTGTTTTATATTCTAAAATCACTATAGCTTTCTTCATGACTTTTTTCCCATAGTTAAAGAAACAATTTTACAGTCAGTTTTTGAATTTTTTTAGATCACAGACCGCTCTGGATTCTAAAACCTCCTTGCAGAAAAATACACATCAAACTTTTATCTACATTTTTATACGGTTTGTACACCTCCTGATCTTTGGTTAAAGATGCCTTCCTATGACTGATAATTATTCTGGAAACTGTACTTATCTTCTAAAGCTAAGGTTTCAGCTTTAGTATGTGAATATGTGACGAAGTAAATTTGCTGAATGGTTTTGTAGCATTGGATTCAATTTCAGGGTTGGGCTCCTTTCTAGGAATGGAGGCATACTCTCATCTGACCCCAAAAAAAGGAAAAAATCAGAATGTGGGAAGTATAAAAATTATTAATTCAGAAGTGGATTTGCCATCAGATTGGATGGCGGTGCCTGCATCCCTGGGGGCTCCTGTTCCCCAGACTGTTTTTATTGTTTCTATCCAGCGCTAGGCACGAGCCTTGAAGTGGCAAATTCATCCTCTGAGGTTGTGTGTCCATTGCTGCAAGAATAAAAGAAGCAGGAACAAAATCATGCAGCGCGGTATTTCACGATGACAGTTTTATGTGGTTGTGTGATGTTGCAGCGTCTTCTATGCGATATCGACCCTTTTCTTTGAATCAAAGCACAGGGTTTTACTGGGGAAGGCAGGCTTCAGAAATAACTGAGTCTAACACAGAATTAAGCCTCTAAATAGATAGCCCATCCTGTCTACTATTAAACTAATTGCTTATAGGAAGTAAAGGTATGTATAGCTAATATTTATATCCAGTTTGGGTAGTGATTTCTAATTTTAGATGTCTAACCCCTTTTTCCATTATCTTTTTGCATTGACATTCTACTGAAACATTCATATTATTGTGAATGCAAGCTCAATTAAATAGATGTAGATGCTTGGTTTCTCCCTCCATGTTGTCATCTATTGGAGAATGAATAGCTTAAAATAAGAGCATCAGTTCCTCATCCAAAGGGAGGCTGAATATTCCAATTCTAGATCGGCAGTCACTCTGCATGCTTATTTGAAATACCACTTTTGAACATACTTGGCAACTTAAAGTGCCCAATTAAAAAGCTCTCTTGAAAGGGGAAGTCTGGGGATGTGCAATTAGTCTTCAGGGTTCAGAGCATTTCCTTTATATATAGAAGGCCACGTTATGAAATCACTGGACACAATAACTTTATGCCAGGTGCTTACAATAGAAGGCATTTTCAGGGTGGATTATTTCTGTACTCTTCCTCCTAAAATGGTTTACCTAAAGAGGCTCCCAGCTCCATGAAAATACTGGTGGCGTGAAAAAAATTCGACGGCGTGCTTTCATAAAATTTTAGGCAATTGATAACAATAACTGGCCATATAAATGATGGACAATACATAACCCTTATACAAGAGTGCTAAAGTTCTCAGACTCTATTTTATCTGATTGACAACCTCCCTCCTCCCACTTCTTATTTTATTTTTTTCAAGAGAGGAGAGTTGGGTGCCTGAGAATTTGCCAGATATTGTGCTCCTCCTCACTGAAAAATGAAGTTTCACTGAGTAGAGCCAGATGAGCTATATATTCGAAGATTATTAATAGTGTTTATGATAGAGAGACCAAAAACACTAAGCGCTTAATAGCTTTCCATATTTACAAGTCAGATTCATCTGAGGGATATCATTCTTTTATTTTTCTGGTGCTTGAAATGTTCCTTTAAAATAGATTATCAGGGAGGATACACAGTGACACAGAATTTGTTGGCTGTGAAAATGCAGAATGGATGAAGCTTTCCTTTTTAAATGCTCTGCAAGAAAACAGGATTCATTTTCTTTGAGTGAAAACACTGCTTTTTGCCTAAGTGAAGTCACGCACGAGAGTAATGAAAGATAGATAAGTGTATGTGAACATGTGGCTCCTATTTCCCTATCATATAATAGATGAATCCATTAAAGTTTACAGTAAAGTGAATGTCTATTGAGTGAATTATTTTTCCCCAGTGACTTATGTAGAAATGATGTTGTCTTCCACTAGGCTTTGAATGTAATACGTTCTCACATAAGAATACCAACAAAAAAAGAAAGGAAAGAAAAGAAAATTCCTTTAAATGCCATAAATCTAAAGGAAACACTCTCTGGTGAAACTTCTGATGACACTCAAAATATTGTCCATCACAGTTAAGCTGTGGTTCATTACTTTAATAAAAACATGACAATATACAATAGTGGCACAACTCTGAAGGTGTTACTCTTTTTCCTCACCTTTCCTCCCGTTGTTCCCATGGGAGAGAGAGCAGTCAGGAATGCTTCAGCAAATAGGTTATTTTAATGGCCTCAGCATCCTTGTCTCCATTCTGTATAAACTTGACATCCAAACTTTGTTTTGTTAACTTAAAGATATATGTTCAACATACTCACGTCTTTGTAAACATTTTCCCTTAAACTTTCACCAATTTGTTACAAGATCGTTGCATGAGGGGTACTAGCTGATGATAAGTAATGCTTAACAATTGAAACATCCATGTCTCCTTAGCAGTCAAGTCTTATCCCCAGGTCCTTTCAATCAACATCTGTTGTGGCACAGTATGCGTTGTATAGGGCACTGGGCTTGGGACCCCCGGCCTAAATACTGACATGTATTAAGCACAACTGTGTATCAGGAAGGTACTGTGCTTAACACACACTATTGCATCTAATCCTTGCAAAAGCTCCACTTGGTATCCATTAGGCTGATCTCCGTTTTACAGGAGAGTGAGGCTTAGACTTGTTAAATGACTTGCCCAGAGTCACTCAAGGAATAAGGCAGAGTAAGGATTTGATCTCACCTCAGATGGGGCTCTGAAACCTGGATGCGTCCCTGACTTTACGCCCTAGGTTTCAGCCTGGGCTGTGCTTTCAGAATCATCCAGGGACTTTTCAAAACCCTGATGTGCATGGACTCAGCATCTCGAGGAGCTGGGCTCTGGACATCTGTTTCTTGAAGGTTTCACAACTGATCCTGATGCTCCGTCAGGCAGGCCTGACAATGAGAGAATTCCAGAACATGCCCAGCTTGGTTTCTCGCTTGGTTGTTAAACTGCTGAATGAAGATCTGAGCCCCTGCAGTCCAGTGAGGAGAATGGATATGCACACAACCAAGCCTGAGCAAGATGCATCACGACAAGTACTGTGGTAGCGTCTCAGTCCGTTTGGGCGGCTGTAACAAAATACCACAGACTGGGCCGCTTATAAACACCAGGAATATATTTCTCAGAGTTCTGGAGGCTAGAACTCCAAGATCATAGTTGGGTTCTGGTGAAGCCCGTCTTTTGGGTGGCAGACTGCCGACTTTGCGCTGTGTCCTCACATGGTGGAAAGGACAAGGGATTTCAGAAGGGATCTCTTATAAGGGCACTAATCCCATTCATGAGGGTTCTAACCTCCTGACCTAATCACCTCCCAGAGGCCCTCCCTCCTAATCTCATCACTTTAGGGGTTAGGTTTCAATATATGAATTTGAGGGGGCACAGACATTCGGGCCATGGCAGGTAGACTTTGTGCTCTGTGATAATTCCAAGGAGCGGGCTTACAATGGACCAGAGGGGTAACATCTAGAACATAGTCACTTCAGCAAGTCCTGTTTATTCTAGCTCAGAAAAGTTCTTTACGTCTTTCCTCTCTAAACCTTACAATTCCCTGGGTCTAGGTTCTCATGAAGGTCCCAGCCAGGGATCTTGAATCTTCATTCAGTTTGGGAGAACTTGGGTGATAAGCCCTGTCATTTGTTTATTTCTTCAACTTTCTCCCCAAACTAATGGGTATGTTCCTCAGGGTCCACCTTAATAGGATTCTTAGGTCACGGATAAGGCGGCAGCGAGGACTAAGCAGGCTCGTGTGACGGTGTTCTCTTTCACTCTTTTCTAACTGAGACACATTGGACAAAAACTAGTGCTCGATTCCTGAGTTTAGAAAACCTCTGCTGAGTTCGCTATGTGCTGGGCAGTGAGGGCATCAGACTGAGAGAGGCTCTTTAGGAGCCAATTAAACTAGTTTAGGTTAGGAAGAGAGGTGTGTGGTATCAACCAGGGTACAGGCAGAAGACCTGTCTGTCTAATCATACTAAGATTTAGTTCTTGAATTCTTTATACTGTTCAGAGTATGGATTAAGGCCAGGCTGGCTTTGACAACCAGGATCATTAAACTCTTATGGTGACTGGTGGGTGATTGGCCACATTATAAGAAGATATATTCATAACAGCTAATAGGAGCAGTGGGGACTAGATGGAGAGTATTAAATAGTACAGTGTTCTCCATAAATGTTCTTTAATTGTGGAGAGGACCGTTCTGTAGATTTATTCATTCATTTATTGAATATGCATTTATTAAGTGCTTTTTGTGTTCCAGGCTCATTCAAAAGTCTAAATTTCAAACTTGGTTCTTGGATTACTCAAGTTCAGCATTGTTTTATCCCAAGAAGAAATTTTATCAAATTATATGCTTAAAATAAGGGGGAAAGTCTATCTCTCCATCCCCCAAACCCCACCGGTCCTCTTATTGATTGGTCTTGTCCATCAGCTCCGGGAGATATAAAAATCCCTAGAGCCGTAAGTACCATACTCCATGGCGTATCCTGGTAACACAGATTGAGAAACTGATGGAAAGAGAAGTTTAATTATTAGTGCTAGCCTCGCTCTTGTGAGGTTTCATATTTCTTTCTCTCAAACTTAATTCTTTCTTCTCTGTTTTCAATTTCAGAAGAACTTTAGCATGAATGAGGGAAATGAAAATGAAGTTGGCAAGACCAGCAAAGATATCATTGGTGATATGGAAAGGGGCGACTTGTGAGGAAGTTAGTTGAAGTTGGATTTTTAAAAATGTGGTCAGCTCAGTATGTAATTACATTTAACCCCAAATGGTGTTGGGTTGCATTATCTGTAATTTTGGAGATTTTCTCTTGAAGAGAATATTGACACCCACAGTTTTTTAAATTAGCCCATCCTTTTCTTGCTAAAAGAAATTGTAGGCATCTGATAAAATATCCTTGTTTTAGCATCCTTGGTCTTAACTATGACTTGATAATGGTTTTGTTTCTGGAGACTTTTATTCACATTGGTATGATTGAGAAAGAGCAGATAGATGTTATTGGAAAACAGATTTAGAATTTTCCAAATAATAAAGTCAAAAGGTTTCCAGTTATAATCTTAAGATGTTCTCTCATGGCATCTAGTTTTAGAAACGTATCTTTTTTCCAGGTGTGAAGAACAATGCTTCTTAGGACAACAGTGAGACTTAGCACATGAGAATTGTCCTTTTTGCATTGTTTCATGGTGCGTGATATGAAGGTTTAGAAGTAAACACGCCCCTGGACACACTAAGCTGCAGTTAAGACATCTACTATTTTTAATACATTTTGCTATTTTGGGCCTGTCATGTTATCTTAGGGGAGAACAGCCCTCCACTTGCCTTCGTCTGAGGTCATGTGTGGCTGTCACTTCTCTATAATGGACTCGATGATGTTATGGTTTTTAAATAACTGAAAATTAGCATTTCTTGTCCCACAATTGTGGCTGCAGTGCTGTATCATTTTTATGCTCTTAATCACACTCTTCTTTTACAGGAACCCCCCTTCTCTCCCCTTCCCCTGCAAGTTAAATGCCACAATTTAATACACCTAAGTAGTACCTGGCTAACATCCTGTAATTTTTTGTTTTGTTCTCAGCTTTTGTGACAGTGTTAAGAGGAAGGCCAAGTTGTGTAGGGGTTGGGTTGAAAGAGGAGAAAATGGAGCAGTTGGAGTCCCCCAGGGCAGGGTAAGAGATTGTTAATACATTAGTGGTAGGAGGGCTTCTGCGGAAAATGCGACTGTACAATTAAATGGCGCTATTAAAAGCACTCCAGTGTCTATTCATTAAATGACAGTGGCGATTTCTTTGCAAGCCCCTTTCCGTCGTCTTTCTCCTCCTGGGACTTGTCAGTATTTTCCAGGAGGAACGGAGAGGCGCAAAGACCAGGGAGACTGCCAGGGAAGAGGGACTGATACTTAGATGCCGGCTCTCTGGCTCCCTTCTCCGGGGGCTGATTCTCTGATGAACAGACCTTAATGGAAGGAAAGGCCCCCAGACATCTGTTCTCATCTGTAGACATTGGAAATGAAATTAGGGGAGCCTAAGGGGGTGCTCTGGCACTGTATTCCAAAGCACTCCTGACTTTATAAGCTGATACCTATCGAGAAAAAACCTGCTTCTACTTAGGAAGTTTCTACGAGGTGAGTCTTGTGGAAAATTTTGCATTAAAATTTTGCATAAAAAATTTTGCATCTTTTTATTCCAAAAGAATGCCGAATTCGCATTTGGTGATCTTGTATGAAAAACTGCAAAAATGTTCCTTTCTTTGGAAAACGAAGCGTTTTAAATATTAGTTGGAATCTGATTACCTGCATGACCTAGTGAGAACTTCAAGGCTTGAGTTCATTGGTTAAGTGTGTTTGATGTCGAACAGTGTAGTGGGGATTCTGTCCTGGCATCTTTGTTCATTTCACTTAGCTATCTAAGTCCACATTTCCTCATCTGCAAAATGGGGATTTTAGTATCCGTCTTATTATAGTTGCTCTGTGAGATTAAATGAGATTCTGAATGGAAGTCATTTAGCACAGTGCCTGGCACAAGATAAGGCCCCCCTAAATCTTAACTAGTTTTATTATCAATTTAATTTTAGGACCCAAAAAAAAAAAAGAGCGATCTTATCTGTCTATTGAAGAGTAAGACTGTGAGGAAGCTGAGACCCAGAGAGATGTGTTACTCAGCGGAATAACCAGAATTAGAATCCAAATCTTATGGCTTCCCATTGGAGCGGGGCACCTGCCATCGTATGGGATTGTTCTTTCTGCATTTTGTAAAGGATAAGAATTCTGCCTCATTTTCCTGGGCATTACACAGCTCATAGAGATTGTATGAACTTTTCTATTTGGCCTCAACACCTCCACCCCCTATTATTATATATGAGGTATGATTTTTATATATTTAAGAACGTAGTTTTGAGTTCTCCATGGCTCAGGTTCTTTTGGTGGCAAAAATCCCTGCACTTTTGAAGGCATGATCATTGTCTGAGTTTTAAAAGAACTACCTTCAGAGAAAAATTCATACTTTTCGATTGTGCCCGAGGCCTGCAGAACCCCATTTAAACTCCAGGTGATAAAAAAGGGCGAGTTTTTTATTAAAACCAGTCTCTCTTAAAAACCAATATTTCAGTGTCCATCATACCTTCTTCAAGGGAACTTCAGTGTGTTTTGCTGATGGCTAGATCTAATTTATGGGAAGATTAAAGAAAAGGCACTTATTTACTTAATTCATCTGTTAGCTTCCAAACTTGATATATTGAATCTAAAAAATAGTGTTAGATAATAGAAGAAGTCCCAGTGTTTAAAAAGTGTATGACCTGTATTGTACTTCAAGGAAACATGTACTTGATCCAATTTCAGGATGGTGTGAAGTTCTCATTGATAACAGGCAAGTGGCATTTGTCAGCTGAACAACTCAGGAAGCACAGATGATTTGAACTAGCAGAGGTGTCCTCCATACAGTTTTCTGCATTGTTTTGTGACTATCCGAGATCTCTAATGAATAGACACTGATATTCTTATTTCCACTGCGGATCACAGCATTTGCTATTTCTGTGGCCTGGTGCATCATTTGCCACATTTGTCACCCCCCACCTAATTTTTTGCTCACTTTTATCTCTTTCAAGATTCAGCTATAGCACCACCTCTGAGAAAGTGCTTTTTACCTTCCTCCATCCATCCATACTGGGTCAGAGGCCCCTCTCTTTGGGGTTCATAGCCCCCTAGTTTTGTTTCTTCTAGCCATTATGGTGCAGTATTATCATTGTATTACGATCCTCTGTTTAGGGGTCTCTCTTTCCTATTACACTGAGCTCTGTGGGGACAGGGACCACTTTCATCTTTTCATCCAGTGCCGAGCAGGGTGCCTGGAAGCCATAGTGACTTTTCATTGAATAAGGGAATGAATCACTTGCCAAAACCTGGCTTCCCTGAGTTTATATGCCCTGGTAACCTTTTGTAAATGAAACTATTTTTATATAATTAGTCATTTCTGTTCATTTCTACTGAGGTAATTTTTTATTTCCACATGAATCTTGTTGTATCCCACCCCCCCCCCCCCCAATGTGGCTCATGGTTTTTTATCTTTTCTTTTTTAATTTTTGGAGGACTGTGAAGTACACAATAGAATATAATGTGGGCTAAATCCGGGGCTATTCAACTTGACTAGACTCTTAGCCTTACAGAATGTTGAGAAAGTAATTACTAGGGGGGAAAGTGTTGGAAGAAGTGGCTGGGATTCTTTGTATGTGAAAGAATGTTTCTCCTTGGTGATGAGGTAGGCATTGTCCCCCTTCTGAATAAATCCTTAAGCAAAGAACGAAAACACCAGCAGGCGAAACAATGCCTGGCTCTCTCTTTGGGATTGCAATACCTTGTATGGGTAAGTTTAGAAAGGGGTTTCCTGTTCACGTTTTTGAGGAGTCATAATGTTGAGTGGCAGGCTAACCTTTGAACTTTCTGTGTTTTTGACATCAAAAGGAATTCTGTGCTTTTCCAAAAAGTTTTCAAGGAATTAATACTCTTAAGGCACAGAGGGAAGTCAGACTGGTGGACACGGTGGAAAAATTAGTATCTTTCCTTTGCTCTGTTTATTTGGACTATAGTTGATTGCTTTTTGTTTTTTGTAAAACAAAAAAAAGTATGTCGCTTTTAATATCCTTAAAATTATTTTTCCTGTGCAAAATTGGATTTGATGAAAGTTTTTTTTATGATGACTTGAATATTCCCCTGATTCTTCAGTATATCTAATAGGGTTAATTTTACTCATGGAAAATCTTAACGATGAGGGACATGTTTTTAGTAACATTTTTATAGCAAAAACACGAATCAGTAAGTGTGTATACTTTTAGCATAACTTCTCTTTTAATGGAATTTAAAATCTTCCTTCTTGTTTTGGCAGCAAATTTTTGTAGTAGCTTCTTAATATTGAATTAAATCCATCGACCATTCTTTGTTTTCTCAAAGTCTAATCTGTGTTTTAGTTTGTCCTTCACTCGAGAGTTGTTTTTTTCTGTGCACATGGAGATGTATCAGGTTTGCTTTTCCTATTCTTAAATTTCTTTTTTAACTAAACACGTCCATTACTCAGTGTTTCCCTATTTATGAATAGGAGTGATTTGAATCTTTCCATCATGATGTTAGGTGATATGTATGCTCACCAGAGGCCACTACCTGTTCACCTTTATTTCTTTATTCACCCTTCATGTTTAGAAAGATGACTTACACATCTATTATGTAAAACGTCTTTCATAATGACCTTTGGGGCTGAGACTTTTTCTAAAATGGTCTTGTCCTAGCAAGGCTTATTATTGACATTTAAAAATTAAAAATCTAGGGGGTACGGCTCCGTGGCTGAGTGGTTAAGTTCGCGCTCTCCGCTGCGGCGGCCCAGGGTTCGGATCCTGGGCGCGGACATGACACCGCTCGTCAGGCCACGTTGAGGCGGCGTCCCATGTCCCACAACTAGAAGGATCTGCAACTAAGATATACAACTATGTACTGGGGGTTGTGGGAAATAAAGCGGGGGGGGGGGGAAAAAAAAAAAAGAAGATTGGCAACAGTTGTTAGCCCAGGTGCCAATCTTTAAAAAAAAAAAAAAAATTAAAAATCTAGGGGTCGGCCCCGTGGCCGAGTGGTTAAGTTCACGCGCTCTGCTTCATCGGCCCAGGGTTTTGCTGGTACGGATCCTGGATGCAGACATGGCACCGCTCATCAGGCCACGCTGAGGTGGCATCCCACATGCCACTACTAGAAGAACCCACAACTAAAACTACACAGCTATGTACTGGGGGTCTTTGGGAGGAAAAGGAAAAAATAAAATCTTAAAAAAAAAAAAATTGAAAATCTAGTCGAATGCCCCTCATTCTTCAACAGATAAATAGTAAGTTATATAAAAAAAGGGTTGGAAGGAGAACCTGTAGGGTCAAAATGACTTAAAAGATAGAACAAATTTGGTTTTAAAAAATGAGCAAGACTAGATCATAGTGTCTAGGGAGGCACTCTTGAGTGATAAAACTATAAAGAAATGTAAAATATGATTACTGTTAAAAATAGTCTATAAATATGCTGCCAGTAGTATATAAAACGAACATTCAATTTATGATAGAAGCATTTGGGTATTTATAAATGTTCTCTCTAATTTTTTAAGAAACCACAAATGAAATCAGAATATAGGCTGCAGGTACAGATTTTAATTGTAGCTAATGTGAGAGGGCTGGGTTATTAATAAAAATATAAGAAACATTTTCTTTAGTGTGGACCTAGAAGGAATACTAGATGGAAAGGTGGCTCTGTTTTTTTTTAATCGTGAAGTAAATTTATTATCGCTTTGTTGCTATTTATTACTAGAGTCCCTATGTTAATTCTGATTTTATTGTTCTTCAGAATAATGAAGACCTAAGTCTTTTGCTTGATTTCGTTATTTCTTTTGTTTGTTCATTCATTCTACGAAAATTATTGAGCCCTTTCCCTATGCCAGGCCTCTGCTGAGGCTACAATGATTAAATACAACAAGGTAAGCCTGCTTTTAAGGATCTCCCAGGATAGAGTCTGGAACAGTAGTAAGAACTCATTATTATTGCTATAAAAGTTTATGAAGACCCATCTACAATGCCATGGCTGGCGTATATGGCTTTTCTTCTTTGGTTCAAATACGCATTTTGCCCCTGTTTGGTGGGAATTTGCACAGAGTGGTCTCAGCTGAATCTTCAGTAGGGAAGCCCCCAGCTGGATCCCTGGGCTTTGTGCAAAGCCTGGTGGTGGAAGGCTGGAGAATGCCTGAAGCAGGAAGCTAACCACGCCGTGGTGACCTTTTCATGGACAGCAGAACCCTCGCATTCCTTGCATACTACCTTGAAAGACAGTTTATTGCCTCCTAGGAATTATGGACATTGTAGGAATCATTTGTTTACATTATTTTTCAAAACAAAATCTAAAATGCACTTTTTGCAAGAAAAATGAACCTGTTTATTTAACTGCAACAGCTTGGGCTTTTCTGTGTTGTTTCCTTAATTGAATATTCTGTCTGGAAACTGAATTTCATCCTTTCCTTCTCTCTAATTTCAAAAGGGGGAAAATTGGACCGTTGCTTTCCAAACATTTTAATAAGAACAACCCAAAAGTGAAATCTATATGAAATCTTTTATTGTTATTATTCTGTTTTTATTTTCCTATTACTAATTTTTGATTTCTTGCCTATATGAAGTCAAACAAAAATTACTGTATAATTTCCATTTGGTTGCATAGTCAATTCTGTAATCTAAATGCAAGATAAAAATAATTTCAGTAAATAATTGATTTTTCTAAAAGGAAGTCATCTCCTTCTTCTAAAAATTCCATTCCATGTTGATTCAACAGACACTTCTTTGTAATATAGTAGCTCATTTTTGTTTACCAAGTACTTACTTACTCGGTGCCAGACATCGGGCCTCTTGGAGGAATCTACAAGTCACCCAAACTATTCCTGGGCATGATGGTGAATAACATAGCCTTGGCCTCTAAGAGCTCAAAGATGAAGGGTGCACTATGGGGAGTGGGGCCCAGACAGACACAGTCGTAGGAGGAATAATTACTGAGTGATCTTGGAGGTGCATACAAAGACTTTGAGAGTAACAGAGAGAGGAGGACACACTGAAAACTTTTTAACGTTTACATTTGTTGTTAAAATTCATCCAGGTGGCCGGCCCCATGGCCAAGTGGTTAAGTTCTTGCGCTCTGCTTCAGCCGCCCAGGGTTTGCCAGTTTGGATCCTGGGTGCGGACCTATGCACCACTCACCAAGCCATGCTGTGGCGGCGTCCCACGTAGAAGAACTAGAATGACTTACAACTGGGATATACAACTATGTACTGGGGCTTTGGGGGAGGGGAAAAAAAAAAGAAGAAGATTGGCAATAGCTGTTAGCTCAGGGCCAATCTTCCTCACCAAAAAATATTAAAAAAAAAAAAACCAATTCATCCAAAGCAGCTAATCATATCTAAATTTTCTGGAATGAAAGTACACAGTGGACAGTGTTCAAAACTCCACAATGGGCACCATTCCCTTTCCCGTCTAGAATGGGAATGTAAAGGGGAAAGTGAAAGTTGTGCTTGAAACCTTATCAGAGAGGATACCTTATATTTACCTTTAAAGCAGCCAACTTTGTTTGGGAGACTTTGAGATCATATAATTCTTATATTATCAACCGGTGACTTTTCTGTGAGGGTCTTTTGGAATGATGTTTGGTTTTGTTTCAGGGATATGCTTCCCTCTCCCATGAGCCATAAATATATAAGTGGAGATATATAAATCTGCCCCCAACCTAAAGCATATCCTTGGTGTATTTGTTTTCTCTTTTCAGTATATAAAATGTAAAAGAAAACAGCATCATTACCCCCTAGAGTAAAAATAACAACTCCTTCTTCCAAAGGAACTTATTTCTTTGTTTAAATAATGAGAAACTTGTGTCCTTAGTAACATTATCTAGTATACAGTGTCCCCTTATTGCAAACACTTCTGTGCTCCCCACTGTCTTCCTGACACTTCCCTAGGTCAGCCTCTCTTCCTTTTGTGCAGCTGAACTAGGAGATGTGTTGACACAACACAACCAAGATTCCTGAAAGTACAGAGGCTTTTTGGGTCAAGCCAAGCCTTGCTGTTAGAATTCCCTGGCTCTGTCCTTTGTCAGATGCAAACACTGCACAGCCTGGTCTCTCAGAGCCCAAGACTTTGGACCCTTTCTGAAAGATCCTCTTGCAGATGCCACTGGAAAGATGCCTCGGATCCAAGATTATTGGATGTCCGTTTTCTTGGTCAAGATAGATGATCTGTTTCAAGAATTCCGACCTGAGCTTACGCATGACTTAGAACAGTAACATCTGTCAAACGTTAACCATGCCATTATACTTAAGGGAAAAAAAACTTTTAGGAGAAAAAATGTCCTGTAGGAGTGTGGGGTCATTGAAGATCCACTCACAAGCAGTGTTTTATTGTAGTCACTGGAAATGAATGGGATTGGTACCCACACCTACTGGAGTGGATCTAAACGGAACCAGTAGCCAGCTCTCCTCTCCCCGAGACCTAAACCTCCTGTGGTCCAGATTTTCATATTCCTCTCAATTTGCCCTAGAGCGTGCTGTGACCCTCATCCATCTTTCTTTGCCTTTAACACAGTTGTAAAGGGATTTCTATGCTTTCCCTTAGCCTTAGCAAAGCTGCTGTCATGAATATTTAATGACAAGGACAGTTTGTTTTCTTTTTCTCCCCCTCCCCCGCCCTCAGCGCGCTAGAAGTGTGAATATCTCAGCCCCGCACCCCTGGCCCGATCCCAAAGCGGCGCCAGGCCCTCTCAATTCCAAGCGTGACCCAAAGGCAAGGTTTTTTTTTTTTTTTTTTTTTTCTGCACCGTTTCCTCCTGCACCCTCTCTTTCGGTCTCCCCTCCTTGCTGGAGACGCGGGCCGGTGGCGCGGTGGCCCCGGTGGCGCGCGGACCGCCGCGCGTGGGGCTCTGCCTTCCCGGGTCTCCCGCGCCCCCCGCCCGCGCCGCAGCCCGGCCGCCCCCCAGCCGCCCGGACGGCCTTTCCTTTGAACTTCACGGAAGCACAATAGCTGCTCTGCAACTTCGCTGGGGCTCCCTCGGATGCATTCCTGACACTTCACGGGTCGCTGGTCCCTTTCTCTTTGCAACAGCAAAAAGGGTGAATGTCTGGGACAGAAAGCGACTTTTGAAGACGCTGAAAGATTTACCGTGGCTTGAGCAACCTCTGAACTTTGGTGGTTGTCTCAGAAAAATGCGCTTTTCCCACTGGTGGCGTAGACCATCTCCCTTCTTTCTTCCCTCCTTCCCTTCGTCCCAGCATTGACTTAAGGAATTTCCCCATTTCTGTCTTCCCCACCCCCATCGGGGCTTTTCTCTTTTCCTTTATGCTCTGTCTGCTCCTGGGCCAGCCGAGTGAGAGCATCCTAAAGGTGAGGATCAGAGGGAACTGAAGAGTTAAGTCGTGAACTGAAGGGGAATTTAGGGAGATGGAGCCCCCTCACCCTCCTCGTGAGGTCAACCCTGCTTGAACGCGGGATTTCCGGGTCCCTGCCCTAAAGGAATTTAGAGGAATAAGGCGGAGAAATCCATACAAAATGTTTAACAGTATTTGGCTATAGTAGTTGCTCAAGAAATATTAGCTACATATTATAATTAATATTGCTATACACATTTACTCACTTTTCTGAAATTCTTCCGTGTGTTCTCAAAAATTCATGTGAGTTCTAAATCTTTTTTATTTATTAATTGTAGAATGGAGTAATGTTACAGCTACTGAGCTAGATTCCGTTTATCTTTTACATGTGCAAATATAGCTTTCTTTTTGCCTGGATTCAACACAGAGCTAAGGAGTAGGAACTTGTATTTTTCTTTATTGGCTTCAGACTTTCGCTTTTTGGCTTTTCCCTTTCTCCATGTGTCCTCCGCATTCCCTCTTCTACCTGTTGGATCAGACTTTCATCTTAGTTCCGGTTGATGTGATTTTACCCACTAAGCACATTTAATAAAACCTCAAAGGTAATATTTCTTTCTGATCCAGAATGCAGGGAATTCTGCTGGCACTTCCACTGGTCTCCATACCTCTCCCACTTCCCCTTAGAACCATGAAAACTCTCTGTGCCTCCTCCTGCCTTTAATTGCACACACTTGTCACATCGCAGCAAAGTGTCCTAAGTGATATGTAACATTCCTTTTCATCTTCCAAGTGAAATTTATTGTAAATCTAGTAGTGGAACCAGGCCTGGGGGTAAGTCAAATTTATTTTGGGAAGACAAGGGGTTATTTCTTACAGGAAAGAGTGAAAAAAGTAGGCTGCGGTTTACGGAAAGTCACCAAACTAATTCTGTAGGAGCCTGTGTTAGTCTGCCCCTCGGCTCCTCTAGAATCATCCTGTTTGCCTTCCACTGAGGACATTAGTGGTAATTGTTACCTGGTGAGTTCAGTATCCTCACCAGACGAGTACACATGGCTGTTGAAAGAACTGAATGGGAACACGAGTAAGATTTACCTTCTGGGAGCTTATTCATCTGCAAAAACTAGAAAAACATGACAGGCCTTGGATGTGAGTGGTTCCCTCTCTCTGACTGAGTTATTTTTACTAGATCCTTCGTAAGTGCTTATCTGTCTCTGATGAACGCCTACCACAGTGTGCTTAATTGATGGGAGTGTTGTTTTATTTCTCTTCGGGTAACCTAAAATTGAATTAGTTAGCTTGTGAGTAACCTTATCTCACTAATTCATAGTGTAGTTATAGTCAACTAAAGTCTTGGAAAGAGTTCTCTATGGGCTACTAATTAAACATATCCTCCTCTCTCCTGTTAGGTGGGCCAGAGGTCAGCTTTTACATAGGTTTATATTAAATTTCTTCTTAATGCATTTGGCCCCAAATTCCAGCTGATAAGATAATTTTGGCTCCTGTCCCTGAAGTCTGTTAGGTCACTCCTTTTCAGCTTCAGGCTTCCCTCTGATTTGATAAGCATATCACCCATGTCTTTGATGGCTATGTTGACAGAGCACTAACAGGTCTGAGCCCTTTGGTGCATCTCTGTAGACCTACCTGTCTTGAGTTGACATAGTCCCATTAGTAGGTCCCTTTGGGTAAGAGTTTCCACCAACAGTGCTTTCCTCTCTGTTTCTTTATCATGCCATAAGGCTGACTGGAAAGATCTTGTCAAATGTCTCGCTAAAATCCCAACACACCTGTGAACAGATGTTGGTGTGATTAGGCTGGAAGAACAGAAACTATGTGTAGCCAGAACCGTCTCTAGAATAAACCAATTTCCACATTGCTTTTGAGTTCATCTCTTTATTTTTTCTGTAAGTAAGACTTTCATCGCAAATATTAATTGATGTTAAGTCAACAGTGCTGAGGGTCTGCTCACAGGGGACTGGGGAGGAGGGAGAGAAACAAAAGAGGTCTCTCCCTTGGAGTCATCTGGAGTCTTGCTGGGTCAGACAATTAGGGAGCAGTGTAAGGCAGTATGTAATTAAATGCTAAATTATGTAGAGCAGATTGGAGGTGTTATGGATTGGGAAAAATGACTCTCTTACCACATTTCTAATGTCTTCAATGGGATTCAGAACCGTTTTATGCAGTGCTCTCGCTTCCGTTCCAAGGCTGTTCACTATCATTGATCTTTTCTTGCTTTCTTGAGCAATGATAGTAGTTAACATTTTCTGAGTACCAGCTCTCTGTCGGGGGACTGGTCTAAGACCTTTACTGAAGCCACCACATACCTCTGAGGTGGATATACTTCCTTTCTCCATTTTACAGATGAGGAAATCAAGGTGGGGGGCTAATGCCCACCCAAAGTAAGCTCTGATGAACTCCTTCTTTTTGCTGTGATGGGCCTGTGCACTTGTAAATTGTAAATGAGGCTGGACTGTCTTAAGGATTTAAGTGCCTTCTCTGCAGTAGATGCTCAGTGAATGGAAACTGTTGTTTCTTCAAGTAATGATAAGAATATCATTGTCACCTTCTCCACCCAAAGAGACTTGTTACAACTGTACAGAAAAGGAATATGTCTGTCTTGATAAGTTTTTAAATCCTAGAACCAAGTTCAATGTGAGGCCTTTGTGGAATATTTGTGGAAAGCATGGATGGAAGGACGGAACAGGACAGGGACCAGAAGAGTTCCTGAAGGAAGCGGAAGTGGTATCATTTTCCAATGGACTTATTCTTAGCTTCACTCGTCATTTCTTAATCAAAACAGTCCTTTTCATAGCCTTACCCTCTGCCATTTGTGACGGAACGGCCACTGCCTGACTTATTTTCTTTGGAAAATGAGCAAACAAAGCTATCTCTTTCTGTTGTGGAGATTTTAGCAGTAAAAACTCACCATATCGTTACCCCTGCCTTGTATTCCAGACAATAGTAAAGGACTTTGTACCATCACAGTGTCAACGCAAATAACGAACTATGTAATTTTACCCCATATTAATACATTGCCACAAGGAAGTTACTATTATTAGATGACAATTTATAGAAATGGCCCCTGAGACCAAGCGCTGGCACAATTATTTATTCTTCAGTTATTTATTCAGTCTTAAGGATGGGAATGCTGACAGACACTGCAAAATGCACTACCTGCCAATTTACAGAAATTGAATGACGGAATCATTTGCAGACTGAAGTAGCTTTTTATTGACGCTATTTTTATTTATTTAAATTCTTACTTTCGCAGCTTAACTATGTTTACTACACCCACTTAGATGACTGAAATGAGAGGCTGTTTTGTTCATAAAAGCTGCTTCAAAACAAATAAATTAGCGTTTAGTCTGAAAGGGTCAGATCACAAATGGAGGTTTTAAAACAGCTTCAGGAACATTCAAATTACATCCTTAATATTTTATATGGTTTTCTATGTGCATTGGATATTTTATGTAAAATATTTTTTCCCCTTTTTAGTGCTTGGACCTCCTGAGATCCTTTCTAGCTGGGTAGGAGAGAACAGTTAAACTTAGGCTCCATTTACAGTAATTTCAACTTAGTTTATGTTAAGGGAGATTTCTAGAAAGTTCCTCCTCTGTCTCTTTCCTCTGTGCTTAATTGTATTGATAGGTGCTGTTCAAATTGTATTGATGTAATGTGATTCCAATATATTATTTGTACATGATAAAATATAATTCCTAAGAATTTGCACTTAGCAGTCATAAAAGAGTTTGTTTGAACTTAACTCCGAAAGTTTAAGAGACTGTTTATATTTTTATTGATACTGGAGTCCAAAAACTGAATCTTTTCCCAGATGGTATGGCTTTCTACAGAGATCAGTTTTAATTTTTCTTAAATCAGTTATTTTTCACTTTTGATTTTTCAAATTCTTGGGTCATCCCCAGTTAATTTGGCCTTCTGAGATTCCTAATAGAAAAGTAATTTTAATGCACATTAACTTTAAACAATTCTTATGCCAAACACTAATTGATTTGAGGGGATTGATTACATAAACAGAAATTCTAAGAGACATGGAGAATTTCCAATGTTTTAAGAGATATTTTTTGAAATAGCTGTAATGCTTACTCTAGGAGTGTGTGTGTGTGTGTGTGTGTGTGTCTTGCATTTATTTATGATGCACACAAACACATATACAAATTTATGATGTGCTTTACGAATCCTGGGACTATCAGAAAAAAGTGAAGTAAATAAAATAAAAATTTTCAAAAGTATATACCTGGAGTAAAAGTATGCCATTAGCGTTACATTTCTGTATAAATCAAATTTACTGAAATTTAAAAACAATCCAAAATTTTTATGATTGCTTTAAACTTCATATAATCAGATATACCTACGGTTGACAACAGTGACAATATAAAATGATTACATTTCATTCTCAGTGGGTAAAATGGATGTGGAAGGATACCATCTAGTTCCTAAAGTTCTTGTCAGAATTAAAAAAGCTAACATAGTACAAACCTTGGTTGTGGGCCTGGATCATGGCTAACCTGTGCGGAAAGACCATTGTATTATTAGATTATTACGAGAGGTAGGCTTTCTTCCTGGGTCTTATCATGAATCATTTCATCGTACTGTGCATGGTGCAGAGTAGTAGATTTAAAAAACCCTTGCAAATGCCCATGACGTTGCTGCGAAGTATCTTTCAAGTCTTCATGTGAAGTTGTTTGTGGGAGGTAAAGTTGGCCATCCAGATGTCCTTTCTTGGTGTTTGTTTGATTTCTGTAACACCTCTCTCCCTGTCTCTCTCCACTAACTCTAAACCTATAGTCCTTCCAAATGCACACTTTACCATTGGATTTTGCCAACGTGTACTTTTTGCTTTCTTTTGAGCTAACCTGGAGAATTTTATGATTTTCAAGTGGGAGAGGATATTAGCTTTTCAGGTTGGCCTCCAGCAGAGGTTCTGAGATCCCCAGTCTAGAGAAGAGGAAATGGAATCAGAATAACAAAGCAGGGGCAGACAGGGTGCTGGGCAAGAATCACCTTGGCAGGCAGCTCTTGGTGACGGGACCCGGCCAGAGTGCCTGGTATGAGCGTGCCCTTTGGTTCTATTTGAAGAAAGCTTCAGCTAAAATTGACAGGTTGTTGCCTCACTTAGTATAAAAGTATTACGTCTGGGAAGTTAACCTCTGCTACGTAATACTGACAAAGACAAGTCGTGCGCAAGTAGAAAGATCCAGGTGGCTTGTTTCCATCCTGCTGGTGTGTCCTTTTTCATTCTTTTGTTACTTCGCACTACTTGCTTCTTCCAGCTAGTCCAAGCTGTGTTTGTCTATATAAGAACTGCCGTTTAATGAACACCTGCTATGAGCCAGACACTGTGCTTGGGGGAGGGGAGGAGTACCCGAGGAGAAGGCCTATCCAGCAGGTTAGCTTGGCTTTGTTCACTTGGTGGCATTGTCCCAAGAGGGCAGGAGTACAAGCTGTAGGGCTTCTCAGTTAGCAGGAAAACAACAACAGTAATAGTGGTAATGAAGACAACTCTTCTAGGAAATCTGAGACAAATCTCTTGTTCAGTGAATATCAAAAATGTTTACTAGTAAAGATTATTTAAAAACTTGTTTTGAGTGTTTGTTGTATCAGGCATGTGCACTTGGAATAAAGTGTTTTTTGCAACACATTCTTGCTAACTAAACCAAGAGGCAGTATTTATTCAGATACTGTGTCACGCAAGTTTATCAATTCTGGTTTTTATTTGTCTTTAATGTTACTACATTAGCCAGAGTATTTAACATGTAGATAAAAAACCTGATGTAATCTTTTTTCAAGACAAGTAAGATTTTAGAAGTGTATCTACATTTTTGAGCCTTCTTTCAAGATGCCAAGAAGAGGGGTAGCACATCGTTTGAAGAATTGTTAAGAATTTGGACTTTCGAGTCAGCCAGACCCGAGTTCCAGGCGCAGCGCTGGTGTACGTAAGCTCTGTGGCCATGCAACCTTGCTGAACCAATTTGCTTAACTACAAAATGGGAATGATAATATCTCCATTGAAAATCACTATGAAGATTAAAGGAGTGTGTGTTTCTGAAGATCTGAATCCATAGCGGGGCCCAGCTCAGGCAGTCAGAAAGTTGTAGTTGCAATTGTTGTTACTGTTACAGCAAATGCTCTGAAAACAGGCGTCGGTGGCTACTTCTTGTAGATGGTGACTTAAGCTCACCTTCTACAGTGAGGAAATAAATGATTTACTTCCCTTTAATAGTTGCTACTCGGTTGATCCAGCCCTGCAACGCTTACGGTCTGGTGTTTGTGAATTGTGGATCAACACAAATGTTAGCAAGCTAAAAGAGATTTTAGCGGAAGTAGCCTGTGTCAAGATAAGGTCTCTGATTTAATGTGCAATTTCTAAAAACCAACCAGCATTTAACTGGCCTTATCCTGGCTGAGATAAGATCTCTGGATTGTTGCTTTGCCATTTTCATAATTGGGGAAGGATCATTCCCCTAATTTCCAATTAGTATTGATCTGACTGCTGCTTTGGTCTGGGATGAAACCCCTTTGTCTCGGTTCGATTTCCTCGGCTGTGGTGTGCATGATCCACTTTAAAGCTAGGGTCAGTTATGTGCTGTGTCCACACCGCAGAGTTCACTGGGCAAGAGCAGAGAACAGCAGGTCTCCCAAGCAAAGCAGTCAGCCAGCCAATGAACATTGCCCAGCCAATGAACATTGCTCCATCCTGCTAGCGTGCCCCCTCTCATTCTCTTGTGTTACTTCACACTCCTTGCTCCTTCCAGCTAGTGCAAGGTATATTTATTTACGTAAGAACTGCTGTTTAATGAACACGCGTTCCAGATGCTCTGCTGGTGGGGGGTGTGTGCTCCAGGGGACGACCTCCCTGGCAGGTTAGCTCAGACTTCTTCACGTGGCAGCAGGGTCTCAAGATGGCATTAGTGGAAACAGCAAGGCTTCTGGTGGTTTAGACTTGGGTCTCGCACTGTCATTTCCACTACATTCTTTTGGTCAAAGCAAGTCACCTGGCTAAACCCGGAGTTGGTGAGGGAGGGGACTTCTCAAGGGCATGCGTTTAGCGAGAGGATTATCAAGGCCATGATGCAAAAATTCTACCCAAGACTTAGAGATGGCAGCTTTCTTTTTCTCATTTGGTTTCATCATTTATGAGCAGACATTTGTCAAATGCATATTGGGTGGCAAAGCATGAGGTTTTAACTCTTTTCTTTTTACTTCAGCAAGTTTAGCTTCATCTAACACATATCTATAAAATTACCTAATTTTCAAACAGATGTGGTGGCTAGGGGAGAAAAACTTTTAAGACAGTTCAGAACAGTTACCTGTTAGAACTGGAATGTTCTATAGAATCTTTGAGCCCAGTTTCTTCTCGCCTCCTTCTTATGAACTCTCTTTCCAAATGTGACCACTGAGACCAAGAGAGATTTCTGTCCCATGCTCAAGGTCAGGCAGATACTTAGTGACAGAGCAAGCACTGCAGCCCCACTATCCAATTGAAAGAATTGGGACAAGAAGAGTATTAAAAAATGCCCACTTACGAAATTTTATGTCCATATTTTTTTCTACATACAAATAAGCTTGAATTCTTAGAAATATTTCTTTGATTGTGCTTGGTTTGCAAAATGAGTGATTAAAACTACTCTTTCTTGGGGCCGGCCCCATGGCCGAGTAGTTAAGTTCGCGCACTCTGCTGCAAGGGCCCAGGGTTTCGCTGGTTTGGATCCTGGGCGTGGACATTGCACCGCTCATCGGGCCATGCTGAGGCAGCATCCCACATGCCACAACCAGAAGGACCCACAACTAAAATATACAACTGTGTACTGGGGGGACTTGGGGAGAAAAAGGAAAAAAAAATCTTTACACAAAACTACTCTTTCTTTAGCAAATTCCCAAAGTGTCAGTTCAAATGTAGAGGTTATTATTTTTTTCCTGAACGCTGTAACACAGTATGCCGTGGTACAACAGGTACCAGATTCTTAGATTCATTTGGGAAAGCCTCTGAATTAAAAGCCTTAAACATTTTCTGATTTGAAGCCAGAGGAGAAAAAGAGAATTGACACATTTTTTGACACAACTTTGTGAAATCATGGTGTTCCTGGTTTTTCTGGTCTGTTTCTTGCTCCCATTTAGTTTCTCACTTGATCTGTTTTTGTGTCCGCTTTAGAGAGACTCTGGAATATTATCTGCTGGCTCCTGGGGAAGGGAGAGACTGTTCAAAGATTCCCTCTGGGGGCATATTTAAAAGAATATTTAAAAGTGGATAGCTCTTGTATTAATAAGTATATGATGTTTGTCTATGTAATAATAGTAATGTAAGAACTGAAAAGTTAAGACTTCAAGTAAAACCTTCAGCCAGTCTCCTGAATTTGGTTTGTGATCTCACAGGTGAATCCAGTTGCAAACTGAAGGCCAGAACTTGTCGCGAATACCACAGGGTTATTCGTGAGAGGGTTTTCAGTCTGTCACTGTTGGAAGGACCCCTCCGTATTCCCACAGAGAAGTGAAGCAATTTGTTTTCAAGATGGAAATGATCAAAACGTCTACATGTGGGAGGAACGTCAGCAAATGTAGTGAACTTAGTGGTCACACCGGTTTCATGTTTCAACACTGTCCAAACCCTGATTGTGTGATTAGCATTTCCAGAAAGCTTAGGAAAATGCCTCATCCACTTTTGTGAGAGGTAGAAAAATGACTAAGTAGCTGCTTTCAGTGAACATTGCAAGCCTTGTTGAAGTGCACACCTTTCATACAAAAACCCCGAGATGAACTGGCATGGAAAATACGGGTTTGTGCTCATTTTGAATGATGTGTGATTGCCTTGATTAGCACTATAGTTACTAAGCAGATATGCACTTTTTTGTCTTAAAAGGGAACTTGAATTTTTTTTACGATAACTGCCAGTTGCTTAATCTCTACTGTCTTTAGTTATTTTTTTTTAAAAAAAAGAATTTCCAGCTAATCTGTGCCTGTAAGTGATGGCAAGTTTTAAAAGTAACTCAAGTTAAATAAAAAACAAAACAACAAAAATGCTGTAGAAGCCATCATCTGTCAAAAAGTTTGCATTTAGTTTTTCCTTTCAAGTAGAGATGAGACATTTTCTGCCTCTGCTTTTCCGACTTGCACCCTTCATGCTCCGGAAAACGAGGCATCCATATGATTTTGAGTTTATGAATTTTTAATGACCTAGTAATAGTTATGGGGTGGTTGAGGGGTGGAGGGGATGAGTAAGTAACAGAAAGATGTTAAGCAGAGTAAATTGGACATTCTTATTTTTGACAAATAGTCTAGCATACTTGCTTTCTTCAGTCCACACATAGAACTGCTCTTTCTGAAACACGGGTCCACTTTGGCCAATTTCTTATTTAAAGGCTTTCTGTATTGGCTCCTTTCCTGCAGGCAAAAAAAATCAAGCTTCGAGGCATAGTTCTTCCTAAATTGGCTTTAATCATTCTTCCCAGGTCATCCTTACTTCTATTACTCATGAGTGTCTTACATCACTGGGCTGGTAAGAATGCCCTGAAAATCCCCTCCTTCCACCTTCTGGTAACATTCCGTTGATTTATGTAGACTTAGATCAAATGTCCTCACTTTGTTGAGTCTTGGGATAAAGCCCCGGGTAAGACTGGCCGGGTCAGGTCAGTTTCTCCTCTGCCTCCTGAGCCCTTGAGCAAGCCTTTTGTGAAGCATGAAGCTCCCTGTTTTGTGAAGTCTGTGTCTACAAGTCTGCCACCCTCACTAGGATATGGTTCATTCATCTTTGGACCTTAGGCTAACCAAGGTTTGACACATTGTAGGCCTCTGCCTAAATACTGAGCAAGTCAGTGAATGAACCCTTCAGTGTTGTTTAGCAGGCATCAAATGATCTCATCATTCAATCTGTCAACTGGGGAAGGATTATTGACATGCAGAGACCATAATGACCAGCAAGTTAGGGAAAAAGTCATTGAATGTGTGTAATGTCCCTTCAGTTAATCTCTAAAAATGAATGAATGCTACCTGACAATTGGTGTCATTTTTGTTTTTTGATTCACCCTCTGCCATTACAAGCCATTTTCCCTTTCCAACTTTCCTGTGCAGTTTCTTCCCTTATCGAGGTATAATACTTTGGAGTTTTGAAATTTTAAAATCCAGTCAAAGCATTTTATCATTTGACTTACTCAGATTCTTGTCCTGTAAAATGGAGATAATGTCCTTGCTATTAATTTATCTTGAGGGAGACAGAATGGAAATATTATTTGATCTACAAATTTTCTGCGAAGATGAACAACTCGCAGTTTATTGGGCTTTTTGCTAGAAATCAGCCTGTGCTCTTAAAATCTTGGCATGTTATTTGGCGGACCAACTAAACATAGAAGTATTCTCCTTCGCTTGCTCCCTTTCAGATGACTTATGGTTCAAGCTGAACACAGTGCTCGTCAAAGTACCCCCGGAGACCCAGCCCATCCTACGCCCCCACCCCAGGGTGTGCTGAGCCAGTCATGGGGGAATTTACCTTATTTTATGTTTTAATGTTTGGGTAGAAAGCTTGGGATATTGAGCCTTGTGGGTTATAAAATGGTTTTAGGTGTCTAGTGAGCCACACTATGGTTCTACCCAGATGGACAATTTTATTAGCACATTTTCTAGGTAATGTATTTGCTGGTTACACTTGAACCAAACCAAAAATAAACAAAGTCCACACTGCATCACATACATCCCCCAGCTTGGAGACTCTCGATTTACAGTGTCTGCCTTTCACTGGAGTGTCTGCCAGAGGAATCCCCTTCCCTGTTTTGGTTGAATGTGTTTTTAGTTTTGGCATGAATTGTCTTTGTTGATAATAATAAAACAATAGCAGTAATTTGAGCTTTTATGGAATGTGTGTGCCAGCCCCTCTGCCAACTGCTTTGCGTGCAGTGTTTAATTCATTCTCACTACAGTGCTTCTAGAATGACTGATTTTAGATGAGCAGACCAGGGCAGTGAGGAGGGGAGTAGCTTGCTCCTAGTCCCCCGGCCACAGCTGTCAGAAACGGCCTTTTTGTGGCGTCTCTGTGTGTTTCTATAATAATGCTGCTTCCTCCTTTCACGGTCAGGCTTCTTGCCTGCAAATCACTTTTCGCTTGAGAGCGTCCATTGCGCAGCCATTTCTGCTTTTCCTCTTACCTCATGATGTAAAGAAAGAGAAAATGAAACTAGAAAGTATTTTTACTAATAGAAAGCAGGGATATATATTTTCCTCAGCCTGCTCTCCTCGGGGAAGAGTAGTAGACGTGCTCCACAGGCTCTGATGGTGTGGTTTTTACCTGGAGCAGCCGAACTGGTGGTGTTACAGCTTGTTCTTGGACATGTTGATACAGCCACTTAATTGCTCAAGGTATGTACCTCTTCTTAATTGCCTCTCTTTTAATATGAGAGCTGTGCTACACTGTGACCTGGAAAATGTAGGCATTTCAAGAAACCCCAAATGTAAATGGCTCTTGCCAGCAGAGACCTCAAAATCACAGGTCACCAGCTAAGAAACATCCTAGGGTCAAACAGTCAAGGAAACATGAACATCGCATAAAGGCTACCTCTTTGAGCCTCAGAGGCCCCTGGGCACTGGCTTCCTAAGAGTACAGGTTGGTAGTTGCAATCTTGAATGTTCTCAGGAGCCAAGCAGGTATTGTGAATAGAGTGCAGAGTGGGAACTGAATGGTTGGCATGCAGGAAAGTGGGGCTGGAGTAGGAGGGGGCAAGATGATCAGATCTTTCAGGAGAAGTTGGAAATGTGGAATTTTAGGGGAAATCTCCCACTTTTCAAAAATTGGAATCAATTCAAACATTTGAAAAAGTCTGAGGGCCAAAACAGACATAGCTGTGGGCCAGAATCAGCTTGCAGGAACCCAGTTTGTGACCACTGGCATGTTGATACATGGACTTATTGGTACTTGACTAAATGGAATCTGGGAAAGATTTATTTTATCTTTTGGGTAAGAACATAACTCATCAGAAGGAAGTCACGTATTCATCATTATTCAAGAGTTTGTTCATCTTGCTCTTTATTGGAAACTTAGCAGTCTTGGAGTGCTGGGTGCATGGTAGAGAGCCGTCTGCAATGACAGTAATGTTTGCCATGAAGATCTGTAGGGGTTCAATGTGCTTCTAGTGCGTAGATGGGTCATATGTGTGGGACTGTAGAAACATGTTCTTTAATGAACAGTTTTTTGGCTCTTGTGTCCAGTTGCATGAGGTTGCAAGTGATTTCATAAGCGGATCGGTAGAATGCACAGAAGCTATGGACTGAGGTCTTTTCTCTGTATTATCCTATTTTTCAGCCAAGTTTTAGTCAAAGAAGCAGAATCATGGTGAGTGTTATGGGATTAAGGGATTTATTATAGAAATGAGCCCATTGTCAAATATGAGACGAGCTGGGGAAGAGAAAGTCTTGTGGGAGGAATCAGAGAATTAGAGAAAGTTCCACCTGGAGGCCACCAAAAAGGGACCACAAGGGGAAGCACATGACAGGTCTCCAAAAGCCATTGCCTCTGTGTCTAAGTAGTTCCCATCTCTACAGTCTACAGCCATGTGTCTAGTGGTGGGCTGGGGCCACTGCTGGTCAGCAGGGCCATTAATTGGGAAGAAGGGGTGTCAGAGCAGAGGTGCAAGGACAAGTGGGGACCCATCAGGCACCTTCCATCTGTGCATCGACCTTCTGAGAGTGAGGGACTAAACTTCACTTTCCATCTGTCCATCGACCTTCTGAGAGTAATGCACTAGGCTTCACTTCTACTTTCCAAATCTCACACCAGCACCTCATAGGGCCAGCTGTAACTGGACCAACTGGAGAAGGGTATTCTATTAAATGGGAGTTCCCAGCTAACGAAGTTGGCAGTAGTATGTACCATCAGCTTACTCTATGAATAAGACTGACTACATCCTTGGAACTGTGCTCCTGAGAACTACTGGATTCTCTCCTCTGCCTCTTGAAAGACTTCTTCCCACTCTGAAGCATGGGACTGAAATAACACTGTTTGGGACTTCTGCCTTGGCTAGGCCAAAGGAGGTGTTTTTCTGTTTAGGATCCTCCCAGCATTTTAGCAGCTATTTACATGAATATTAAGGTTAATTATTTTATCTGATCTTTCTTCCTGGAAAATTTTGGTCCTACGGGTTGAAGGAAAGAGGGATATTTGGGACCATATCATGCAGAGAAGCAGAGAGGAGAAAGACGGAAACTCTGGAGGTCGGGTTGAGGGAAGCTGAATTAAATTTTGCCTTGGACCCCACCTGTGTAAATCTCCTACCTTGTAGTTTTGTCTACCTGACAATCTGTCTGTCTGTCAATCAAGTAATTCATTCATCCATCCATTAGCCTTATATATCTATATCTATTCATATTGATCCATATACATAGATCTATATTTTTATCTATTTGAATTTATATACAGTATATTTATCTAATCTCTCTATATATACACATACATCAAAAACTTTTCAGTGAAAACTTTTGTGGGTTTCTGACCGTCTTATGTTAAAAGTATTCTGTATCAGGTAGATATAGTAATCCTCCTTAGAAAGAAATCTTAGTTCTAGAAATTCTCACACAAGATAAACTCAAAACTGTTGTAGATGTCTGCCTGTTTTCAACCATTTAGTGAGATGATTGGTTTCTCTTCAGCTGAGGAGATGCTAGGATAAGTAAGAACTCTTGCTCCCTAATTTATCCACCCTTTGCCTGACTACAGAGTTGTTCTTAGAGCGTTAAATCTTTGTGGTGAAGGGAAACACATTTGTAAGTTTATAGCTAAAGTTGGCAAAGTGTCTGCTTCTTTTAGGTGATACTTCAACTTTTTATGGAAATATGTGCTACTTCTCCTACTTGACCGGTAGGTAGCATGACTGCTGAACCAGATAAGGTATATTACTTTTAAAGCTTGGAACATTAATTTGGAAGTCCTAGAACACAGAAACAGGTTTTTCTCCTCCTCATTTCCTATAGCTGCAACTAAACTCTTTTTTTTTAAAGATTTTATTTTTTCCTTTTTCTCCCCAAAGCCCCCCGGTACATAGTTGTGTATTCTTCGTTGTGGGTTCCTCTAGTTGTGGCATGTGGGACGCTGCCTCAGCGTGATCTGACGAGCAGTGCCATGTCCGCGCCCAGGATTCGAACCGACGAAACACTGGGCCGCCTGCAGCGGAGCGCGCGAACTTAACCACTCGGCCACGGGGCCAGCCCCCTAAACTCTTTCTTATCACCAACTCCCAATTTGGTAGATGCTTTTTCGTAAGTTTTCCTTGCCACAAAACTGACCAAACTCCACTCCATTTTTCCTCCTTGTATTGGATGTTTCCGGTGTGTATTTATGTCTGTGTATCTCTGGGTGGGGGAGTTATGTGGTATAGAAGTGTTGAGAGATATATTGTCATCAAGGAATATTCTCCTGAAACAACTAAACATTCTGGGTAGAGATAGCAGTTGGCTCAGGTGCAGATGATCTTAGATTTTTTTTTAAGAAAGCAGACATTTATAGAACTCCTCCCTGTGCTAGGCACTGACCTGGGTGCTTGGCCATCCTAGGTACTCAATGGGAAGACTGGCTACTAGTTATGGCCCAGGTGCAGAACAAAAGAATGGAGCTTGAACACTCGTGAATTCAACCCATCACATTCATTAGTTCAGTACATATTTACTGAGCACCTATGATGTGTGTCAGGCCTTGGGCTGACTGCGCAAAAAGACAGCCTTGTTGGGGCTTGTAGTATAGCTAGGGAATAGACAGTAATCAAATGGTTACACAAATAAATATACACATTAATTACTGTGGTAAATGCTCTGAGGGGACTTAAATGGTGTCCTGAATTGGGGATCTAGTCAGAGGGGTTGGGAAAGGCTGTTTAGAGGAGGCAAGGATTTGGGGTGGAGACGTACTGGGAAAAGAGACTGGCCTGTCCGCCACGTCCACAGTAAGCTATCCTGCAGCCTTCTCGTTACTGTAATCAGAAAGAAGAGCATCCTTGAGGATGTTCCTGCTCCACATCCCAGGCCCGTTTTTGGGAAACTAAGTCACACCTCCAGGGCTGTTTGGTAACAGGGCATAGTTGGCTCTTCCTGAGGAGCTGTTCTCCAGGCTGACTGAGTTGGCCTCCTGAGCTCTCCAGCTACGCTTGCCAAGCCCACCAGGCACTTCGTTCCCAGCCAAGGTTGGAAACTCACACAAAGTTCCCCCCCAGGCTCTCTTCTCTAGTGGAACAATCTACCCTGCCCTACCGTTCTTCGGATTACATCAATGTCTAGTTAGCATGCCTATCATCTCTTTGTGGGAAGCCTACTGTCTGTCTGGGCCAGACCGCCCAGTGCAGGATCCCTTCTTGGCCTTCCTCGCAGATGGTCACCCAGGCTCAAATTACAGAGCCTGTTTCTTCTTCACCCGGGGCCGATTGCTTCTCTTCTGAACACTTCCCTTGCAGACGTGTCTGCACGTGTGCAGGTACAAGGGGTGGATGTTAGGGGCCAGGAAGATCGGGGGGCAGGATAAGTAAACCAGTGTGAAAAGAGTATTTATCACAGGCTTCCTGGAAACTAGTTGGGTTTCACGGAATCCATTCATTTCCTTCTCTCTGATGAATGAATAATCAGGTGACTCACTGTGAGCTGCTAGTTGAAAGGTTGCAACATGTTCTCACTAGTTCTGTCCTATTAGACCTGGAGGGAAAGCTTACATTTGATGTGTTTTTAGGCACACTGTGTCACTTCTTCTGAGATTTTTATTAACTTTTTTTTTTTCCCAAAGGAGGCAAGGTTGAAAAAGCTTTGGGGAGCACTTGTTAGATTGTCATTTGTTGGCTGTCTGATTTTGAAATGGTAGAGTGATCACTTAAGGTAAAATCAATATAGAGAAATTTGGCAGAAAAAATAGGAATTTCTGTTTGCAAGCATAATAAGGTTTAGTCATTTTTCACAATAGATGTTTATATTAACAGTAATCATATCCCATATTTGTTGAACACTTCTACAGTTGGGCACAGGGTTATGATTGTGTGTGGATTATCATCATTATTTAATCTTTACAATAACCGTATGAAGGTTTACAATGTATGCAATCTTTATAATAACCCTGTGTTTTCCAGGACAGGCCATCTGTCCTGGAAGAACATCCTCCTAGCCGTTTCTGCAACATGCTCTCAATAAGAGAGCAAGGTTTTGTTTGTCATCTCCATTTCTTTCTTTTGAAAAAGGATTCAAAACTTAACACAATTTTATGGTCTGGCAAAATTTTTCTTTGGATGCAGATGAATTTAAAAGAGAATGGTGACTTGTACGTGAACCTTCATAGCAACTTTATTTTCTAACCTAGAAACAACACAAATGTCCCTCAATGTTTGGATGGCTAGCCTGTAGCATATCACTACAGTGGAAGAATATCCAGCAATAGGAGAGAATGAACTATTGACATACACGATCATGGATGAGTCTCAAAATAGTATGCTGAATGAAGGAAGCCAGAGGGAAAAAGAGTATATATGCTCTCTGATGCCATTTATATAAAATTCTGAGAAATGCAAATTAATTTACAATGACAAAAAGGAGATCAGTGGTTGCCTGGGAATGGTTGGGCGTGGGGGTGGGGGGGGTTGGTCAAAGAGAACCGTGAAGAAACTTTCAAGGGGAATAGATATATCATTAACTTGATTTTGGAGATGGTTTCGTGAGTATGTATATATGTCAAACTTATCAAAGTACAATTTAAATATGTGTAGTTGATTGTATGTCAATTATACTTCCATAAAGCTCTTAAAAATATATATGCAATAGGAGAAAGCAGAGATAATGACATTTTTATGTGTGCGGGTCATAAAAGAGAAATTCGTGCTGTGGGAACCTCATTCACAGAGTGACCTCTGGACCCCAGAGTGATTGTTATTGTCAGATCAATCCATCAGTGGGTGTTTATTGAACATTCTGGCACGCACTTTGGGAGAATTGGGGGGGGGGGGTTCTGGGGGTGTGGGACATGAGCTTACTCCTGCCTGGTGGTGGGCCCCATTCAGGAAGAGCCTTGGCTTTGGAGTTAGTTGGATGTGGACTTGAGACCTGGCTCTCCTACTTCCTTAGGCTGAAGCCTTTGAACTCTCTTCTCTTGGCTTCAGTTTTGTTGTGGGGAAAATGGAGATAACAGTATCTTTATTTCAGGATTCTTTTCAGGACTCGTGATAATATATATCAAATGCTTGGTCAAAGTGTGGGACACATGGTAGGAATGTCGTGGCAGCGATCATTATTATGAACTGTGTGAGCTGGTGCTGCATTTCAACCTCAAAACTGAGGCACCGGTTCTAGGGGGAGGAAGTAGTGGCTGTGGGCTGGTCTTCTCAGGCAAAACTTCACTTGACATAGCTTTTGAAACCTGTGCAGGAGTTAGATGAAGTGGAATAAGCTGAGTACAAGTGCTGAGATAGGACTACGTAAATAATTTTTTTTTTTATGGTAGGGGAGAAGCTCAGGTAGGGGAGGGTAAGAAAGCCTACTTGCTAGGCAAAATGGTTTCCTACATAGTTTTGGGTGCCAATAGTCAATAGCCTTGAAGGCAATGGTGGAGAAAAGGAGTGGAGGGAGGAAGACCTGTGTCATGTGGGTACTTGCCTGGCTATTTGGCATTACCGACATTTTGGTCTGGACAAGTCTTTGTTATGGAGAGCTGCTGTGTACATTGTAGGATGTTTAGCAACACCCCTGGCCTCTACCCACTAGATGCCAGTAGCCCCCACCCATCGCTAATCATGACAGTGAAGAATACCTCCAGACTGCCAAGTGTCCCCTGGGGGCGCCACTGAGGACCACTGCTCTAGTGGTTAGAGCAAGCTTTCCTGAAGAAGATATTTTCTTTTCCATGTTGGAAGGGAGAAAGGATTGGAGCTTGTTTACAATAATGGGATAAACTGTTCTAGTTGTAGAGATTGAGCAGAAGTAGAGTGGTTCAGAACACTGATCAGGAGCCAGAATGCTTCAGCGCCTGGCATCACTACTTGCAAGTTCTGTGGCCTTTGGCAAATAACCTGTTTGTACTTCAGTTCCCTTATCTGTAAAATGGGAGCAATAATACTACCTACCAATAGGGCTGTTGTGAGAATAAATAAATGAAGTTGTAACGGGAACCATTAATTATTTGTTTTTAAAGAAAACAGCTTAGCGCGTAATCCTTTACTCAAGACTTTGACAGCCGTATAGAGGAAGAGAAGGGAGTCTTCCTGTTTCTGGCCATCTTGAGTTGATTTTTAAAGTGCCATCTCTTGAAAAGACCTGTGAAAAAATTAGTCTGAAACAAAGGTATTGAGATAAATGTGGAAAATGGAACTTTGTCCTCAAGCTGAAACGTCTTCCCTGGGCCCACGGAGAGGTCCTTGTGTTATGGTGTAAGAATCAGGTGAACTTGAGCAAAGTAGAAAAATGATGTCAAGAGCATGACTCGGCTGTCATCGAATGAGTGGCTGTGTGCCGGAAAGGATCTTCTGAGAGTGGCCTTGGCCTCAGAGAAATCTCTGTCTTCTCAGCAGTGAAGAAAGACCATCCCAGACACAAAGCAGACCATGAAAGGGTTCCCAAAGGGCCTCCATGCCACCAGGACTTTTCAGTGACGCTGGAGACCTCGTGTAATAGCCAGATTGTCTTCTGTGACCATTTTCCAAGCAAAGCCTTCTGCTGCTTTTACAACACACTTGTTTTAGAGGCTGCTTAGGAAATGCTCTTAGGAATGTGTCAGGCTTCAACAAATGAGAATTTCCTCCCCACCACCCCAGCAACAGCGAGAGCGACGTAGAGCCTGGCAGAATGACGGATGCAGTGGCTTATCAAGGTCATGAGTGGCAGCTGGCCCATTGTGTCCCAATTCAAAGAAGGATTCCCCAACTCTGCAACAGGCTAGGATTCTCTCCCAAATTCCTCAGATTCCAGACACACAAAGGAGGTGCCCTAGTGCTATGGCGATTGTCCTGGGAAGGCAGATGATTTTTGAGCTCTTGTGTTGCTTTCGCTACACACACGGGCCTCCTCTATCCTAAATCAAGGCTATTTAATAACATTTGCTTCTTATCATTAACTTTCTTTACTCACCTAACCTCATGAATCAAAACTGCTGTGGAGCATCATTTGAAATGTTCCAAAACAAAGTGAGAATCATTTGGCCCAGTAGTTCCTTTGGAGAGGTACATATTAAACAGGGTTTAAAGCTTTTTTTAATTTACCTCGAAGAGTTGAAGCAGGTCCTGTGGCCTAAAACATATCATTCTGTGAGCACAATGCTTCCATTAGTCAAGTTGTCTTAAAAGTATGTAAAATCGTCCCAACAATTCAGTTTATTTGATATTCTTGCTGAATTTATTGGGGTTAGAGCTGATTCAAATGAGAAAAACAATAGAAATACAGGTAATTCAAAACAAAAAAACTGGAATAGCAGACACTGAAATAAAGGCAAGATGTTTGTCCTTCTCTTGTCATTCAGACTTATTGGTTTGAAAAAATAAAAGTACCCAGATTTAAAAAATCGGAATACAAATATTACGAGGAAATGTCCTGAGGATGTTTTGGACAGTCTTTCCTAAACATTTCAAGCTCGTTGACTAAAGATAAAGACCCATGATATTACCTCCTGGACAGTGTTTTGTGGTACCTTAGTTTCTGAGTTGTAGGGAGTAGCATTAATCATGTTCATTTGAAACTTCCCTTCCCATTGTTAAAGGTGGACAATGGTAAGGGTTGGTTGATATGATTCACTTATGACCTTGATCTGGAAAGACCTTAAGAGGGCAAAGACTCCCAGCTTCTAGGACCAGTTCCTCTATTCCTCTCAAAGCTGTTTCTGACACTTTGAAATGCTCCCACCTCGGAGCATACATTTACTTTTCAGGAAGCATGCCGCATGGCAAACCCCTTTCCAAAGGCCAATGGCAAAGCCATGTCTGACTTCGAAATGTGGTTACACTCTATGTTGGGAATGCATAGCAGAAAATAGCAGGCCAGCCATGTGGAGAAATAAAGCCAGAAGAGACAGTATATTTTCAGGAGCAATTTAGTGCATGATTGATCTTACTTGATACTGCTAGTGTAGTGTTTATAGCTGACTGGGTTTACCCGCAGCAACTAGCCAGCACTCTGTGTTTGGGAAGAATCATGGTAGAAAATACATTGATTAGTTGGTAAGTGAACTCCACACTCTAAAATTAGGAAATCAGCCTGTCATTGCCAACTTGGAATATATCTTACTAATCTCTGGCCAAAGCCTGCCTTCTCTCTACTTTGTTTTTCTTGCCCCATCAAATCATCTCCTACTTTTGTGATTTTCAACTGGTTTTATTCAGTCTTCTTTTCCCTCCAGAATAGCTGAGAGGTGATTGTGCCCAGGGAGCAAACTGAATTTATGGGATGCTTCAGAGATTAAGAAAAAGCGGTGAATTTCAAAATTGTATGCTAATATGTGAATTAAGTTCATTTTAATTAACATAACTATATCTGCATGTGGGGGTTATTCTTTCTCCGCCAGTGTCAATGGCAGGGATTCTTTTTACATTCTTTCTGTGCGGTGTGATGGAGAAGACACTTAGCCTGTCGTGATGTGGGGATGAGGTTTTAACCAGCATTAAACAACACAGGACACCTTCCCTCAATTTCCCATCTACTTCTTAGAGCTGTATAATGTCTTTTCCTCTTTCCTCCCCTCCCAAATTAATCAAGGTGTTATCTATGAATGCTGTAGAGCAGGGCTGGCAAACTATGGCCTGCGGGCTACGAATGGCTTTCACATTTTTAAATGATTAAAGTGATCAAGAGGAGAAAAATGTTTTGTGGCGTGGGAAAATTATATGAAATTCACATGTAATGTCCATAAATAAAGTTTTATTGGCACCCAGGCCTGTTCCTGCACGTGCTTGTTGTCTCTGGCTGATCTCTCCCTGCTGTGGTAGACTCGAGTCCTTGCAACTGAGATCTTCTGGTCAGAAAGCCTAGAAGTTTTACTGTCTGGCTCTTCACAGAAAAGTTTGCCCACCCCTAGTGTGGAGGCAGATTGAAAATGGAGAACCATGAGTAAGAGGGAGCACAAGCTTTCGAGTGAGGCGGTATGGAGTCCATGCGTCTTTCCCTCCAAGGTAAAATGATGACAGATTGTTTTACTTCAGAAGGTTTTGGTGAGGATGAAATGAGATAATGAAGTAAAGCCTATATATGTGTACTATTTTATTTTATAATACTTTATATATTCTATATGTATGCATGAAGTGGAATAATCTGTCATCTATATCTATACCTATCTATCTATGCATGCCTCCTTGGCACTCAGTTAAATGTTTGTCTCTTACTCTGTCGGTGTTATCAATATTGCAAGTTCATTTTCTTGCTTCAGGTCTCCTGTTAAACAGAACTGTAGCAGAAAATACCCTTTTTCAAGCCTGGCAGTAGCTAAAGAGTTAGAGACTCATTTCTCACTCCCACCCTCCTCCTTCCTTTATTCAGTGTCTTTCTTTCCTCCACAAAACTGGTGGCGTTCAGCCCTGTAAGGGCAGCGAAATGTCATTTTACCTTGAGGTGAATGGGTATATAGAAGTGGTCTTGACCTTGAGTGAGAGAAAAGCACGCCGGGCAACATCCAGTCGATGGAACTTCAGAGAAACCGCTCGGTGAGAGTAACGTAGAGCGTTGACCTCTGGCGGAGAGTTGGACACGTGACGTTCTGAGCCCTGTGCTGAGTGTCTCCCCGGTGGACAGCGAGGGAGCCCCCTGCCATCATGTGGTCACCGCCACCTGCAGGCCTGTGTTTTTTTCCTGTTAACACGCTTCTTGTTAAGCCGATGTGGTCGCTTTCTAAACCGCATATCCAGAGGCCAAAAAGAAAGAAAAAGCTTCTCGGCGTGAGGATGAAGGTTCTTTGGCAATGTCTTCCTCTGTCTCTTAGCGAGCATGGCAAACAGAGAGCTCCCTTCTTTCCGACTTAAGTTACACATATTTTTTTCCTCTTTTTTACTTTCAAAGCTGGCAGCCTCATAAGAGCAGCATTCAAATAGACTGTGCCAGGGATGCAGGGCATCATGAATGGGGCATTTCTTGTCCTCCTGGCCTCCTTTCCCTTTGTGCTGTCTCTGCACCGTGTATTATTAGCCACCTTGCGGAGTCGGAACTCTGCCAGCACCGGCTTCTGGATCCCGTAGGCCGCTGTCTGAAACTGCTGCTTGTCCAGTAAAATGAGTTAGTTTCTACCATTTGTAGGAAAAAAAGAATCTAATCAGATTGTTTCAAACTAATTTAGACTATTAGTATAGGTGGTAACTCACCTAAGTACACCGGGGGCGATGCTGATGCTATATGGCCATTACAGTTTGGGTTTTACTGTGAATTTTGCCCAGATTGATGAACGCTTTGCCCATTGGGTCTTTTGCTTTCTTTGCAGTTAAAAAAATTAGCTTCTACCTTCCTATCTTTCTCCTCTTTTAAAAATATTTTCATGTGGCCTACTAGTCTTAATTAGTTGGCTGTAAAGGGATGTGGGGGGTATCATTTTAAACCTTTTGTGACTTGGGATTTCTTTTGGGGAGATGGGTAACAGAGCTTTAGTTCTTGTTGTTGGCTTATGATGATAGTCTGGAATTATTTTATGGATAGTGTTTGGCAGCCGGCATGGACCTTGGGTGTGATTAATTGTGCAGCTTGCCATTGGATAAATAATATTCATTCTTTGGATCCTTGTTCAGAAGGGATTAGCCAAGTGAACTGAAAAACATGCCTTTGCAGGAGGGCTTTTGCTGTTTGTGATAATCAATGAACAATCTAGTGGCCGATTTAGTTCAATTCTTACAGAACTAGCTGACTCGTTGGCTCTTAATGCTTCTTAACTTCTTCTGTAGTGTTTTAATCTTCAGTTTTTTACACATATACCCTTATTATAGTGGACATAGTTCAGAATTTAACATCCCTCCCCCACCCCCCCCGCACCCCGGGCACCTTGCTCTGGGAATTCAGAATAAATACCTTGTGAAATGGGTTTCAAGAAAGTTGTTCTCCTGACGGGTCTGTTTTTTCTGCCTTTCTTCTAATGGAAAACATTGCTTTGACAAAGTAAAATAAACTTAGCTTTTTTTGTAAAGGGAGGGTTTAAACAAAATAAAACGTGAAACACATGACACCTTAGAGACCTGTATGGCATAGAACGCTCAAAGTCCATCACGTGGCTTTGGGGTTTGGTACTGCATCATTTATAGGACTGAATAATTTATAGTTAAGCTTTTGCCCTGTGGGATGGTTGCAGCATGTTCCACCAGGAGGCAAGGGTTTCTGTTCAAATCTACAGTTCACTTGATTTATGAATCAGATAAGTGACTGCAAAATAGAGGGGTCAGCTCAGGAAAGCTTTCTCCCTTCTTGCCCTCCTTTGCCTCTGAATGGTTTCCTCCTGTGTTTTGTTCGTCCGAACAATGCACTGACTTGCCCTGTGTTGGGGAGCTGGCTGGTTGCTTATAAATTGTAGTAACATGCCTTTTGGCCACCAGACAGCAAAGCCATAAAGGTCCCAGGTACTGACATTTTTTTCCTGCCACATGGACTACACTCTGCCTCCCCTCCTCAATTTTAGCCTAAATTTAAATGACAGGTGAATGTAGGGTTGCAAGATTTAACAAGAATACAGGGTGGCCAGGTGAATTAGAATTTCAGAGAAACAGCGAATAATTTTTTGATGTTGAGTATGTCCCTGTATTTTATCTGGCAACCCTAGGTGAATGTTGGGGACCTAGGTTTCTCTATCCTGAAGCCCCTCCAGTTAGACCAGGGATTCAGGGATAACTGTGAGTGGGGTGTAAGAATGAGAAAAGAGAGTGTCGCTTAGGGGCCAGCCCTGTGGCTGAGTGGTTAAATTTGCATGCTTCACTTCAGCAGGCCGGGTTCACTGGTTTGGATCCTGGGCACGGACCTACACAGCACTCATCAAGCCATGCTGTGATGGGTCCCACATGGGAACTAGAATGACTTGCAACAAGGATATGCAACTATGTACTGAGGCTTTGGGAAGGAAAAAAAAGAAAAGGGGAAGATTGGCAACAGATGATAAAAATGGCTAATGTTTTTTGGGTGCTTTCTATGTGCTGACTGTTCTAAGAACTTTGATGTGTCCTCATTCAGTGCTGGAAATAACGCTGGAAAGGTTAGGTACTATTAGGATTCTGATTTTAAAGGGAATTCCCATTTAAAGAGCTGAGGTCATGTAGCTTGTGAGGGATTGTTTGGGACTGAAGAAAGAGGATGCGTGGGGAATATCTTGCTCAAGGTCACATAATGAGTAGTGGAGCTAGGATTCCTAAGCAAGTCCCCTTGACTCCAGCACTTTTTACTTTGGCTGTGCGTTGGGAACCCCTGAGAAGCTTTAAAAACCTCAGACACCTGGGCCCACCCCCAGAGAGGTGGATTTACTTGGTCTGAGATTGGCCTGGCTCTTAGGATTTTTCAGACTTCCCTGGGCGCTTCTAATGTGCAGCCAGGGCTGAGAGTGGCAGCTTTACCCCGTTTTTGGAGTAGAATGAATTACTCTCCTTAGGAAATCTAGTGGCTCTCTGTGGCCATTCTTTTAGTTCCTACCCCTCCTCCGCAGAAACTTACCATTCCAAATCTGGCAGCTAATTTTTCATGGTCTTTGTTTCCTCAAAATTATTTTCAGGAAGTCCTGGTGAATGTATGTTGGAGTATAAACAAACCACAAAGAAGGACCTCTTGGGGGTATTGTGTTGATGGATTTTCTGAGCACTCTTTTCTTTTTCATTCCCCTATTCTACTTCCTGGAGGAGAGAATATCCCTTTGTTCTTCCTTTAGCTCCAGCTGGGTACCAGGCTGGGTATTTGAGGAGATTTACAGATTAATAAAACTAGACCACTGCCCTCCAGGAGTTTACAATTTTGGAAGGGAAATATAAGTATAATTCTAGGTTTAATTTTCTAAAAGTCACTTCAGAAGAGTATAAAGTATTGAGGAAGTCAGAGGTGGCAGAGGCAGGGGGAAGTGGTGTGGAGGGTAGCTTCTGCAGGCCACAGCCTCGGCTTGAATTCCTGCCTCACCACTTAGCCCTCTGGGTCTCCATGCCCTCCTTGGCACAGTAGACATACCAGTCCTTTGATGGGAGGTGAGAGTCGGTTAGAGCCTGTGGAGTACACACAGCTAACCAGGCCCAGGGTGAAGGCTCAGTCAGTGTGAGCGGCCAGCTTCTGTGTATTGCTTTAAGCTTTCCAGCAGGCCTGTGTATGGCTTTAAGCCCATTCAGCTTACAAGGCTGGGCCTAAAGCATGAGTCATAGGTTACTGAGCTCTATCTATTTCTTGAATTCACAGGGTCAAGAATTTTCCTTAATTTGGTAGCCAGTGAGGAGTCAGGAAGGGGCTTGAATGGGAAACTAGACACACTTCTAGAAGATATCTGTGGTATCCAGCAGGAACTACGGTGACATGCAATGGGAGCCAAAGACCCTGGCTTGACTAAAAAAAAAGAAATATCTAAGCCAGAGAGAATGAAGGCCTTAACTAGTTTGAAGGCTGCAGAAATGAAAAGAGGAGAAGGCTTTTGGAGCAAAGACTCAGATAAGTATTGTGCATGGTGGATTCAGGAGAGAGTGTGACTGAGCTTCTAGTCTCAGTGGTGACATTCACAGATGAACAACACAGGAGGAGAGGCTGATTGTTAATGGGAAAAGGATGATGGATTTGGTTCTGGGCTAAGTTACATTGCAAACTTCATCATAAGCAGAGCAGTGCCACGTTCTGCATTGTTATGTACATGCTGTGATTGCACATTTGGGGATAATGTAGAATCTCTCTGTATCTAACTTCCGCTGGCTTAAGAGCTTGAAGGAAGAAAGGTTCACACCACTACTTCCATCCCATCTGTCCTTTATGTTGAACTTGTGCTTTCTTCCCCTAGTTTGTTTAGATCTAAGTATAATACTTTGCATAGGAAATCGATAAATCTCCTATTGCTGTTTGACCGATGGGGCAGTTTCTTTATTACCAGACATTTCTGCAGGCAATAAATACTTCTAATATCCTGAGTATATTTATTTCTAAATGGGAGTTAGAGTAATGAGGCATTTACTAATGCCAGGCTCAGCTTATAATTCAGAAACAGAAGGCAGATGACTCGCAAAGACTGTTCCCACTCTAGATTTTTAAGGTCATTGGAAAGCTTTCATTTTTGTCTCAAGCTGTATACTTTGTGTATGATATGTTGAGACTTTTAGGAGATTGCTAACACTCAAACATTTATCTTTGCCAGTGTAGCCTGGACCAGGGGTTGGCAAACTTTTTCTGTAAAGTGCCAGATAGTAAATATTTTAGGCTTCGTGGCCCATACGGTCTCTGTCACAACTACTCAACTCTGCTGTTGTAATGTGAAAGCAGCCATAGACAGTATGTAAACAAATGAGCTTTGATGTGTTCTAATAAAACTTTGTTTACAAAAACACGTGGTGGGCTGGATTTGGCCCTCAGGCCGTAGTTTTCTGATTCCTGGCGTAGTATGTGGGCCGTGGGGGCAGCAGCTCTTGGTTTGATTGGCCAGTTCTTAGCTGTGCGACTTACTTCTCTGTGTTCTGTCAGCTGTAAAACGATCAATAGAAGACCCAACTTCATGGGGGCATTCTGATATTAAATGAGATCATATTAGTCGTTTTTCATAGTGGCCAGCACAAAGTAAAGGTACAGAAAATGTTAGCTAAGTCAAAAAAACAACGGTCCATTTCAGTCTGCGTTATACAGTAACCCTGATGTTTGATGGCAGTCATTTTAAAGTGAGAAGGAGAGATCAGCAAGGCAAGATTTTTGAAGGACGATTTAAGATCACAAGTCTGCACAATGAATAGATGTAAACTAGTTATGTACTTGGCTTTTAACAGCCCAGAAAAAGTTGATGAGGTCATGGAAAACTCCAGATGACCAATATTGTTTATTCTTTGGATGGCTTTTCTTCTTGGAAATTTTGTGTCATTCCCTTCCTGGAAGTGAGTTACACTTTCACCCATTTTTTGGCGTAGATTTGGGCTCCCCACCCCCTCCAATTAAAGAGGTGTAAAGGTGAAAAGTTTTTTCTAGAAATGAATCGTAACAAGCATTTATTGAGTGCCTGCTGTGTGTTCACACTGTGTGAGGTGTTGCGACTGCCGAGGGAGTTTCAGTAGTCCTGGAGTTTGCTGTGGACTTCGAAGAGAAATACGTAAATACATGGCACAGCCAGGCACAACACTAAGGCAGCATATAAATGAGTGCGTGTTCATGGGACGCAGATGGGTTGTGCAAAGGTGCCGAGGGAATTCAGTGTGAGCAAAAAGTCATATCAGATGGTGTTAGCCAGCGGAAGCTTCATGGAGAAGAAACTGGTTGGGGGCCTTGCGAGTGTAGTTTACCTTGGCCGGGAGGATCTCTTTCCTAATGCTCTGTTCCTTCTTGATCTTCTTTCCTGACGCTCTGTTCCCCACAAGCATCAGGCTTGATTTTTGGTGGATAAAGCGTCTCCTCATTTTAAAAACAAGGCACCGAATCTCCAGGGCAGTGATGTCGAGGGTGGAACTTTGGGGTGACAGCCCATGAGGACAATAATGACTTTAGGCATTTGGTTTTGCTTCACACTTCAAAGAACCTAAAAATGAAGGGGATTTATTTATTCATGAACATATGCCACACACAACTGCTACCTGTGCCTGGAATTCTTGTTGTGGGGGGTCAGGATGATCTGGCCAGAAGAGTGTTGGGAAAGAAGGGTGAGGAGCAATTCCTCCACGAGGGCGGCAGCCCCACAGAGCAGGCATTTGGGCTGCTGGGTTCATTGTTGTGTACCCGGCGTATTGAAACCGAGTGTGCCATAGGGTCAGAGCTCAATAAATATTTTCTGAATAAATGAATGAAAGGAATATTTGAGGGGGGCCTGTTGCCCTAAATTTGGTGTTGGGCATGTAAGCAGAGTAGTCTTATGACAGAATGGACATGAAATAAGTGAAAATAATTCAGTAGATGGAGGCTGTGATAAGGGTTCAGATGGCAGGGGTGAGAGTCCAGCTGTCTATTTCAAAGGGAAGAGGACTTCAGACGTGATAGTATATGAACTTGGTCTCTAAGGATGGGTGGAATTAAATCAGGTATACCAGGCAAGGGGAACAGGGAAGGGCATGCCTAGCAAGAGGAATAGTCAGGCAAAGATATGGTGGAATTAAAGAAGAAGGCGGGTTCGGGGAATTCTCGCCAGACCTCTGGGATTGGAGTAGAAGGCTCATGAAACGGGTGATTGATACACACACCCAGAGTGACATTGCAGGTGACTTCTTGACATTCTTTGATGCAGTGGCAACAATTAGATTTCCTGGAATCCTTCCTTGTGCTTTAAGTATCAAAGACCACATGGGTGTCCCCTCCCTTAATGGGGAGAAGAACTTCTTCAACAGGGCAAACACTGGGGAAAAGCAGAGAGGAGGGGCCTCATGCATGCAGCCGGCTGGATCACCTCACCCGGCCTGGGTTCAGTGGGTGACAGATGTGATAGCCAATGTATCCTTCCTTTAAAAAAAAAATGCAGCCAGGGACTGGCCCGGTGGTGCAGCGGTTAAGTTTGCATGTTCCACTTCAGTGGCCCGGTTCGCCACTTTGGTCCTGGGTGCAGACCCACGTACTGCTTGGCAAGCCATGCTGTGGCAGGCATCCCACATATAAAGTAGAGGAAGAGGGCCAGTCTTTCTCAGCAGAAGAAAAGAGGAGGATTGGCGTCAGATGTTAGCTCAGGGCTAATCTTCCTCAAGAAAAAAAAAATGCATCCAGCATGCTTTCTCCAGCTTGCAGGAACTGACATTCTCTGCCTTAAATAACAGCTCTCATTTATTGAGGGGCATGATTCACGGTGCTAGACACTGTTCCAAGGGCTGCCCCTCCAATACTTGGTATGGAATTCTTAGAGTGTCCCAATGAGAGAGGTACTATTGTTATCCTTACTCATTGCTTTGAGGCAGGGCTCTTGTCTCTTTTCTTCCCTGCTGTATCTCCCATGCCCAGAAAGGTGCCTGGCACATGCTAGGTGCTGGGTTTTGAATGGTTTCATCAAGTGCAGTCATTATTTGGCTGAGTCATACTGGTTCTGTGTGGAAGCTGGAGAAATCAGGACTGTATGATTTCAAAATCTGGATTCCTCACCTTGCATTATATCACCTTCCTGATCCCGAGAGGAGGAAAGCCCAGTATTTTTCAGACATGAAGACTCCTTTTTAATGTTTAAGTTGTGGAATGCCCCACACAGATGCTTCTGGTCATTATCTAATTTGTTGTGGATAAAAAATTTGTGGCAAATTACATAACGTTTAGAAATAGCTTTGTATTTCATACATTGGCAACATTGTTTGTGTACACTTCTCCTAATTCGATCTCCTCCCAATGCTTGCTTTGCATGAGAATTGGGTCCCCTACAACCCAACTCCAAAACTGACAGATTAAGGAACTTGTAGCTTAGAGCATGACCCCCCTCTCCTGGGATCTAGGTCAGGCCTGAGTCTGGACTGACCCTAGAGTTGGAATTTAGTGACTCAGCTGATAGAACTCATAGGCGCGATTGCTGCTGCTCCTTATTAAACAAGAACAGTTCATTCCATGCACATTTTCTGAGGCCTTGTCTTCTGTGCCGTGAGAAATATAAGCAGATTCTTTGCCCCAGGAAGCTCATAGTGTGCTGGAGAAGATAAAACTCATGCAAATAGGGCAGAATGTGGTAAGTGCTTTAATAGAAGCTGCAGGAGCCTAGAGGAGAGAAGAGAGGAATTTTGGATGGCTGCCTCACAGGCTTATCTGTGGTCCTTGGAACTGGAAGAACAACACCACTTTCTGCCTTGTTCCAGCTGTAGCATGGGTGTTCTTGAAGGAAACATAAAGGAAACTTCCATTGATAGAGTCGAACATGGCATTGGGTCAGTAGGCTTGGTATCCAGTTTATGGAAGCAAGGCAAAAACATAGACAGAGAGAAGGAGGTAGCGAGGGAAAGATGTTTGAAATAATCAGTAACCCAAACAACTATGCCCAGCTTCTCCTCCCACCCTCATCTCCCAAGGTAACCAAAAGATAGCTCCATAAGGATGCTTACAGATGGTTTCCTACAACCATCCATCACTTTAATTATACTGGGGATTCCCATCTCGGAGGAACAAAAACACTTGTAGGAAGAGAGAGTTGCTACAGGGGTGAATCTGTGGTTTGAGGACTGGTAATTAGGCCAGCAGGTTTTTATGAACTATAGAGCAATTTGTTAAAAATAATGTTTTAAAAAATACACCAAAATCTGGCTTCTCACCGTAATGGGAAGGAAAGTCCCAGAGGTCAAACATTGGTTCTTTCTACTTCTCTTTTGAGATTTTTATGAGCCAGAAAGCTTCTTCGTTAAATAGCAATTTCAACATTGCAGGACTGTATGTTTCTTGAGTTGTGCCTTCACAGAAGTTTTGAAATGTAGACACACTTCAGGATGAAAATGCACAGTGCACATGCTACCATGGACTTAGCTGTTATCTGCCTTTCTACTCTAATGGTTTGGTTTGGTTTGTGTGTTCCTTTATTTTTTGGTGACAACCATCAAGCCTGCTCCATCAGTATCCCATCTCACTGGCCCAGCTGAAGGACGTTCAAACCCTTTTATTTTCTCTCATAATTCATGTGACTTATTGGTGCCTGTTAGGATGTTCAGTGAAAACAGTTCATTAGCATTTTCTTCAGAAGTTCTCATTTTTCTGGTGTTTTGACTTGATGTCAGTAGTTGGCAGGTTTTTCATTGTACTTCCTGGTTCTGTATTCTTGAAACAGAATATGGGCTTAAACTTGGAGTAAAAGAAAGAATTAGCGACTAAATTATCTGGGCATATCTAGCCTAGCATACGTTTTTTAAAAAAATGTGCTTCCACTGTTCAGAATTAGATGATGCCACAAAACTTGAGTTCTTCATTCATCCTTACGAATAGTTATTGAGACTGCTGTTTTATGGGGTAGGATATAGTGGCGTGAACTAGAAGTTCAAAATCGCTGCCTGCGACGTTCTTCTTGGAGGGGCAGGATGTGTGAGAGAAGAGAGAGACTTTGATAAATTAAGATCGTTTCAGACAATACGTTCTATGAAAGACACAAATGGTCCTGATGAAAGAGGAGAGGATAAGTGGGGAGGGTCATGATCAGGTCATGGTCAGTGTGCAGAGGATCCTTTTCTGGAATGGAGGGAGCAGTGCCTGGGTGGGTTTATTAGGGTCTTTTCAGTATAGTTTGGTGAACAGTGCTATAAACTGAATGTTTGTGTCTCCCCAAAATTCACTCTGCAACCTAAACCCCAGTGTGATGGTATTAGGAGGTGGGGCCTTTGCAAGGTGATTAGGTCATGAGGGTGGAGCCCTCCTGAATGGGATTAGTGCCCTTTAAAAGAGACCCCAGAGAGCTCTCTCCTTTTCTGCCATGTGAAAACACACCGAGGAGGAGGAGACTGCTGGGCTGGCTATGAACCAGGAAGAAGTCAATTTTTGTTGTGGTAAGCCACCCAACTGATGGCATTCTGTTATTGGAGCCTGAATGGACCAAGACAAGAAATTATGGTTTAAAATGAGCCAGCGCCAACTTCAAATCTCACCTTCGCTCCTTAGATTACTTCTCAGCAAATGGGAGAAGTAATATCTGCCGTGCAGAGTTGTTAAAAGGAACAAAGACGAGCACAGGGTCCCAGGGCAAGTCAGTGCTCAGCAAACGGTAAGTGCTATTATTAGTGTTAGGTGTCCGGTTTATGGCTGCTCAATGCATAGAGCTTTGGAAGAAGGGGCCGTGGCTGATCTGAACTGTTTCTAAATTAAAAGTAAAACTGCCGGGCTTCGCTAATAGCAAAGAGAAGGCCTGGAGGCTTTGTTGAAACAGTCAAACACAGAGAGAGTGGCTAGACTTGGTGACCGCTTAAGTTTCATTTCACTTGCCTGACGTGCTGATTCGGCCCCTGCCTGGGCATCGCGCACAGTGCCCGGCACAGAGGAAGCAGCACTCTCCAGATATGCAAATAATAGCTGTTGACGTCAATTGAATTTATATTTAATCCATGAAGGGAGCAAATAAGCCTCCCATGTAAATTGTTCTTTTTATAATTTGTCATTAGCATATTGTCTTTTAACATATTATCTGTTTTAAATACTGTTAGGATGTCTCTCTGTTTCCTGCTTTAAAACAAAATATTTTTGGGACCCAGAATTCAAATTCTTCTTTTCTAGCCTATTTTTACTTCTGTAAAATCTCTTCCTCATACAAGGAGAGATCTAGAATTGGTTCAAAGGAAGAAAATTGAGAGATTGAAAACTAACTCATCCAAGGATATTTAGTCAGTTGGTCATAGAGAAGAGGATAGATTTGCAATCTTTCAATTTTCAGTGGAGAACTCATATTTATTGTTAAACTAAGGTGTAAACCTGGATAGAGCACACTCAATGCAAGTGTGTGCTGTCTAGAAGCAGTCAAATCCTTAAAGTATGTACGTGTGTAACAGAAAATAAACCTGGATTTCTCTGTTCTGGTTGTCATAAGAGGGGAATGCTGTAAAGAATCTTCTCATCTGAAAATTGTACGGTACTTGATGGCGACATTGGTGTCTTTAGCTGTGCGTGTACGTGTGTGTTCATGTGTGTATGCATGTGCAAGCTCATGGCCTGCCTCTCATGCCTTTGTATAACGCACACTTATATATCTCGAGGGTCAGCGGGGACTAGTTGATTTCACGCAGGCATTTTACTCAGATTATTCTGGAGAAAATTCTGAAGAGGCATATACATTGATCATAAAGTTAGAAAATCTGACCTGTAAAAGGATGCTGAGATAGCAATATAAATTCACTTTCTCACTTTCTCTTGAGCGTTTTTAAAGCCAGTGTGTCCTTCTCTTGCTTGAATATAAACATCACCTGGGAAACAAAATTCAGATTGCAAGCTTTCTCCTCTAGAGATTTTAACTGACTCAGTCTGGTGTGTGCCGCTGGCCTCTGGTGATTCTTGTGATAAAGCAAATTTGGGACACACAGGAAGATAAGGAAAGAGGAATAAGATAAAAGTTCACTTAGAAGGGTGCTGCAGGTCTGGGGAACAGAGTTGGCAAAGTCTTGCAGGTTCGAAAGAGCATTGGAAAAGGGGAGTGGTTCTGTGTGACTCAAGGGTGTGGGTGGTGAGGGTGGGGAAGATAAAGGCTGGGACACATGAGGAAGGCCCTTGTGTTCAAGGCTAATGAGTTTTAACTTCATTGTGGGCCCAGTGCTGTGACCTTATTCAATGTGTACATTTTTTTTTCCTTATGGACGATCACAAAAGTAATATGTGTCCATTAAAAATGGAAACACTAAAGAATGAATGGATCCCCCAAGAGAAGTTTTCCCATAATTCTAACCCTGCCTAACTCAATTGAAATTACTATTGTAAAATGTTTGGTGAATCAGATGAGTGATGTAAAATTATAGCTCTGACAGTGGGTATGATGGAATGTAGTGGGAAAGGCCCAAACTTAGAGATAAGTTATCATGCAATTTCTATGTCCCAGGCAGGAGATGAATGAGGCTCTGAATTGAGGCAAGGGAGGATGCAGACAAAGGGAGGAGCTGAGAGAGATTTAGATGGTAGGATGTATAGGGCATGGGAAAGCAAAAGAGGTGAAGGGAATCAGAGGGACCTCTGGGTTTCTGGCTGGATAGTGGTGTCATTAAGCATGCTAGGAATCTGGTGCAAGATAATATGGTTGGGGACATGTCAATTTTGAAGTGCCCAGGGGGATGTATGTATGAAGATGTCTATTAGCCAGCTGGAAATGGAAAAGTGGAATTTGAGTTGGAATTTAGGAATATAGGTTTGGAAGCCACAGAAAATGAAAAAAAACCCCGAGATACAGAGAAAGGGAGTGAAGAGACAGAAAAGTAAAATCGGTCATAAATGCTGCAGTGTTTTTGTTTGAGATCAGGGACCACATTTAGATGGCAACAGTGGAAGAGGGATGAGGAAGTTATCTTCACAGGTCACAGAGAATCTATTCTTGTATGAATTCATCATATTTAACTTCTCATACAGAAAAAGTAGAAAATTCCTAAAGGAGCCATCATGTCAACGTTTTTTAAATTTTAACTTGGAAAAAGTCCAAATACACAATATTTATGAATTTAAAGAAATGTTTCAATTTAGATTCCGAGTATGGAGGTTCTCATGGCTATGTGGTGAAAGAAATCATGTTTCTGAGGAGGATACCTTTCTTTTTTTCTTTTCACGTTTAAAAGCTTCTTTAGTGGTCTTTAATTCCTGAATTTCCCAAACTCATTGGACGATGGAACCCTTGTTTCTCAGAGCAGCTACCAGAACTCGTCTTCCAGGACTAGAGAGCTTAATGTGTTCACCGGGTATCCTTATTTATAAAATATAGTAGCATAGTGCCTGGTGAGGAAGATAATTTTTAAACATACCACTAAAAATCTGTGACTATTATGAGTTTGGGACTTTTGATACTGGAGGTATGTGTGTGTGTATTTGAATCGAATTCATAGAAGTTATATCTGAAAGCATTCATTTGTCTTCTGGGGGAAATTTTGTGTTTGAAAATAAATTTTTTTTTGTATTTATTCCTCTAAATATTCTAGATTAGAAGGAAATGACAAGCATGGTATCCTAGTTTAAAAGGTTTGAACTTAAAAAAGGGCAAACTTATTTTTAAAATATAAAATAGCTGTGTTATTTGTACGTGGATTTGTGGCAGATTCGAATAGTGTGGTTTTGGAAAGCGCGCTGACTTCTGATGGCTTCAGGCCTGGAGGTGACTCACCGCCTCCTAGCTTCAGCCTTCTGTTTGCAGCCAGGAGAGCAACACGCACTGCACAGGATAGTTTGAGGATTAAGTTACACTCTGGATGAAAAGCCCAAGCACAGTTCTAACCTGCCCAGGGTCGGTATTCAAAAAATGTCCATTCCCTTTCCTTTCTCTGCTTGCCAAAAAATTTCATGCTCTGTTTCTGTTAAGACCCTTTGTAACACTCTATTTTAACATAATACTAAGATATTGTCAGAAACCATGTTTCCCAGTGTGTATGGAGCAGTTTATAATTTCTAATTTAGCTTTTTAATTGAAAATTTAAAGCTTTTTAGCTTTATAAACCCACCTTTTGCTGCTAATACGCATGGCTGTGGTTTTTTTTTTTTTGAGGAAGATTAGCTCTGAGTTAACACTGCTGCCAATCCTCCTCTTTTTGCTGAGGAAGACTGGCCCTGAGCTAACATCTGTGCCCATCTTTCTCTACTTTCTACGTGGGATGCCTACCACAGCATGGGTGGCCAAGCAGTGCCATGTCCACACGCGGGATTCGAAATGGCGAAACCCGGCCGCCAAAGCCGAACGTGCGCACTTAACCCCTGCGCCACTGGGCTGCCCTGGGCGGTGGTTTTTATTCCTGCTTTTCTGGTGACAACTGAATCCTTGCTCTCCCAGTGACGAGTTGAGCCCCTGTGTCCAAATAGACTATGATGAGTGCCATGCTTTGGCCCTTGGCGTAATTATCTCTCTTGCCTCTGCAGCCTGTGGTGAGAGTAGAATCAGAGAGGTCCTTGGGCACAGTCCCCTATTTGAATTGTTAGTCATCCTAAATGTCACAGCAGCCTGGCCATGTAGACCACATCAGGAACGTAGCAAGCGAGAATTCTGGCTGGTGCTACTCCCTTTCCTGATGCTATAGGCCATCAGGAGCTCTGTGTCTTCAGATGTGCACGTGAGGCCGAGGCACTGTCACATTAATATCTGTGTGATCTAAATGCCGTTTTGCTTTTCCATCATTGTCACAGCTGCTGTTGTTTCTGTGCCTAAAAATGTAGCCTCGAATAAAGAGTCCACAATCTAAAACTTGAAGGGATGTTATCGGCCTTTATCACTTTTCTCGTTGAGAAGAAGATAGACTCTGCTCAGTTTCCAGAAATGTTGTCTTAAGATAGCTGGAAGGAAGTGTTTGAAATGGCACATGTGCTTGTGATTCTGGTAACCAAGGAAACATGTCCCTGATCCAGAGCTTCCTGTAAAAAACTGATAGTACCTAGGGGATTGTCTCCGAATCACCCACAGCAAGATTCCATTGGGATTTGAAATTAAACTAGGTCACTTCCAAAAACTGTATCAAGAATTAACAAAGTACCTGATGAAGCGTTTCTTTAAAAATGCGCTATTTAGAAGAGCAACCCAATACATTGTGGCTATCCAAACTTTTCTTTCAATAAGTCAGAAACTGAAATGTTAGGGCGAGTTACTTAGAGGCAGAAGTCGTGCCCTGAATCTGAATATACACATTTTGGTAATGTTTTTTGACACAAAAACCTGGGTTTTGGTCCAGATCATGTTGTATTATTACCAACTCCATTTTAACAATTCTTTGTGTTACAAAAGATTTCTGAGCACTGGACAACAGGAAAGAAACACTGAATTCACAAATAGCACAAGGATTAGGACAGTCTTTCTGAAAGCAAGGGTCTCAAGCTCAAATACTACAGCAGCCAGACAGGCTTTACAGATACGTAGACTGGACTGGTGTGAGAGACCAGGGAGGGCGCAGGTATTTGGTGAATTGCAGTGGGCACAGATACCTGAAGTGCCTTCACCTCTGGAAGGACTCTTGACAGCCGGATGGGTAGCAACCCCTGCCTTAGATGTTCTTGTAATAAGCTGTAAACTGAAATTGTGCTGCCCTTTTTCCAAGTGCTAAGTTTCATAATTAAAGAGCTTGAAGTTGGACGAAGTGTACATAGAATTTTTGCTTGAGAGCAAGTTTTACCCCTGATGCCTGGTTATTAATTACATTCCACACCTCAGGATAAAATTTCAGTTTAGCTTAAAAGTTCAATTCTCACTTGCTGAGAAAGGCACCGTGAAGCTTTGTTGGGATTTTAAAGATACCAGATTATTAGAGAGTCATGAAAATTCACACGGACCCTCCAACAAATCTGTATTGTCCTAAAGCAGTGGTTCTCAAACTTGAGTGTGTGTCATGGTCACTTGGAGGGCTTCTTACAATAGGTTGCTGGGCCTCGCCCCCAAATTTCTGATTCACTAGGTCTAAGGTGGGGCCTGAAAATTCTTGAAAAAGTTCCTAGGAGATGTTCTGCTGCTGACTACACTTTGACGACCACTGAATGAAAGGAAACCCAACAATTTACTTAATTTAACGTAAGTATTCCATTGAACTTGGCACTTTTATTTTATTCTCCACCTAGTCGCTCAGCCAGTCCTTTAAACGCTGTGGCACCTTAGAAAGAAATCATAAAAGGTGGTACGCTAGTAAATGTTAACAGTTGGCTGTAGGGTTGGGGAGCAGCCCTAATTTGTACTGTTGCCAGTTTCTGTGGTGTAAATAGGCCCATCATGGCCAATTTAAAGCTACCAATATCACATCAACCACCTTGTGTAAAAGTCCTGGAAATTGAACAGTCACCTTCAGCACACAACTGAATCAGAAGTGTCAAAGTTCACGTTGAAGTTTAACCTTAAGAAAAGGGAAACCTTGTGCATTGTTGGTGAGAATATAAATTGGTATAGCCACTACGAAAAACAGAATAGAGGTTCCTTAGAAAGTTAAAAATAGAAAGGCTGGCCTGGTGGCGTAGTGGTTAAGTTGGTGCACTCTGCTTCGGCAGCCTGGTGTTCGCGGGTTCTGATCCTGGGCGTGGACCTATACACCGCTCATCAAGCCATGCTGTGGTGGCATCCTGCATACAAAGTGGAGGAGGATTGGCACAGATGTTAGCTCAGGACCAATCTTCCTCACTAAAAAAAAAAAGTAAAAAAATAGGACTACCATATTCAGCAATCCCACTTTTGGGTATATATCCAAAGGAAATGAAATTAGTTTCTCAAAGAGATTATCTGCACTTCCGTGTTCACTGCAGCATGACTCACAATAGCAAAGATCTGGAAATCACCTAAGTGTCCGTCAAGGGATGACTGGATAAAGAAAATGTATTGTGTATATACAATGGAATATTATTCAGCCATGAAAAAGAAGGAAATCTTGTAATTTGCAATAACATGGATGAAACTTGAGGGCATTGTGCTAAGTGAAATAAGCCAGATAGAGAAAGACAAATACTTTATGGTATCACTTATATATGGAATCTAAAAAAGGCATACTCGTAGAAACAGAAAACAGAACTGTGGTTGTCAGGGGCTGGGGGTGGAGAAATGGGGAGATATAGGTCAAAGGGTACAAACTTTCAATTGTAAGATGAGTAAGTTCTGGGCAATCTAGTCTTCAGCATGGTGACTATAGTTAATAATGCTATATTGTACACTTGAAATTTGCTGAGAATAGATCTCAAGCATTCTCACCACTACCAAAAAAAAAAAAGATAACTATGTGAAAAAAGAAAGAAAGAAAAAAGAAGAAGAATTTAATCTTATGTGAGACAGACTCTTAGTATCTCTTCGAGGGCCAGGTATGGAGAGGGATGGAAAATAAACTCTTGTTTACACCTGAGAGGTCAGATGGAGATGAGTTAGTCAATGGGCAGTGGACACTGTAGTTCAAAGTCAAAGACTAGCTGCCCATAGGAGAGTTTTATTGGCTCAGAACCCTTTTAATTTTGAATTAGTTGCTGACTTTGAGATTTTTCACATGCAAAAAAAAAATATCTAAATTTCTGTCTTTTATTGAATGAAGAATTGTAAGCTGTGGCAACTCGAGGCCCATGTTCGTACTCAACAGCACTTAGCTGGAGCTGAGCAGCAGCTGTTTCCTCCTCGCACTGTGCCCCATTTAGACTGGGCAGGCCCTGCCTGGTTCATCACCACCTTCCTGCTCTCAGCCAGGCTGCACGTTGTTCCCGCTGCATCCATTCACATTCCTACCGAGCAGCGCTCGCTGCTGTGCCCTCTGCATCATTTGAGGATGGAGAGCCAGGAGAAGATGCATCCTGCTTCCTGGGTGCAAATTCCAGTGGTGAGAAGGGAAGAATTTGATCACCTTTAAAAATTTAAGGGTGAGACGTATGTGAAATATAAACAAACTTGCAGACAAAGAGAACAATTTAGTCGTCACCAGGGGAAAGGTGTGGGGGAGGGTGGGCACAAGGGATGCAGGGGTACATTTATATGATGTTTGACAAATATTAATGTACAACTGAAATTTCACAAGGTTATAAAGTATTTAGACCACAATAAAAAAATTTAAAAAAAAATTTAAGAGTGAGAGTGGGTCAGGTATCCCTTTTTGTTCCTTCTTCAGTGTTTTCATCCCCTGCCCCCACCCCCACTTTTTTTTTTTGGTGAGGAAGATTGGCCCTGAGCTAACATCTGTGCCAGTCTTCCTCTGTTTTGTATGTGGGACACTGCCACAGCATGGCTTGATGAGCTGTGTGTAGGTCCGTGCCTGGGATCTGAACCCGCGAACCCTGGGCTGCCAAAGCAGAGTGCACAAACTTAACCACTATGCCACTGTGCCAGCCCCTGCCCTCCCTTTTACTTTGGGAAATGAGAGGAGGAAAGAGGAATTACACTCTCTAGAAACAGAAGCCAAGACCAGAGAACCCTCTAATTTCTCTTTCTAAACTATAGACCTGGGATCTTGAGGATATTTCTGATAAGAGAATACATGCTCCAGGTGGTTTAATTATTGTTTGTATGGTATAAACACTTTTCTTTGCGGAATCCTGCTATTTGTGTGTCACTCCCGTGTTTCTTTTCTCATTTTCTGTCAGCCTCTTGGGTCTGCCCTGCCCGGGTTGGCTTTTATATCTTAGCTTTTGTTCATATGGGAAAACACAGAGCAGAAGAAAACCCTTCTCGCAAAATCTTTTAGCTGCTTGAACCGCTCTGTGGTTATTTTATTTGAGGGTGGTGGAATGAGGGAGAGCTTCGAAGAGTCTCAGAGAGAAAACCATGGATTTAAATCTGATCATTATCAGGCTGAGAGAGAAATACTTTGGCAACTTTCGTGAGGAAATATCCCTGGGAATTTTCTGGATAAATATCGTTCTTAAGTTTTGACAGGGTGCAGAATTTAGGCCACCCACATTGTATGAGGCATGGAACTATTTAGTGAAGTTTAAATAATGTGTTTCAAGAGTTGGGTTGAACTTGTAATTTAACCTGGGGGAGAGCAAACAAATACTTCTGGGAAAATATTTGTGCTCAGAATCAATAAGGAATATGCCAGCGACTTGCCTCTGCTCTGAGGTCTCTAGCTTGCAGAAGATCGTGCTGGGTGGCACTTGTCAATAGCAAGTAGAGAAGAGCAAAGACGTCGACTCTCAGTTAGGCACATTGACACGCTAAGGAATACCACTACTGGCTGCTTGGCTTGTCACGTTCCACTCAGGTTTATCCACAGATGAATAATCAGTAAGATTTATCAAGCATTTACTTTGTGCCATGTGGTACAACACAGGAGGTTAGCACCATCAAGCTGTCAAGATCTTCACTTGTGAGGTGGGGAGGCTGACTCTTGGAGAAGTCAGTTATTCTGCCGTGGTCTTACAACTCACAGAAAGGAGCTCAGATTTGCCTCCAGCTCTCTCTGACTCCACATTTCGAATCACATATTATCTGTACAGTCATGGCCCTTAGAAGAGGATTCCTTCTAAGTTTTATTTTTCATATTCATAAATGTTGTATCTACAAATGCATCTCTATAAAAGTTTCTTATTTTAAACTCTTAAGCTGGGTACATATAGTTCTTTGTATATTGCCCAGCACATGCTGTCTATCCAACTAGGCATGGACGTATTTTGATTTTTAATGAACATTGATATATAGCTATATTACAGTGAGTGCATCTTACTGTATAACACATTGCTTTATGCTTTACCTTTCTTTTTATTTTTTCTTCTTATAGTTGATTCATCCACCAACCAGATATGTATATAGGGAAATATACATATTTTAATTGCCTTTGTTTCATTTAAGAAAATTGGAAAACACCAGGTTTTCAGACACCCACCTAAATAAAGTAGGCAGATTCCTGATTCTGTAAAAAGCACAGCATTTGGTGAATGAAGCATGTTCGAATTTCCATTGAGAATTCTCTCATGCATCAATCTTCTGGAGATATTTGGTGCTCTCCCAATTAACCCGAAAGTGTGCCTTTATAAAGAATTTCTTTTACCTTGAGGTCAGGTGCATCCTTGCCCTTCCTCTGACGTGGCTCTGGGCCACCAGTGGAATGTTGGTAGCTCTGGGAAGAGAGTGGCTGCTTGAGAGGCCCAAGCATCGGGGCCTCCACCATCTGTCCGGTGTTGTAGGTTTTCCTTGTTTCAAATGTTGTCCTCACCACAAGGCCCTTTGAGAGTTGGGGCCACAACTCTCCTGCTTACTCTCCCATTACTGCATAATTGGTTGTAAAACTTTCACTTCTAGGTGAAAACTCATTTTGGCAACCATTAATTCCCACTGTAATTCATTTAGAAACAGAAGCGTTTCTATTAATGGAAAAGTAAGCTCAAGCATCAAATAGCCTTGCTAATATGTGTTGATAATTGCTTATTGTTGATAACTGTAAACTCCAAGATTACACTAATAGAAGGTAATAATTCCCAAGACAACCAGGAAGGGAACTGGGAAGTGGCTGCAAATACAGCCTTTGCCATTTTGCCAGTCGTTCAGCTACGTTTAAATGAGTGAGAACTGATCAGAGTGGTGATAATGCCTTGGGAAATTTAGGGGACTAAATAAGGGTGATTGGAAATTGAAGACATGGGATGTTTCTTTAGATAATTTGCTGAGCGCTCAGATTGCAATGGCAGGTGCTTCCCGGAAGGTTCTGGCTCAGTACAAACCTTGTATGGTCAGAAAGGACTCTGCTTGCCTTCTGGATCCTCATTTCATATAAGTGGATACTCAAAGCAAGTGCTTGTAGGGGCTGGCCCCATGGCCGAGGGGTTGTTTGCCCGCGCTGCACTTTCGTCACCCAGGATTTCGCCAGTTCGGGTCCTGGCACGGACATGGCACTGCTCATCAGGCCATGCTGAGGCGGTGTCCCACATAGCACAATAGAAGGACCTGCAACTAGAATATACAACGATGTACTGGGGGGCTTTGGGGAGAAGAAGGAGAAGAAAAAAGAAGATTTGCAACAGATGTTAGCTCAGATGCCAATCTTTGAAAAAAACCCAACAAGTGCTTGGAGAGAGAGAGAGATGGGGATTGTCAGAAGGTTCGGGCTTGAGTCTGGCTCTGGCTCTTAGCTGAATGAATGCCCCTGAGCCAGATCCGTTCAATTCATTGACCCTCAGTTTCTTCCACATTTCTAGAATGTAGCTGTTGCTTTAGGACTGTTAGGAGCATTAAATGAGATAATGTGATGTGAGAAACCACTTTGTAAACTTGAAAGCACTCTTTAAACACGAGGAACCTGGATACCTGCCCTTTCTTAATGTCCTGATGAGACAAAGGCACCCAGGGGACGCATCACTGTAAAACTATGCTCTGTACTTGACCTTCTTTCAAAACACCAACGCTGAGTAGTGTTTGTAGTTTCTCTCTTAAAAAAATTTTTTTTAATTAAAAAGTCAATTTATGAGCCATTCTTCAGGGCTGGAATTGCCTTCTTTGGTAACCCTGGTTCCTGTGGCTGTGCATTGGGTCATTACTTTGGACAACCTGACGCCCAAGAAGATCCTGTTCTCTGAATGGAACCGCTTGGGCTTGAAAGAGGCACTGTCCAGAATGTGTGACTGATGGATTGTTGATGGTGTTAGACGTGGCCCAAACAATCCGGGGGATCAGTGACTGACTATGTTTCTAGTAGCTAGCACCATTTTTGCCCCCCAAAATAAAAGACCCAAGACATAATTAAGTTGACTGTAACAGCATTTGTGGCCCAGCTGGAAATCAAATGGAAATCAACTAATTACTATTCTTCAAGGGATTTTTTCCCTAGCGGCTTAACGTGGGTCATCCTCTTCAAGATGAGGAGGATGATGAATATTTTGATTATCTCAAGAAGAGATCTCAGAAATTCGTTTTATCCTTTTGAAAATTTGACAGTTTATATTAAAAACCTGTCACTGGAACACAGATTTGTTATGTTTAACTGTATTAAAAGAAGTAAAGTAGGGAGTGAAAGAGAAAAGAGTAGAAATTGTTACCTTTTTTACTCTTTATCAGGATTATACCACAGACTCTGAGTAAATAAAAAATAATAACCCAAGCTTTTCACCTTGGGATTCTAATGAAATAAATGCCATGGCTACGCTATTTTCTCTCCTTTCTCAACTGAATACTGAGGATGCTGAGGGCTTGACTTTGGCCCTTGTGTCTCTTGTGCAGGTGGAGATTGACCTCCTTGTACTTTCATTATGGTGATGATGGTAGGTGGTACCTCTGCGTAACTGGCCCCCAACCTCTGTAACTCAATACACAGTCCTGAGAATAGAGTGCCATCCTTTCCCATCCAGAGTGTGGCACTCCTTTTCTGCATGAGCTTTTGTCTTGCCTGTTTGCCGTCTGCAAAGCTGCCGTCTGCAAAGCCACCTCTCGCTAAAGATTGATGTGTATGGATGATTTATGGCAGTGATTGTCAGGGACTTTTGAAGCCCATCCAATTTCAGGATTCGACTTCTCATTTCTTGTCATTTATGGCATATTTGATGAATTCTCACTATCAGCTGACATGTTTCATAATTGTCAAAACTTTGATTGAAGTGGTATTTCTGGAAAAAAAATATGGAAGAGAAAAAAAGAAAAACAACAAAGCTCCTTCACCACATTCTTTTTTTCTGTGCCCAAAACTTCTTTGCCTGGGCTTCACAGCCCCCATCATTAGGCCACTCAGCGACTTGCTGACCTTGCAAACTGGTCTCCTCGCTCTCCTTTTACAGTCTTGCGCCTGCATTTACTGGGCCTTCTATTCTGCTTGTTTGGGCCTTTTCTAGTCCAGATGGTGAAAGCAGTTGAAAGTAGCACTTTGGAGAAAGTTTCTAAGCTTTCCCTTCAGCATTCTTTCAAGGTACATCTGAATGGGGCTTGCTTCGATAGTATCAAGCTCTTTTCGTTATCTCAAACCTGGTGTGGTTTGTTTTGTTTTTGTTTTTATTCTACAAGCCAACATTCTTTGGCTGGAATGCCAGCTCTCCAGGTCTTTGGCTGCTTTTACAACCTAGAAGACTGCCCCGGCGCTTTGGAGTTCTCCTTATAGTCAAGCCAGCAGAAATCAGCCAGGAATGGAGCTGGTTCTTTAACACGTAGGGTTGTGTTGTATTTTGCGACCTCAGTCCTGTGCATCTTTCTAATTCAGCAACAATTTTTTATAGCAACTGACTCCTTTTCCTGGCCACTCTCTCTCCAGGGTACAGTGACAACGAAGTCTCTCTTCTCCTTCTGCCTTGTAGTTTTTCAGCTCCCTTTCATAGAGTCAACCACTAATATCAGTTTCTTTTGTATCTTTCTAGAGATTTTCCATGCATATATAAGAATTCACTCACACACATACATAGAAACACACACACATGTACAAAATCCAAGATATGGTTTGAACTCATAAATCTGGACTTCTGACTCTACTGTTTAAAACACATCAGTGTCTAACATCTCCCTCCTGCTATTTGGATGGGAGACAGTCTTACTAGATCCTATGGGGTGGACGCGTCTCACGTGATATGGGTTCCCCTCTGACCCTCCAGCCTCGACTGTCACCATTCTTCCTCTCCTCCTCAGTTCTCCACGCCTGCTCCCTGTTCTTCTGTTGGGTCCTCAGACAGAAGCCTTCCCTGGCTCTTCATACTAGACCAGTTACCCTGCTGTAGTTTCTTGGACTGTTCATTTACAGCATTTATCACAGTTTGCAAATTCTCTGTTTGTGGCATTATTTAAATAGCGTCTTTCCCCTTCTACTAAACTATAAGTTCCATTAGGACAGAAACCTTGCTTTGATTTTCTTTTCATTTTTAAACCCTTTTATCCGTAGAGCGTGTGCATTGCCTGGAATGTGGTGGGGGTTCCATAGGTAATAGTTGAATGAATGGATGAATGAATGAAGAAAAGTAAATGGATGACTGCGCAGTGAATGGCTGCATGATGTGGAAGCTTCGTTTGGGTAGGGGGGAAATGCTGCCTTTGGAAAACAGTTGTGCTGTAGTGTCCAAACACATGTTGTATTTGTAGACTCTAGACATTTTTTTGTTGTTGTTTCTGACCGGTTCCTAAGAAGTCAGCCCTCCTAGAAAGGTCGAGCAGAAGCACTGTCAAGAAGAACCTTGGCTGTTACGTCTGGTGTTAGCATACAGAGCTTATACTTTCTCTCCTTTCTTGATCTGTTCTGTTCCCACTGTGGTTTAGTTTTTGAAATATAAATATCCCCTATTTTTATTTTCAAATTTCTCCCACGTCATCTTCTCTCCATGAGGCATCCAGAAGATAATAAGGGGTAGATTGGAGATAAGGGGAAGGGGAAAGCGAGTGACTGCTAGGCTTCTCGTCTGCTGAAGGCAAGATCCATGTCAGATATCTGTGTGCCCAGCATCTGGCACAAGTGAAGGGCTCAATGTGCGGTGTGGAGCTGAAATGTGACAATGAACAAACAGGCAGAAGGAAAGGAAGAAATGGCGTTGCTAATTCTGGAACTGACATTATCAGTAATGAACAGCTCTGTGTCTTTGCTCCAGCCTTGCTCCTAATAAGGAGCTGGAGATAGGTGTTACTGCTGCAGCCACTTTTTCTCCCGAATTTGCCATCACTTTTTTTCTTTTTAATTTTTTCACCTAACTCTTCAGTTTTAATCTCTTGCCTCTAAAAAAGGAAAGAAAAAACAGGGAGAGTTTGGGGCAGGGGTGGGACGCTGAATTTTTAGTAATGTCTCAGCCTCTGGACTTGGTGCTCATTCATTTTTGAAGGCTGAGGATTTAGTTGATGATCCCCACATTTTCCTTGTAGCCTGGGAGTCAGTTTACATTTCCATCAGTCTAATTCTTGCATCAAAAATGGCCAAGGGAGTCGAGCCATTCCTATTTTGAAGCTCCCCTTCTGCTGACTGAGCTTTCTTCTAAGTAGAGCCAGGGAAGGTGTATTTTTTTGCTATTTTCCATTGTGTTGAATGTGGCAACACCATACTTAATTGCCAGTGGCCAGGAACATTCCTTCTTAATAAGAATTCTTGACTTATAATTACCCCAGAGTTTGTATACCAGTAATGTTACTGTATTTGAAGTGTTTAAAAATAGTTCAGTCTCTCTTAAGTAAGTTCTTTCTTTCTCCTTGTTTACAGTATTCTCCACAAACTTCCTTTTTCCTTAGCTAATGCAAAAGCCAGCTTTACCCTAATTCATCCTGAGTAATGAAACTATTTTGCTCTCTTATGAAACATTGCAAATACTTACGTAACAATTGGTTATTTTCCAGGAAATAGTGAGACCTTGCCTGGAAATTTTGTGTAGTTTATGACTTGGTTTATGACACCAGATGGAAGCGACAGACTGAAATCCTCTATCCACCTGTCTCTCTTTTCCTACCCTTCATTCATTTGGCGTTTGACTTTTGATAAAGTGCTCACATATCAAAATATGCCTGGGTGCCAAGCCTTATGCTGTGAATGTTCCAGGGTTCAAAATATTTGACCCTCACTGATTTCCCCAGGCGAGTACCTCCATAAATGATAGGACACACTTTTTTTTAGTCATGAAAAGTAATTGGTTGTTTCTTTTAATCTGCCCGGCTGCATTCCAGAAAGTAATAAATCTTTGAAATTATTGAAATAATGAGCAACAATTATAGACATTGTTGAGTTAGCCTTGGAAGTTAATCCTAAGGCAAGTTGAGAATTTATCCTTTTTTATATATCTGCCCATTCTTCTTTCTTTTTGTTTTTCCCGTTATATATTTATATATATCAGCTTCAAAGACACCAAACAAGTTATTGCTCTTAGGTGACATAATCTGTACCTAATATGAAAGCTGTGACTGGGGTTTCATTGATGGTCAGTTTACCTGGAATTTTGTGAGTGGGGAAGCTTATTGGTTTTAGCCAAGTTTCTATTTTATTTCAGGTGGAAAAGCAAATCTCTCTCTCCATTCATTAAAATAGGTTGATTAGAGCAACTTAAACGATCAAGAGGATATTGTGGATTCCAGATAAAGTAAAGAGAAAAAAGATTAGGACTTGAGAGTTGTAAGATGAAGGGCAATATGTAGGGTATAAGGAGGTGGAATGTGGACTTGCTCACCAAATCCCAGAATGCTGGAACAAAGGCACCTCTTTAAGCTAGAAGGAGGTAATTTTAGCTCAAGTAAGGGGAAATGGAATGTCTTTGCCCAGAGGATAACAAGCATTTTGAGCTCATTATTCCAAGTAACTGTTAGGTCTGAAATGCCAGGGCTGTGTGTTCAAGAGTGTTCTAGGCAAAGCCCAATGATGGCTTCTCAAGGATGAGTTAGAAACAGCCAGATAACATTCCTCTCATTGGAGTGCATCATCTCATAGAGAAATGATTCCATTCTACAAAATATACTTTCGATGCTATTGTCAGACATAAAGTCTGGTGCGAACAAGACTTCTGGTATGACCCAGAGTAACAATTTTTATGTTCCTAAAATTGGCCATCTTCCAGAAGTGTCCATTTTACAGTGCTTATAGCTCAGTACCTGAACTTCTGCAGAAAAGTTTTATTTGAGTCATAAATTTTTAACATCAAAACCTTCCTGACAATTATTAGCTAAATGTTTAGTCCAAAAGAGAGATTAAATACATATATCTTTTAACTTAGCTACCAAATGACTTAACCCAGTGAGGATTTTCAGGTTGGAAGTAGTTTCCTAAGACTTTGGGGAGAGAAACCTAAAGATCTCATAATTTAGTGGTCATAAGAAAACCGTTGCAATATCTTTGTTTTGGATTTGTATTACAAAAACCTTTGTAATAATTATCAGCTGCCTGCCATATGAAAAATATGTTCATAGAAGCAACCCAAAGCATATTGTTAGGCAGTCCTGACCAATTAAGGCTTCCGTCTTTTTAAAATTTTTTTAATAAAAGTTCATATTTGTACAATAAATGATTTATAGAAAAATTTTAATGTGTTAGCTTTCCGCCGAGTCTAACTGAAATTAGAAAGCTTTGAAATGAACTCATAAATATTGTTCTAATATACAAAATTATACTGGAAGCTGTAAAACGTACAGCAGTTTATCACTGAAAAGTTAAGCCATGTTAAAGGATGTAGATTTGGTTTAACTCTGTCTTCCCCACACGGCTCGGTAATAACTTTGATGCTGAAACATTTTGCGAAGGACTTTCTACATATATCGTTTTATTTGATCTGTGTAACCACCCCTTAAAGTCAGAAGGAGAGTAGGTATTATTGTCTTGGTTTTATAGGGAGCTGTGGTTGAGAGAGGCTAAGGCGCTTGTTGGAAAGTCACCGAGATAGCCAAGTGAGGGGTGAAGAACACACAGACTCCATGACGCACAGTTCCAGGCCTCTTTCCCCTCAGCCATGCTAACCCATAATATAATACTATTCGATCAGGGCCAGTCCTGAAATAACCTCAGACAGTGCTTAATGCTGAAGGGCATATGCCGCGTTTTAATCAAAGACGACTATGACAGCAAGGATTAGTTGCACTCTTCCCTTTGTCTAATGCTGGGTAGCTGAATATTTGAAAAAGCTCTATATTTGCGTCTTTGATTAGATAATACACTAAGCATTGTTTTAGAGAAGATTATCCTAGCATCTGTAGTGTGTTTTAGATAACACAATTAAAAATAGTTCTGATTTTACCCCATGCTTTTAAAACCACCTCTACCTTGAACACATACATCAATAACTAGGTCTGGATCGAAATGTAGCACCAAAGTTAAAAGCAACGTTGTGTAGAGAAAAGACACGAGCTGTCTCTTTCTGATTCTAGCAAAGGGAGAAATTTGTAAATAGACTCTAATAGTGTCAGAGTGAACTCTAATAGTGTCGGAGCGAACTGTTTGCATTTTATGTGCTGTAGGAACTCAGAGCAGATGGGTCGATTGCATCTGTTGATCATTTCCAGGTGAAATTTTATTAAAATTCTCTCCAGACCAGCATTTTTATAGGGATTACTAATAAAGCCCCAAATATAGATTTTAGTTTCTCTTCCTTTATAAAAACAAAACAAGTTTTTTTTTCTGAAGCTGTTGGAAGGGCATTAAATTGAGAAATGCCAATAAAGGTAAAAGCAAAGCGGAGACTATGAATAACCCCCAAATGGATAATGAGGACGGCCGACTGACATTGCTGGGATCTCTCTTCCATGTTGGACCAGTCAGGGGTCTGAAACATGAGACTTAGTTTAAGAAGTATTCCTATACGAAGTATAGGATACTATAACAAGTATTCCTCATGGATTGGCTATATTGCTTTTGGTTATTCAACCACTGTTTATTAGAATGCAGCATTGTTGGTGGTGAAGACAGCGGAATCTGAAACCTGGGTGCCTGGGTTCAAATCCTGGCTCCACCACTTACTAAGGAGGTAGGTAACTTTAGGCAGTTATTTAACTTTGCAACCATAAAAAGGGAGTGCTGACAATATTTAACACATCTCAAGTGTTTAAAATAGTGCATGGCACACAGAAATCTTCATTCTGTTCGAATCACTGTGTTAGGATGGTTGGGGATGTTGGGAAAAGAAAGGCAAAGACTCTGGAGACGTTGGGCCTGGGAGAAGACCGTTCCTATGAAGATTTAAGGATTCCTTTTCTGGGTCGAGATGATGTGAGATGAACAGTCACAGGAAGTGAATTTTTTCCACAGTAGACCCTGAACCCACCATTTACCTGTGGTTCTGCTAACAATTTACTTCTGGATTACTCATATTAATCATTCTTCCTGTTCTGACAAGCTTGTCTCTGATTCACATTCTCTTTCTTCCTCTCTCTCTTTTCCTCCCTCTCTTGCCACACGCACACACACACACACACCCCACACTCATGCGTGCATGCACACACACACTTTTTTGAGTCTAACAGTTCAGAGGACTCCTTAGAGTTACATGTGTTCGAGACTTCGGTCTCCCTGTGGATAAAAGTTTGAGTCAATTTCTCCCATTTCCACCTCTTTTTTTGGTACTGCCTGACCTTACTCCTTCCTAAATGGAAGGGAAAGGATTCAGTTAAATTTAGAGAAGTCGAAGGTTTCGGAAATGAACAACTGTGGATTTCTAAAGCCACTCACATTGCACCAAGTTATTTTGTGTATATTTCTTTAAGTTTTTTTTTTTCCTCTCTGCCTCTGGAGCTACCAAAAGCCCATTGATCATTTTTTACAGCTTTGCTGTGATAGGTGCAATAGTTGCTTTTTTATTGAACCATAGATTGCAGCATTATAAAACACACTCATTCAGAGGAGTAACGAAGGCCATTTTTAATTGCACTTGGGAAGCAGGACACTATTATTAAATTATACCTGCATCTGAAGTGGAAGGAGGAGAGAGAAAACCAGATCATGTTTCTCTTTGGGGTTTGAGGTTTCCCAGAGCTGGAGTGAATTCAGGGCTGTGTGACAAAATTTGGAACTTCAGCCTTTTGGGATTGTGAGTCAGAATTTCCCAGTCCTGTGATTAACCTCACATCCCCACAACTATTGCAAATCAGACAACCAAGGGGTTAGTAATTTAAGGTTATTCACTGGTCGGTGACTCTGTCCATGCACATACCAATAGGACACAAGCTTTTTAGTTCAACATTTGGTGTATATGCACTATATTCGTTTGTTAGGGCTGCCATAGCAAAGTCCATAAACTTGATGCCTTGAATAACACAAACCTCACAGTTCTGGAGGCTAGAAGGCCAAGATCAAGGTTTTGGCAGTGTTGCTTCCTTCTCTGAGCTATGAGAGAGAATCAGTTCCATGCCTCTCTCATGGCTTCCGGTGGTTTAGTGTGGGAATTGGAGAAGCATCGCCCCAATCTCTGTCTTCATCTTCACATAGTTTCCTTACTTTATGTATGTGTAGCCAAACTTCCCCTTCTTATGAGGACACCAGTCATTGATTAGGAGCCTGTCCTGCTCCAGTATGACCTCATTCTGACTTAACTACAACAGGTTTCTTTGCAATAACCTTAGTTCCAAATAAGATTACGTTCTGAGGTACTGGGGTTGAAACGTCAACATATGAATTTGCGGGGACACATGCACACACACACACACACACACTTCAACTCATAACATATACCTATAGATTTGTCTTTGTTGGTGTGTATATATCACAGTGTTCTGCTATAGGTTGTTGAGAATTTCTAAGAAGTGTGGGAATTGGTTGCAAGACAAAAAATCCTTGTGCAAGGAACACCACTCATTTCCTTCTTGACATTTCAGGGGAGCATTCTGGAAAGTGAAATTGCTCTGAGCCAGTGCATGGAAAATACTGTGCGAGAGCTCGTTCCTTTTGTTGCATTCTTCCAAAGATTCTTTTGGCAGCCCTGCGTTCTGTCCAGATGCCTTCCACGTCCGGTGGTCAGGCATGTGTGTACACGATTGTGTGCAGGGTTGTGTGAAGCCAATTACGGTTGGGAACTGTTGCTTAGCTGGCAATTAGGTTGCTCGCAGTCTCAAATTATGCTGCTTTAAATTAAGATTGTGCAGATTTAGTTGCTTTGGTAATTTTCAAAAGCCATTTTGGGGTTATAAGCAGAAATGTAATCTTCCAATTAGGACGTTTTCTATCTGATACCTGTTTTGTTCCTTAGACTGCACACCCATTTTAAGTATTTTTTATCCCCTTTCTAAACCACGGGTGAGAGTGTTTGCATGCCAGCCAGGTGAGTGGGGATACAGAGGCAGAGTCCTGTGTCTTTGAATCCCTATCCCAGCTTTGCTGAAGGCCCGATTCTGGCTTTATTACTGTTTACTTTAGCAACACAGGTAAAAACAAGCATCGAATATCTCTTCCATTGCATATAAAACCTGAGGTTTTGCAAGAGACAAAACCTTTCAGAAGTGAGATCTGTTGTTTAAATATGAAGTAGTATTCTATTAACCCAGGCCAGCCGAGACATGCTCTTTAATTAGCCTACAAAAGAGGATAATGTGTAAGGAGAATGAGGTAGATTTTATTTTGTTATGTCTTGGAGGTTTAAAATTCATCCTAAGATGATCAGATTTGGATTCAAGCAGACAAATGGACAGAAGTACTTTATTTATTTATTTATTTGAGGAAGATTAGCCCTGAGCTAACATCTGCCGCCAATCCTCCTCTTTTTGCTGAGGAAGACTGGCCCTGAGCTAACATCCGTGCCCATCTTCCTCTGCTTTATATGTGGGACACCTACTACAGCATGGCGTGCCAAGCAGTGCCATGTCCACACCTTGGATCCGAACCAGCGAACCCTGGGCCACCGAAGCAAAACGTGTGAAATTAACCACTGCGCCACTGGGCCAGCCCCAATAGAAGTATTTTAAATTCAAGACGATGGACATCTTATCCTTGGAAATTTGATTGCAGCAGTCTGTCTGGGGTAACAAGATACTAAATGTTGCGTTTTCTCTCTTTCACTGGAAATTTTATAAACGTACCATGCATACAGAGAAGTTCACAAGCCCTCAGCTTGATGATTTTTCACAAAGTGAACTCCTCTGTGTAACCAACACCCAGATGAAGAAGCAGAACCCCAAAAGGCTGCTTGTATCTCTTCTAGTCACTAACCTCAAGTTTGGTGATTGTGTTGAAAACTTGGTTTGTTTTCTACAAGCAGTAAATATTGATGATTTTTGAGAACATGCTTCCGTCATGATGTGTTTTTAGTTGTAGGTTACTTCTTCCTGGGAGCATTTTCTTGCTTCTTGTTCACTCTGCTGGAGGTTGGGTTTAGCTCCTTAGCGTTGAGTGTTCTGGTTGGCATGACACAGAGCAGAAGATGCCTTTTACTGCAGCAGGGTCGGTGTCCTCCAGCCGCTGTCCCCTTCCCCCACCCCTCCCCAGACTGAATCCCTGTGCTTGCTTGGAACGAAGACTGGCTCTCTTTCACGTCCACGTCTTCCCTTGTTGCTCATCCTTGCCAGGATCTCATCCCCTTGGGCTCGCTCCTATGGTATTGGATTCCTAGGGCTGCTGTAACAGAATACCACAAGCTGCATGGCTTTGAACAACAGAGATTTGTTTTCTCACAGATCTGGAGGCTAAAATTGCAAACTTAAGGGGCTGGCAGGGCTCTGTTCTCTCTGAAGGCTCTAGGCTTCTTTCGAGGCCTCTTCAACTGTCTCATAGTCCCAGCTATGGTTTGGGGCAGCATAACTAAAGTCTTAGCCGCTACCTTCACCTCATTGTATTCCCTCTGTGTCTGTGTGTCTCTCTCTGTCTTCACATGGTATTCTCCTCTCTGTGTCTCTTTCTTCTTCTTATGAGGACTCCAGGCATATTGGATCAAAGGCCCCAGCCTACTCTAGTATGATCTCATTTTAATGAGTTATATCTCTAACAACCCTATTTCCAAACAAGATCACATTCTGAAGTAAGGGGGTCAGGGTTTCATCATATTTTCATGGGGGATACAAGTCAACTCAAAACATCTAGGTTTCCCTCCTTCTTGGTTTAGATGTCACCTTCTCTGGGAAGTCTTCTGTGATGTTCCTTTCTCCAACGTCTGGCTTCGATATCTCTTTTGACACAGGAACTCCCTCATTGTAATAGTTTTTAGCATACTTCATAATTGTTTCTTTGTTTTAATTCTCTGCTGGCCTCTAAACAACCTGATGTCAGGGATAATTTAGAGTGTTTTAGATTTTTTTCTTTTTCTTTTTCTTTTTTGGTGTGGAAGATTGACCCTGAGCTAACATCTGTACCAGTCTTCTTTTATTTTTGTATGTGGGATGCCACCACAGCATGGCTTAATGACTGGTGTGTAGGTCTGTGCCCAGGATGTGAACCTTAGGCCACTGAAGTGGAGTGCACAAATTCAACCACTATGCCACTGGGCTGGCCCCAGAAATATTTTTAAAAATCTTTGGAAGTGTTACATTACAGAATTGTGGAGACGTTTATACATTTTGATGTAACTTGAAATATTATATGAGTATGAATATGACCTGAGTCACTTCATCCTCTCTCTGTTTTGGGGAAGAAGTGATACTTAATAGTAAAGTAAAACCTTGAGTCAAACATTACCCCTTCTGTTGAGTTTTTGTTATTGTGGACAAACATGGTTTCTAAATCCTTGGCTTGAGAGCGTACGATTGTTGAGCAGTTGTGGCATCTGGTGCTCTCGAGGATCCTAAGCAGCTTACTGATCCAGTAGTTTAAAGACTGTTTTCTGGCCATGGTAACATTACTTCTGGTTGCCTGTCTTAATTCATTTTAGATTAATCTGTCTTGTACTTCGAAGGAAAATGAATTGAGTCAGTAACTTCAGGAGTTATGTAAAATCTGTACAGTGCTAAATAATTGAATGGGGTTTTATGTACGGTCTTGAAATTGGAATGTCAATTTGACACAAATGCTCCAAAACAGAGTGTTAGATGAGCTGATCTCTTCTTCATATAAAAGCTTTGAAACTTCCATTCCTGTATCACTCTGGAATTTGCTGTTCCCCTCCCTCACAGAATCTTCAGGGCCCATTTATTTTCCTTGAAGGCATTAACTTGGGGAAAGATGAGTCTGCCTGTGTAGCTGCTGGGCTTGGGGTTGAAGGTTTTGGGTGATGGTATCCAAACTTCAGTCTGCTGAAGCATCACCCGGGAAGTTTGTTAGGAAGGATGCTTTCTGGGCCCCACCCCAGAAACTCTCTTTTGATGGGACTGCGGTTGGGGCCCAGAAAGTCCCTTGCAACCACTGGTGGTTCTAATGTGACTTCCTCAGACCGCATTTTAAAGAAATGCTGGTTTAGGGGATGTGAGGGGGAGAGTGTGTGAACTCTTGAGAGGAAAGTCAAGACGATTTCCCATCAAATACATTTATCACAGCCAGGCAGACCAAAGATTACTTTTTTGAGTGGGAGAGGTGGTATTTTGCCAACCCAAAGAGAAGAAATTCTTGAGATTTCCCAGGAGATCTGTGGGAGGAAGAGTAAAGTATTATTCTTACCGGAAAATATATTTGAATCCGATTACCAATACTTTTAATCCCATTTTATAGATGGGGAGTATTTGAGGCTCAAAGAGCAAAGACTAACGTTTGTTGATCACTTAATAAGTGGAGCAGTGGCAATGTTCATAGTTATTATCATAATCTTTATTTTATTTACCCTGTGGAACAGCTCTGTGAGGTGTTATCATCACTGTTTACAGATACGGAAAGTGAGAGTCAGGGAGTTCAAGTAACTTGCAAAGATTACGCATTTAGTTTGTGGTCATGCTGAGATTCACACATAGGTCTATTGAACTCCAAAATCCATGATCTTTTTAGTACATCAGGTAGACTTAAGATCTTTACATGGCTTGAATTGTCCCATAAAATACAATGTGCTCAGTTAAATTTGAATTTCAGATAAACAATGAATATTTGTAGTATGGCTCATGAAGTATTTGGGACATATTTATATTAAAAATTTCGTGGGCTGTACTTATACTTTTAAAAATTAGTAGCATATACTTATACTAAAAAATCTGAAATTCACATTTAACTGGGCATCCTCCATTTTTATGTGCTAATTGTGGCAACCCTATATATGCCCAGTGGGTTTCAGGCTGTAGGATTATACCCTCCTGACTTCTGACTCCAAGTCCATTCCCTCCTTCTTTCTGAGTGCCACATTCTCTCTTACTCTCAGGTGTCTCCTCCCCACCCTGCCAAATCCCCCACCTCTGGCGTGAGAGCGAATGGCTTGTCTAGCCTAGTCGTCTATTCTTAGGTAGGTAAAGCATAGCTCAGGGGAAAATAGGGTCTGTCTCAAATCAGTGAATCTATAGACATAGCTCACACTTTCTTCCCCCATAGCATGGATATTTTCATTTGTTAATTTTAGAGACAAGTATAAGAGCCAGAGTCAAGTACCTTCTTAGCGATGATAGAAAGAATCAGGCCACTACTCCACCACAGAAGATTTAGAAGAAGGTTTTTATTTGGGGTATGCTTAGAGTCAGAGCAATAAGGGTGAGTTAAAAAAAAAAACCTCCTGGAATAAAATTTTTGTGAGAAAAAGAGTAATTATTTTTTGGTTAATGTTAGATTGCATGCCTAATAGGTGCCAGGCAATTTGCCTGCATCATTCATGGCTCCCCTGTGAGGTAGTAATTATTATCACCCCCAGTTGGAAGATCTGGAAGCTGATAGAGAAGTGATGTACACAGCCCCAGGTCTGAGAGCAGGGACGTGCAGAGCTGGAATTCCAGCCAGGTGTCTCTACCCTAAAGCCTGTTCTTCATTGCCCTGGGCTGCCACAAATGCTAAAGCCTTCTAACTGGGCACAGCCCTTGCGCTGGAGACCGCCATGTCAAGCAGCCTTGTAGTATTGTGCCCTCTGGTCTCAGGAGGCCCCCAGCCCTGAAGGATTTTGTGGGCTCTGCCCCAGTATGCTAGGAAGGAATCAGGACTGTGCTTGCAGGCATCAGCAGCTTACTCCCTCTGGTTTGGGGCAGAGTAGATTCCCAGGAACAGGATCATGCCAGAAGCACCTTTTAATACCTGTGGCAAACTGGGAAGCCGCAGTGACTTCTTCAGGAATTAGACCTTGACCCAGAGGATACCCTGTCCTATGTCTTCTGTGTGAAATGGCAGCTTCCAGCAAGCCATCTTGACTCTTGACGACTGCAGAATTGCTTTGGACTTAAAACTGGCATCTGGCATGCACTTAAAGAAAGGTTCCCTGCTTTTGGCAATAGCTTTTGGAAGCTTACATCTAGGCGTTTCCCTTTATGAGTAAATGATAACGAAGCACTTGAAAGAAGAGAAACATGTCCATGGTGGTAATCCTTGCTGTGTGGAGAGGAAGCGTGGAGACCGAGAGCAAGTCTGTTGACGCGCTGGTCCCTTGTGCTCCTGCTGTTGCATGAGTGAGCATCTTCCTTGGCTCCGGGGCCAGCTGCTTCTGATGTTCTCTTGTCTTCTCTCTTATTCTGACTGTGACAAATGTCCTCCCTTCTAGAATCACTTATAAAAACAGGCTCTTCCCGTTTCTAAGCGATTAAAAGGATTCCTTGAAATAGTGAGATCAAAGATGCAGTTCAGAATTTGTCTTTAAGTGAATATTAACTATGTGTCACAGACCCATGGCAGAGGGAAGTCTGATCCTTTGAAATGTAATGGAAAGCCTTTTGAGCCAGAAAAGGGGAAAAGTGGGAAATGAGAGGTGCAGGGAATTTTGGAGTCAAACAAATCAGAAATGATCACCTTTCACATATGTGATTTGTAGTAAGTTGTCTTAGCTTCTCACAACCTCAGTTTTCCTAATCTGAAATAACATTAGTAACAGTGATCTCAGAGAGTCCTTGGAATATTATATATTCCAAGTGAAATGTTGTATATAAAATGCCAGCCATGCTGACTCAGACCCAGTATTTGCTCAATCCCTTTTTTTCCCTTTCTCTACATCATAATATACTAGTTGGAAAGGGATTTTGATTTATAGAAATCTCACTTTATAGGCAATTTTTAAAATGAAAAAATAGCCATTGCTTAATTCCAGCTATTCATTCATTAGTGTCTATAACAGAAATATTTAATGGGTGCCTGCTCTATTCCAGGCACTCTTTAAGGCACTGGGGATCAAGTGTTAAGGGGACAGACACGATTCCTGCCCCTCTGCCACTTCCATTCTAGGCAGAGAGATGGTTAATAGACAAAGCAGCAGGTGGAGTGTATAGTCATGCGTTGCTTAATGATGGATGTGTTCTGAGAAATGCGTCCTTAGGTGATTTCGTCGTTGTGCGAACATCATGGAGTTTACTTACACAAACCTAGATGGTATAGCCTACTACACGCGTAGGCTCTATGGTACTAATCTGATGGGACCACTGATGTGTATGTGGTCTGTTGTTAACTGATAGATCCTTTGGTGGGTCTTTACTATACTTTTAATGTCAGGTATCATCTTGAAGAAAAATCAGGCAGCAAAAAGGCATCTGAGGGCCTTTGGCTACAGTGACCAGAGAGGGCCTCTCTGAGGAGATGAGATCTGAGCATAACGCTTTCTTGTGGTGAGGTGGTTGCTACACTCGAGTGGACAAATAGCCATAGCCGGACAGATAAGTCTTTCCCCCATGGCAAATAAATTTTCTTTTGTGCACCTTTATGGCTCTCAGTTTTCCTTACCCCTCTTCTCTCCCTCTCTCTATGGTTGTCCTCCTAGCATCGTATTACTGGATAGAATTGAATTACCCCACAGAAAGCTTTCATTAACTTTACTCTCCCGTCAGGGTGTTACTGTAAACCTTGGCACCATGAGAGTCTGCCACGGAAGTAGCTTCTAGCAAAAAGAGAACCTGAAGCCTGAGATAGGATGGGGTGAGAAAGAGTGAGATATGAGCTGAGACAGTTCCTAAAACTTTCATGAGCTTCCATAGAGCCCGTGATAACGCTTGGGCCACTCTGTAGCCTGTGAGAATTGATGCCTTCAGCCCAAGGTAATGGAAGGCTCCCTGCAAACTGATGTGCTCTGTAAATACGCTCCTGACAGTCCTGAATGCTAATATCAGTAGTAACTGCTCTAAAGCTTCTCTTTTTAAATAGGTGAGATGGATTTCGGGAGGTCAGTGTAACACATTCAAGTAAAATTTATGTTGGTTTTTTGGTAAACAGCGACAGTTGGAATTCTTCCCAGTTGGCGGTTTAAGTGCTGTTTTCCCTTGTTATTTTGCTGAGATTTGGGGAGCGGTGAAGTAGAGGTGGGGATGGGGGGAGAGTAAACCAACAAGTCTGAAATATACATGGATCCTGCCAACTGTAAGTCCTAGCATCCATCTTTTGATAGGCAAATGAAGACAATGAAGGGCAAAGATTGTTCTAACTTCTCATCCATCTTACAGCTTCTACTGCTCGTGGATTTGCCTTCACCAGCTCTTAAGCCTGTCCATAACTCTGGGCCTCCTCCTACAGCTTGATACCCTCAGCAGCCTCTTCCCCTCTTTGCTTTGTACTGAATACACTTTTGGTGCAGGCAGAAGCAGACCCAGTGTTGGTGTGCGCAACATTCCTTGCCATTACAGAGCCTGCAAACATTGGCTGGTATCTGGTCATTACTTGTTTTGACCCAGTCTCTTTCTCCACGTCCTTTTCTTGAATTACCCTCTGTGGACCAGAGCCATGCATTTCCTATGGCCTCATTTTCCAGACCTGAAAATAGGGATATGTGATCTTGGCCAAGGTTTTGATGTTTCTTCCAGGATTGACAGGTAATCTGGGAAACGTTGTTTGGCTGCCAAGAATTTGGCGTTTCCTGGACACTTTGGTGGTTTATTAGAACAACAGAGAAGAGTATTATAATCTGGGAGATGCGGTTATTTTCCAAAGCTGTTTAGAAGCCACTTTCCCCAGAAAGGATTTGCAAACTTCTGAAGTCACTATTGTGCTGTGGCCTCTGGGGCACCTTCGGTCTCTCTCCCTTGGTGCTGAAGCCAACGGCTACCACATGTTGATTTCCCCAATCTTCTGGGATTTCCGCCATTAACACTCTTTCTCCATTTCCCTTTAAATGTTCTGGAAGTTCCACTACTTGGAATTTATCCTAGAGATATACTTACATAGGTATGAGATAACCTATGTAATTAATAATAAATAATCACACCTGACACTTGCTGAGCACCTACCTAGTTTCAGGAACAAAGGGTTTTACGTGTTTTAAACTCATTTCATTCTTGAAACGATCCTGTGAGGCAGGACTAATAGTTTCTTCATTTACAGATAAGGCAATTGAAGCAGGAAGAAATTAAGTAACTTGACCAGAATTTTTTTTTCCTATGCTTTGTTTTCAGTAACAGAAGATTGGAAACAACCTGTTCAGTGTGTATGTAATTAAACATGTAATGCTTCATTCATACCATGGAATACTGTAGCCATAAAAAAATATTATTGAATATTTTCAGGTGTTAATATAAAAAAACTCCAAGATATAGTAAGTGAAAACAAGGAAGTCTGTCCATAGAGTATAGCATACTATAATTGTCTATGGGGTTGATTGGAGTAAGATGATATATTTTATAATACCCAAGAGACCATTGGTAGTGATATCTCTAGTGGGACTGAGCCAGACTGGCAGATGAGAGACTACGGTGGGAAGGAATTTTTTTCTACTATACTTTTTTTTATTATTATTATTGAGTTCATAATAGTTTACATCAATGTGAGATTTCAGTTGTACAACATTTCTTGAATGTCACCACATGCGTGCTCCCCTTCACCCCCTGTGCCCACCCCCCACGCCCCTTCCCTTGGTAACCACTGAACTGTTTTCTTTGTCCATGTGTTTGTTCATATTCCACATATGAGTGAAATCATCTGGTGTTTGTCTTTCTCAGACTGGCTTATTTCACTTAGCATAATTCCTTCCTTCCATGTTATTGCAAATGGGAGGAATTTGTCTTTTTTTTCTAGCTGAGTAGTATTCCATTGTATATATATATCATATATATATCTTTATCCAATCATCGGTCAATGGGCACTTGGGTTGCTTCCATGTCTTGGCTATTGTGAATAGTGCTGCAATGAACATAGGAGTGCACGTGTTACTTTGGATTGTTGATTTCACATTGTTTCGGTAGATACCCAGTAGTGGCATAGCTGGGTCATATTTTTAGTTTTTTGAGAAATCTCCATGCTGTTTTCCATAGTGACTGCACAAGTTTGCCTTCCCACCAGCAGTGTATGAGGGTTCCCTTCTCTCTACACTATCTCCAATATTTGTTATTTTTAGTCTTATTGATTATAGCCATTTTAGCAGGCGTAAGGTGGTATCTTCGTGTAGTTTTATTTGCATTTCTCTGATGTTTTTCTACTATACTTTGATATTTTTTTGAACCATGTTGAATGTATTATCTATTTGTGACTACCTAAATAAATGTAAAGTAATAATAATAATAATAAATAATAAAAATCTCTGCAGCACTGACTGTTATGGGTTCAACAAAAATGAACTAGCTTACTTCGTAATTAATACAACAACAAAATGACAACCACCGCAGATGTTCAGTCACGCACTTTCTGTACATGATTCAATTTCACCAACCCTTGCACGATAGATCTTCTTAGCATTGTTCCTGGGTGGGAAACTGAGGCTTCTGGGGAACGGTTGAGGAGTGAGGGCCCCACCTGGGACAGGAGGACTGGCTGATTCTAAAGCCCACTGTGGTTGGCTCATTCTGTCTCTGGATGCTTTGCACCTCTTAGAAAAGGAGCCTGGGCAAATTAAGTTCAACTAATTTGATCAAATTACAAAAATACATTTTGCCAGGTCAATTTGAGGGCTCAGTGACGAGTTAGTTATGCTTTAAAATGTAAATCTTAAAACATGAGGCCTTCTTGCTAGTGTTTTTCTAAAATGGATGCTTCTCTATAATTATTTTATTCTTTATTTGTTTGAGACCTTACTTTTAAGAATAAGAAGGGGGAGTCCTGTTGTCTGGCTTTTCTGCTGTAGATTGTTTTGGTAAGATTCAGAATCCTGGAATAAAGGATATCCTGGGCTGGGGGGCATGGAGGGTCTTGGAGGGGTTTGTGCAGCTCCATGAAACTGTTGGCAAACTTTTGTGTGTATTGATTTACATGGGGGCGCTTACTTGGGTGGGGCTCAATTTTAATCCAAGTTATCAAAGACATCGAAGATTCCCTGAGGGGATTCAGGACTCTTATAACTGTCCATTGTTACCATTAGGGGATGCAGCTATCCTTATGTGACTTGTCTGCAGACATGTTTTTAGGGCCATCAAACACTAAAAAAAAAATGGAATTAATTGCCAACTCTAACATTTGGGAAATTTTACATGAAAATCTGGATTCAGTGCTTAGGTGGAAAACTTAGAAGGCCTGACAGCCCTGGGCTTGCATTTCTATGTCGCAACAGCCTTCCGGAGCCATATGGGGGATGCCCCTTTAATGGGGCGTGTACTCTCTAGTTAGACCACTAAAGTCACGGCCACCCTGTAGTCTAAATGGTATTGGCTTGGCTTGAGGAGAACTGGGTTCAAGTCTGTTTTCTCCCTAAAGCAACTCTTAAAATGAAAAGCATTTTTTGCAAATGATGAAAATGAGACTGAGAGGTTAAATGACATCAGCCCAGTTTGCATGTTGAACTGGGTTGGGATGACGTGACACTTGCACTCAGATCATCTGACTTTATTCTAATATTTTTTCCACTGAACTGCAGTTGTCTCCCATTATTATTTTATTTGACCCTCAAAGTATTGCTAGAGATTGGTAAAGTATTATATGCGTTTTACAAATGAGCAAACCAAAACTTGGTACAGCTCTGAAAAAGGAGGTGCATACCAAAAGAATAGAGCTAGCATCCGGTCTCAGCTTTTCTGAATCCAGACACTACATCTTTTTCGTTGTACTCAAACTACAGAGACCTATATGAATTCTCAGTTTCTTTGCAGCCACGATGTTAATGATTCTAACATATTTGATTCCAAACAGAAGCAGGAAAGGTGGAGGGACCCCCATTGTTGACATTGTTTCAGAACTGGTGGAAAGTTCCTGGGGTCAAGCAGACAACTTGTAGGAGACTCATTCCTTGCAAGGCACTAACTGGTCTGGGAGCTGTAGAGCACGGTGAAAAAGTAGGAGAGATGTTAAGAGGGGTAACAAATTGCTTTCCAGAGCTCTGTAAACTTCGATGGGGAACCTCATTGTATACACCTGAAAGAAATTAAGCACCTTTATAAAGGCTACACTGCAATAAGTATATGTTAACATTATCTTAACTGCATTCTTACCTATAGAGTAAAAGGGATGTTGTGTTGTGTGATATCAGGTAGAGATGGCTGCTTGATGGAGACCTGTTGTAAGCCATTGTATAGTGATCTTTGGAGGATATTAATTAGTGCTATGTATTAGCCATTAAAAACGTAAGGTAGAGGTTCTGCCATGAATAAAGAAACATAGGGTGTAAGGTTTTCCTGGATGGTCCTTGGCCTGTTGGAGAGTTTGCAATCAGCCTGCAATCTTCGCTTACACATAGTTCAGAAGAAAATGTGCCCAGAGGGCCCGTTATCTCAAAAGACAATAAGTATAGTGGTGAGGATGCTGGAATCAGAACCAGCCTGCCAGGTTTAAGTCCTGGCTCTGTCACTTACACGTTCGTGTGACCTTAGAGGATTAATTGATATGACTGCCTGTTGCCTCAGTGTTCTCCTCTGTAAGGCCGAGAGAATAACATTTTCGTATGCCATAGAGTTGTTGTGAAGTTCAATGAGTTGTTACCTGTGAAAAATACCCAGGACAGAGCCTGACACATACGAAACAGTGCATAGGAATTGGCTGCTGCGGCTGCTGTTCTTATCATTGTTGAGATGCCAATTCCTGATTTGCCCTGTTGTAGCAGACAGAGCTTGGATTCTAGAGCCAAGGGACAGGTGGGCACAGACGCTATAAAGGGGCACCCACTGGGGCTCCCTTTCCTAAGCCCTAACGTGAGGGCGTTAGACTAATCTCCAGTGGCCTGTCCAGCTGCTGACGCTGGGATACACTTCCACCACAAGAAGCATTATTAAGTGCCTGATGGTCTGTGAGGCGGGAAAGCCACCTGCACACAAACCCCTGGCTGTCAAAAGACAGGTGCCCTTGGGGAGCAGCACGGGCTTTGATCTTGAGTTCTGACTGCCACTCCCTGGCTCTAGTATCTTGTGCAAATCACTTTTATTTCAGGGCTTTGTCTCCTCCACTCCCACGTAAAAGTGGGAAAATAATATTGTCGTTCAGGATCTGTGTGGGGATAATAATTTCGTCAATGCCCTGAGGAGCACGGTGGCCTAGGAGGTGTTCAGTAAGTGGCAGCAGCTCTCAGTATTATTCTGAATGAGAAATTCTGGTTTCAGATCCTGTAAATCAAATAGTTTACCCTAACTCCTTAGGTGCTATTGTTGCCTAAAATCATCAGCGTATCTGAAGGCCAATAAATAATGCAGATTGCCTATTACTTGGAGAGGGTGGGTAAACTAATTGCATCCAGGCAGGGGGGTGCCTTGCTTGAGATTAAATGAAAAGGAATTTCCTGGGTTTGTGATGTAAGGGGAGTTCACAGTCATGGTGGTTAGAGGACTGAGGAACCGAAACCCCAGATGCAGGGACCAAGAATAGTGATTGCAAGTGGTTGCCAAAGTGATAGAAAGATTGAGCGGCGGACTGAGTTTAGCTGGACATTCACACTGTGCTCTAAGTTCAGTTTGCTCCCTTGAATGGCTGAAAGATTTAGAGTGTCAGCGTTCCTCCCCCATCGGCCAAAGACAGTTTCATTTTTTTCTCTATTTCTTCCCACCCTCTCTTTTTTTGCCAGCATTTGCCGATTCAGTCAATACATTTTAATTTACCTTCTACTGTGTCCAGGTCCTGGAGATTCAGTAGTACAACACACATGCATGCACATGCATGCATGCACACACAAACATACATGTACACACGTGTGCATGTGAATTCCTCTCTTGGTAGCGATTACATTCTAATTGAGGAAGATGGGAAAAAAAAAATCAGTAAAATATGTAGTTTGTTCTCCTTAGGATTGCTGTGGGTTTCTCACTCTTCTTTTGCCTCTGCTATTTGGGAGGTTGTGCGTTCTATTCCTCTTCTTTGAGGGACTTCTAGCCTAACTATTGAAACTTCACAGAACCTTTTCAAACTGTTCTTTAAAGGGCCCTGAAGAGTTTCAGTGCCCAAGGTTTGATCCATAGTTCATTCCAAATTTTGTTAACATATTGGAATGCTGTGGTAATCTTACTTTTCTGTTCTTTGTGCTAAAAGCAAAAATATAGATAAGTACATAAAACATGAAAATACACTTTGAAGTAAATAAATGTGAAAATGAAGTGTATTATTAAGCTATGCTGGAGGTCAATTTCAAATGAATTTTGTTTTTCTGTGGGATTTTTCTTCAAAAAGTTAGTAACTAGTGGGTTGGTGTATTTCACATTGAGCAATGTTTAAATTGAAATCAGAGTGGAGTAATGTGTATTTTGACGGGAACATATGTTTGGTTATGGGGCAAATAAAATTTGCTGGCAATCAAATAAAAAAAACTGAAGTTTTTCTTTTGAGCTTGTAGATATAATTGGTGGAATCTTTGAGCTTGTGATGCATCTAGCTGGCTTTTAAGGGAACTGATATTTTTCCTTTCCATTTCTTTTCTTCTATCATTTTGACTCTTAAGGAGTCCAGATTCCCACAAACATTTCAAGAAGGTTTGGGAATTTAAAAAATCTCATTTCTTAGTGGCTGGTTGCAACTTGAGAAAACATACACAGTTTTAATTTAAATCTCTTCAATGTAAAGATGACAGTTAAAGGTGCATTAAAAATGATTCTTTTTGAATGGAATTCATGCTAGGGAGAAATGATAGTTTATTTGGCTATATGCCCATTGTTAGATTTTGTTGCTAAATGTAATGTATGCTTCCCACCCCCCAAAAAACTGTATCTTCTCACTTTATTTTTTTTAAAGATTGGCACCTGAGCTAACATCTGTTGTCAATCTTCTTTTTTTTTCCTTCTTCTTCTCCCCAAAGCCCCTTCAGTACATAGTTGTATATTCTAGTTGCAGGTCCTTCTGATGGTTGTGCTATGTGGGACACTGCCTCAGCATGGCCTGATGAGTGGTGCCATGTCCGTGCCCAGGATCCGAACCAGCGAAACCCTGTGCCGCCAAAGGGGAGCGCAAGAACTTAACCACTTGGCCACGGGGCCGACCCCTATCTTCTCACTTTAAAACAGCACCGGAAAATGAGTATTTTATTTTGTCTAAAAATCTTCCAACAAGAATCTCAGTAGTTTTCTTTTTAAAATTAATTTGTTAAAAATATAAAAATCCAGTTTCTTCTAAGTTTGCAAGAAATGCTGAGAGACATTAGAAAAGCAGCAATATATTAGTGAATTTCACTAGATCCTTTTCTGTGAAACTGGTGGATGGGATTTATAACTTTGGTCATAGTTATTTAAAAATAGCCCCAAATGCACTTGTTCTGTTTAGATTCACATGTCTTTGGTAGCTTTCTTATGCAATGTTAATTCTTATTAATTCCAAGTGTTGGGGAAAAAACCCTGAATGTCAAAGCTGATCTTTGAGTCATTGGCTTATGAGATATAAACTGAGTATAAAAATAATGAAGCATGTTCTATCACTTAGTTTTCACTAAATTTTTTTACTGTTAATAAATACAAAAATTTATTTTCAAATATTATTGCATCTTAATTTTGTTCTTTTGGTTTTTGTATATTTCATAATATATATTTTTATTGGTAGAGTAGATCATGTTCATTTCCTAAAAATAAACCAGGACATGGGGGCTCCATGCTGAATTGTTTTTTAAATGATGGAGTGGGTGTACAGTAGAGAATTTAGAAAATCAGTATATGAGATGATATCCTACTAAATGCCAAAGGTTTCTCTTTCTTTCTTTCTTTCTTTCTTTTTTTTTTTTGGGTTTGGAAAACTGGCCCTGAGCTAATATCTGTTGCCAATCTTCCTCTTTTTGCTTGAGGAAGATTGTCCCTAAGCTAACATCTGTGCCAGTCTTCCTCTATTTTATATGTGGGATGCTGCCTCAGCATGGCTTGATGAGCAGTGTGTAGGTCCATGCACAAAAACCCCAGGCCACCAAAGCTGAGCATGTGAACTTAACCACTATGCCACTAGGCTGGCCCCCCACAGGTGTAATAATGCTCAGTTGTCTGGTGTATTACTTACCTGGCAGGGTCCTCCCAGGAACAAGCTCGTTGTATGTTTAACTGTAGGTGTTTTATGAATGAAATGCATTTTTATTATTGAATGAAGAAAACATACATGACTGTGGGGAATGATTTCTCCTTCCTTAACCCATCCTTTCAGATCCCCTTCTCTAGGGTATGCTGAACTTCCAGTTTAAATTTTATCGACTGGGAGATTTTGCTATATATGGGTCAGATCACTTTCTTTGTGTATCTGCAATCTCAGTCGGTCTCCTTCTACCTCTCTCCCTTCCCCTCCTCCCTCCCTTTCACGAAGATAATAATCTAACTCCAACATCCGTGCTATGATGATTTGTCAAGTGCTCTGTTTCTAGTTACAGTTACGAAGGAATTGTAAGAAAGCTTTGGAAAATGGCACTTGGCCTCTGCTTAATTTTATTCAGATTGGCTGTTTCCCAGTGACCCATAAGATCAGTGATGCATGTAGTGCTAAAGGGCAGCTGCGGGGTCAGGGCGTATTTATTGCTTGCTGGGGCATGTTATTGACCAATAAGAAGTTAAACAGTGCCTGGCTACACCAGCTAAGACACGGCCTCTGAGCCAGGAAAACAAGAGATCACCTCAGGCCACTTCCGTTTCCACGGACAGGTGTGCACATGGAACCAAAACTTGTAGCTTTGGGTGTCCCATGTGTCTCTCAGAATTTTGGCTTCTTTGTTCTTGGTAGAAAGGTTTTGAGACGTGTGCATGATGCTGTGCATTTTTTGACTTCGCCTTTCTCAAGGCGGGTAGGGGTTGTTCATTTTGAAACCTCTGTAGGTACTTGCAAGTTCACTGCAAGGTTTTGCCTGAGTGAGATGTAGCAGTTCCTGTTTCCTAATGCTGATCCATCCATCCATCCATCCATCCATCCATCCATCCTTTCATTCATCTATCCATCTATCATCTATCTTTATACACACAAACCTATTTGTAATTTTCTTTTCTTTCTAAGTATAATTTAGTATTGAACGAAGGAAAGACAGGAGAAATTTTTATAACATTGGATGAAATATAAGCACTCTTTGCATGTTCTTGGATGCATAAGGAATGACAGAGGTACATTATTCAGGAAAAAAAATCAAACTCTATAATTATATATATATATATATATATATATATATATATATTTATTTATTTAAGAACTGTGTGGTGAAAATCTCCTTTTAGCTTGAAGCTCAGCTCTGAGGTTTATGTTTTGGCTGTGGAAAATAAAAAAAAATTTATGAAGTTTTTAAAGAATATTTCTTCCTAAAGTGTACAAAAAGTACGATTTTTGTGAACTATCAAATGAGGAAGGAGGGGCTGGAGCAAGGAATCCAGACTAAAAGGCCCAGAGGAGTAAAAATTAGTGGGCCCCCCCGAGTGAGACAGTCCTTTCATTTCGGATTTGAAATAGCATTGAGGATCAGGTTTGGGTGAGTCTCACACAATTTGAAATTCATGTGTTTTTCTAACCACTTGGATTCTATTGTTTAATCACATTTAATGAATCTACGAAGATGATGGACAGTGTGTCTGGGTTAAGAAGGGGAGTCAGGGTGGGAGTTCAAATCCTCGTGACCACCGTGGTTTCTGCAATTCTAGTTTCTAGATGATTGACGCGGAGGAGTTAAATTGTGAAGTCTCTCATATCAGTTTAACCAGAATTGCCCCGTTTAAAATCGGAATTAAATATTGACTTGTTTGTTAGTTGGGTATTGTTTGATTAAATTTTTGTTGTTTCAGGTAATGGGGGATTTTTAGTGCAGAATCTGGTTGTTTTCAACCCTAAAGTAAGGCATTCCATTATTTATAAATGATTCTGTGAAACACTAAATTAGAACAACCCACTTTATAAATGATGGTACTGTTCTGTTACTGTTGGTTCTTTACATTCTGATTTAAAATCTAGCTGGTTTTCTAAGTAGCAGCCTCTCATTCCAGAATTTCTGAAAGGACGAGGAAAAAGTGAATTAACATTTACCTAGGGCCTGCTATGTCCCGGAGATTGCGTCATACAAGACATATGTTCTCTCCTTTCTCAGAACCCTGGGGTGTTAGTGGGATTACCTTCCTTTTACAAAGGAAGAAAGGTTAGCTAATTTTGGCAAGGCCACCCAGTTAGTAAGTAGTCGAGTTAGAATTTGAATGTACTACTGACTTCTGTGCCTATAATCTTTCTGTTTCAGCTTCACAAAAATGGGCTCATTCTGACTCATTTGGGGTTATATGAGTTAGCCTTTTGTAACAGAGACCTAGAAGTCTTCACCCATATTCAGCGTCTTTTATCCATGTGATGGGCACAGAGCACTTTCATATTTCTGCTTTCTTGTCTGTGTGGTCAGCACGAGTCTACCAACAGAAACAAACTCCCTCCCTGAAAATGCAGAACTTGCCCATATGCTTGAATGGCAGTGGGTTCCCTCTCTCAAAGAAGACCCTTCTGCAAAAGCATAACACTGCCAGGCACAGAGGATACTACAGGGAAGGGCTGTGCAGTCAGCACGACTTCACTGGGCGTAGGGGCTCCTGGGAGCTCTTTGGGGAGCAAAGGTGAGCCCGCATGAACCAGAGCTTGTGTTAAACATAGTGGTTCAGGGCAAGGGGATGGAGATGGAGAGGGAGTGAAAAGCATGCATCCTGGCCAACGGATGCTTCTTAGCTTGTTAAGGGAAAAGTTTATCATTTCTTGTGTAGGGCAGGAAGACAATTCTGTTATCCTCTAGGTCCTTCTGGCCTGTCTAAGAGTTAAATTGACATGAGACAGAATAATGGGAGAAAATCAAACAAAGCTTTATAACATGTATACATGGGAGAAAATCAGGAAAACTGAGTAACTCGCCGAAATGGTCAAAGCCACCACCTTTAATGCCATTTTAAGCTAGAGACGAAGGAGGATGTTGGAGGTAGTGCTTGGGACTTCAAAGGGGAGGAAAGCAGTTTAGATGGAGATGGAAAAGCAATGATAAGCAAGTGTTTCCTGAGCCATCTATAGACAGTGTGACCTGAGAGACCTGATAAAAATGTGCTTAGCAAGGACCCTCCCAGCCTACCAATACCCAGAGGTATCTAAGGCGATGGGACAGGCCTTCTGTCTTGAATTCTTTTAGGCAGTTAGGGGGAAGGTCAAAGCTTCTTTCAGAGTCTTTTGGCCTTAAAAATAGTCAAGCCAAAGAGACACATTTTGGAGTGGCAAATTCTGATCCCCCACACCTGTTGAGACAGTCGAGGAGGCCAAACTGAGTAATGATAAAGGATGCACTTTACAAGGCAGGGCATCCGAAGACTGCAGTCTATGTGTCACTTGAACAGCCTTCTGGAAGAGTTCCACCTTGGCAGTATGTGAAATGGCTTCTGAATGGCTCAGAGAGGAGAACCAAGGTCGGAGGGATGATTCTGTGCCACTTGGGAATACTCACTGGTGAGAGCCTACATCTCGTGGAGTTCCTTGGGAGGAAAGAGGAGAACCACTGTTAGGGATTTCTTTTTTATTCTAGGTTTGAATCTTGAGAACAGTCGTCTGTGGAGGGCACAAGCTTTAACTGTGAGAAAGAACTGGAAGATTGTGGAACTGTGGGCTATACATTGCTTTGGGACTTTGGATCCTGTGTGACCACACAGACCACTAGGATGTCATGAAAAAAGCATCAGGCTGGGATGATCATACGCATGAATGGGCCAGCGTGTGCCTTTGGGTAAAACCATGTGCTCCTGGTTTTGTCATCTGTGAAGCGAGGACGTTGGCTTGGCCTCAGATCCCACCTGTCAAAGCTCTCACCTGACTCTTAGGTTGTGTGATCTGTTTCCTTGGTTTCCAGCAAAAAGAGAGGACGGTTGATTAATCCAGTAACTATCCAAGCCAACTATTTTCTTTCTGACATACTTGAGACATGAAGGGAAAAAGTTGTGTAGTTTTGTGTCTCCATGTGCATTGGGTTATTAGTGGAACAGAAGTAGTGCTTATTAACTTATAAAAAATAATCAGAGTAAGCTAATCTGAGCTAATGCTTTCCGACAAAGGCCAGAGCCCGTGCCTCTACCAAGTGATGGAAAATGTGAATGTCAGTTCAGCCAGTTTGTTTTTATTTTTCTTGATCTCTTTCCAAAAGCAACTTCTGTTTGAGTTATTGGCCTTAACCACTTGTTTTTTAGTCGGGGTCAGCACACTATGGCCCAGGCCCTTTACTGAAAAAGTTTGTCAAACTTGGTCTTTATTAATGATTTTGGCTTTATTGTATCTGTGCATTTATTGTAAATAACTGTGAATCCTTCCTGAACATAGGTAGGAGTATAAATAGAAGTATATGTCAGTGTATCCCAGTTGGTCATATCAAAAGTTTGGAATTTTCTCTTCCCAGTGTGTTAGGCCGATTTGGAAAAAACAAACACAAAATGACCACCATACACACAGGGGAGGGCCAGTGCCTAACTTCTAAGATCACCACTTAAATTATATAGACAAGCAGAAGTGGACTTTGTCTCTCCCATAACTATTGAGCTGCACTGCAGTGGAGGATTTTGAGAGGGGCGCTGTTTCCTTCAGATGGCATCCCCTGTTTAAAGACTGCCACCGTAAAAGGAAGCGTGGGTGTGACACAGAGAACAAGCTGATGGCATTTCAGCATCTTATCTCTCAGTGTGCAAGAGCAGGATGAGACCATAGAGAAGTTTTCCAGAGTGAACATGGTCTTCTACTGGTCTGTACCCAGCAAAGGTACTGGTGGAAATTTTAGCTGCTTCTCCCATAAAATGTTAACTGCTCTGCCCAGGTTGGGCTAAGGGTCAGTGACAAAGATTGAGCGTTCAGTTGTGTTACAGTAAGCTCTTCCAACAATGACTGGTTACCCTTTGCCTGTTGCTTTTCTTTTCCCCCTTTCCGGTCCTGCTTTAAGGAATGTAGGAATAATGCAGTTTCGCAAAGGGTCTCAGAAATTCTAATACGTAAAATTGTTTTCTCAGTTGCTATGACTACTTCACAAATTACTCCAAAATTTACTGGCATAAACAGCCGTTTGTTATGTTGATGGATTCTGTGGGTCAAGCATGAAGACAGAGCAGAGCAGAGATGACTTGTCTTTGCTCTGTGATGTATGGGGCCTCAGCTGAAGAGCTCAAAGCCTAGGGCTGGAATCATCTGAAACAGTGCTGTCTAATAGAACTTTCTGTGATGATGAAAATATTCTATATCTGCACTGTCCAATATGGCAGCCAGAAGCCACGCATGGCTGTTGAGCAACTGAAATATGGCTAGTGCAGTTATGGAACTGAATTTTTAATTTAATTAATTTGGATTTAAATAACCACTAGTGGCTAGTGGCTACCATATTGGACAGTACAAATCTGAAGGCTTGTTCACATAGCTAGGTTATAGGTTTGCCTTGCCCAGTATGGTAGCCACTCACCACTAGTTGAGAATTTAGTTGGGGCTCTCCTTTGGAACACCTCTATGTGACCTCTCCATGTGGGCCTGCTCTTCCTCATCATATGGTGGCTGGGTTCCAAGGGTGAGTTTCTTTAGAGGAGGAGCCAAGGGACCTAGTGTTGGAGTAGACAATGTTGCTTCCACCATGTTATATTCATCAAGGCAATTACGAAGTCCCATCCAGGTTCAAGAGGAGGGACAATAGACTCCATTTATTGATGACAAGTGGCAAGGTTCTGGAAGAGCATTAGGACTAGAAATATTGCTATAGTCATTTCTGGAAAATATAATTTGCCATAGGTGTTCCAGGTAACCAGTTCCTTCCTTCATTCATTCAGTAGACATTGAGTACCTACTCTGTACCTGGCATCCAGTTACTTAGAGGATGGCAGTTGAGAGTAATGAACCTTATAATGAAGTGGAAGGGGTAGATGAGGGGGGACTGCATGCATAGGTACTTCTAAGGCAACATGGTATGTGCCATGATAATATGTAGAAAGTAGAGAAGAGACGATGAGCTTAAACACATAGGAGTCTCTTTGAAGAAGAAACACGCAAATTGGATCTTAAAGTCAGACTAGACTGACTAAGGAGTTTGCCAGAGAGAGACAAGTAATTTAGGCAAAAGGGTAGGTATACTCAAAGTCAGAAAGGCACAAAGCTAAACTTTTCCTGGGGACGCCTCAACTCTACACTACTTGTTCAAGAAAGAAAACTGTGCAGTTACCCTGCCAACCACATCCTTCATTTTGCATGTGTGTCCCCACCCACACCATGCATATTGAGAACCAGCCGCACACCCAGCGGGTCGCCAATCCAGAAAAATCCATAGCTCAAGGGGATATCATTGATGAATTACAGACAAGTTGGCTGTCAGCAGGAAACATGGATTGGATTAGAGAATCCTCGTACCATGCTGGCTTTGCTAAAGAAGATCTGGCTCTGAGAGAGGAACAAAGATGCCTGAATACATGGTCAGCATTGAAAACAAATATTGATTGGCCCCTGCTGGGGAACTGAGCTAGAGTGGGTTAGAGTCTGATGTCAAAAAGTGCTGGGGTGTGGAAAACCATTAGCTGTGCTGATTGACGAGAATAAAAGCTCCATCTATTTTTAAGATCTCAAAAATAAGCGTGAAATATTTAAGTGGGTGGAAGGGCAGAAGTGATAGTGAGAACCCAAGATTGGGTAAAGGCAGCCTCTCCAAGGGCCTCTTACCCTGGCCACAGGTCTTGGACCATTCTTCCCTGTCATCTCTTCTGCATAGTGTTTTTCTGGACCTGTGACTATTTCTTAATGCTGTGCAGAATCCGCTTAATTGGACATGAACGTCCAAACAGCTGATGTTGGTGTTCAGATTTGGGATTCAGACCGTCTGCTGCATGTTCTTATTAAACTGATAGAAAAATGCTCTGGCTGTATCTGATTGCATCTGACTGTCAACTGAGTTAGAAATATCTCCGTCACTGCCAGATGTACAAGATACTGTAAAAGGAGCATTTTCTCTAGCAAATTAGACTTGCTCGCTCCATGGATCTAGATAGACTAAAACAGCTTGTTGATCCAGGGATGGGGCTGGGTTTGGTTCAGTCATTTCTTTTAAATACAGGACTTCAGAAGTCTAATGCAGAGTCCTTTCAATGAAGATTTTCAAAGTCTGCTGCTTTACTTTGAAGCCGATGATACGTTTGTCCTTGTAGAGCAGCAGTCTCCAGTAGAACTTTCCGCAATGATGAAATGTTCTAAATGTGCATGGTAACCATTAGCCACCTATGGATATTGAGTACTTGAAATGTGGCTAGTGCAACTGAGAAGCTCAATTCTTAAAGTAAATTAAATTTAAATTTAAATAACCACATGGGGCTAGTGACTACCCCATTGGGCAACACAGATGTAGGATCTGTTTTTGGAAATGGTATTTGCTGGGGCCGGCCGCTGATGTAGTGGGTAAGTTCATGCACCTCAGTGGCCTGAGGTTTGCAGGTTTGGATCCCAGGCATGGACCTACACACCGCCCATCAAGCCATGCTGTGGCAGCATTCCACATACAAAATAGAGGAAGATTGGCACAGATCTTAGCTCAGGGCCAATCTGCCACACAAAAAAACAAAAAAAGAAATGGTATTTGCTGAGGTGATTGTAAGAACTTTGCTCTCTAATGTTTTAACAGTATTTTAACTCAGGAGTCATTTCTGTCCTATAGCAGCAGTCTATGGAAAGAAGTAAATGACTGGGGGTACCATTGGCATACTGGCAGGCTGAGATGAGAATGAAGAGGAACAGAACTGAAAAAAGGCCATCAGGCTAGCCAAGACACTCATTTTTTCCTATCATGTTCTCTGTAAGATAACCAAGGTGTTAGTGGATTCAGTAGTCACAGAAGTTTGAGGAGGCCAAGTTAATTGCAATTATGTAGATTTCCTTTCTGAAGTGTTTCTCAGCCATAAAGATGCTAATATGGATGGTGAGTCTCCAGTGGAGGCATTGGTGCCAAGTAGCTTTGATCTAAACAGACCCCTTAGTCTTCCTGGTGTTGTGCTATGAAACATGCTCTGGGAAATACTGGTTTAAGCAATGACATTTTCTGCCACAGGAGATGATAAACTGAAGGTCTGTTATAGGCAATGAATCTGTCCTCCTTCTGGCTTTCTGCAGAGTTTAAAATCTGCCTTTGTGCTTTGAGTCTGAACTTTCTTTGCTGCGTTTGCATTGTTAGTTTTAACTCTTCAAGGACATAAACATCTGGGCTGCCCTGGCTAGATTGCACACCCTACAGGCCAGAGGCACAGGTGTGTTCTTTGTACAGTGTAAGCCTCTCTCACCCAGAGCTGTAACAACCAGTAGGCACCTGCACCAAAGGCCTGAATGGAGCTTTTTCTTCCTTCTCATGGGAAAGGGTGAGACTGTACCTCTGCTACTACTGTGCCTTTGCTGTTGGCTTTCTGAGTGGTCAGGTTTAGTTCTCATAGTTGGAGAAAGGCTGGTGTTTCCTCCATCCATAATAATTCACTCTGTTCTTTTTTGATCTTCACACAGATATGTGTATGAATGTGTACATACTTATTTCTCCAAGTCTTTTTTTTATATGACTTGATCAGCCAGCAGGAGACACACAAAGCAGATCATAGCACCCTGTTCATTTAATCAAGCGAGTTACTAAAAGAGGGGAACAGAAAGAAATGCCAAAATGAAAGTGGAATCTTTCCTCCTCCTCTTCTTTCTTCTTCCTCTCTCAAAATTGTTCAACAGGTTATCAGCAGAAAACATCTGTCCCCAAAGAATAAACGTAATTTAGTTTCTGATCTTGGCATGCCCTCCTGGTTGGAAGGAAGAGTTTTTGCCACACGACAGAAGTGAAATCAGCAAGATGCTGTCTGTGAAGTTGAAATATTGAGCTTTGGGAGATGACAGTGAAGTAGCAAAAAGTGGTGGTTTTCTGCTTGACAGTGTCACCATTGTGAGACAAGAAAGAATCTTGCAAAGAAGAGACTCATAGACACCAGGTCTACAGCTGTCTGTTTCCGTGTCCTTCTAGGCTCCCCCAGTCACATTGGTATTACGGCCCACTGCTGTGGAGTGAGAGGCATCTCCATGTCCCCCGTGTTGGCTTGTGCTGATAGATTGTCTTGTTGGAAGAGAGAGGGTCTGCAAAGGAGGTGCTGTGAAGAGTGTCAACAGCCCCTCTGCCAGGGAGGGGGAAGCTCGGAGAAAATGCAGGGCCAATGGATGAGTCTGGAAGCTTCTTCTTTGTTAAGAAGATTCATGGGTCTCTGAGGAGTGGAGGATTCATATTCAGGGCTAGGGGAAGATATGGGGCGAAGCCTTTGTGTCCTATCTCCATCTGCTTAAAACATTTTTTTAGCTAGTCGAAAAGAGGAGGTCCCATTGAGGCTTATTTGACCAAATATTTGCTCTCCCTAATTATGTACCCAGAGCAGCTCTCCTGAATGTTTAATGCAAACCTTAATATTTACAATAGCATAAGGAAGAGTTTATAATGTGTTTGGGAGGCTTCTGAAGTTGGGGCAATAATTCTTCTTTGCACTTACCTAAGACTTTTCTTCCTAAGAGACCTCAGCCATATTTACCTTAGCCACTGTTCACAGAAGTGAAGTGAGGAGATGAAACTCCGGAGAAGGGAGGAGCCCCTATCGGCAGCTGCCAGTGTGTTTTATAGGGGAGATACTTGGCTTTGCCAAAAGTTTTATGCCAGCCACAAACCTTTCTTTCCAAGCAGGAATGACAGGCAAGCCAGAGCTTACATCTGTCTCCTGAAATGAACGGCGAGGGTCACATTGGGTGGGGGGAGGCGGGCTAGGCTGTTGACCCTGATGGTGGTCTTCTGGCTAGGGCCCAGCCCATCTCTTTATTAGTCTCAAGATTTAGTGAGTCTTAATAAGATAATATTTGAAGAACTTGTCTGTACATTGAAGACTTTGGGGCCTGGAAGAACTGAGTTTGAAACCTTCTTCTATCCTGTGTATGGACCTTCAGAAGGTTGTTTAGCCTCCTGGGGCCTTGGTTTTCCCATCTATAAAGCAGGCAAAATCAACACCATTTGCATATGTTCAGTATGAAGATTGGAAAGGGTGTGAGTCGAGCAGCCGGCCTGGGATGGACCTTTGTGCCGGAGGGGTGGTTATTATTTCTGTCATCACCTGTAGAGCCTTTCAACACCTGAGGGCCACCTTCATGTTGCAGGTTGGATGAAAAAGGGCCTCTGAAATGATTTCCAGAGTTTTTCTCCATGCGATTCATGGTGTCCAGAACAACTTAAACTGGGCAGTTACTTGAGTCCCGTCTCCCCACAAAATAGGAGATGAAAAAGGGAGAGATTCTGCTGAATGCAAGTAAGGTGATGAATATGCCCGAGACCTCCAGGAAATCGGGTTGTGGGAAGTCAACACAAATAGAAACTCCATCCTCCAGCACTGGATCTGTGGATCCAACTCACGCTCACCGATCTCAGTGTTGTGGCAATAGCCACTGGAATAGGTACAAGTGGCTACTGGGTATGTTGCTCTCAGGGAAAGCATATATTTAGGTGACTATGTATAAACACTCACTTTCTAGGGAGCTGGACTGTGTCAAGATGTCTCCTCATCTGAGGAGTCTGCTTTTCCTTCAACTTTTTTTTGTTAAATCTGGTGTGATAGATGCTGTGCCCAGCTGTCAGGTGGTCTCCGTTCTCTGGAATTTGTTTAAAATGAAGCCAGTTGTTTCTTATCTGGAGTCTTTGAAACAGAATCGCTCTCCTTTTCTTAATTGTTACTGTCTTCAAGGGCAGAAAAAGAAAACTTCCTCTACAGAAAGAGAGGGAGACCCAACCTGGCTTCTGAGGAGTCATTTGATTTTTTTCTATTTTTCACCTGAGCAAATGGGTTTGCTTTCACATGAGCTGCGAAGGTAGGAAAACATCAGGCATCTTCAGGCAGGGCATGGCGTCCGTTGTTCTTGGGCACTGACAGCAAATGCAAGTAGATAACATCTCACCCAGATGGATGACTATTGATGCTGCAAGCTGACTTCCTGTTCTGGACTTTTCTCTTTTGAGTGGTTGAGTGGGTGACTTGGCAGTTTGTAAATGATGCTCAACAGGGCTACTGCAAGTAGTACTTCTCATGATAGAAGTGGTTAACGAACAGAATAATAGGCTTTGGAGTCAGTTATAAAGAAGTATTGAATGAGTACTCCATTATGAGGTCTGGGACCACAGGAATGAACTGGACAGTTAAGTGTCTTTGTTCTCAAAGAGAGCATAATCTAGTGGAGGCGGACAGACAATAAACATGGGAGCGGAAATAAACAAATGTAAATAAATAAGACTGGGGAAGGGGAGTGGAAGTAGGGAGATCCCTTTAGAGCCTTTTGATGTACTCGACCCTAGTGATACTAGTTAGAGCTAGGTGGGAGCCCGGGGAGGTAGGATTCTGCTATATTTTGGAGATAGATCCAGTGGAACTTGCTGTGGCTTGGCAATGTTATTTAACTTCTCTTTAAAACTTTCATTTTTCCCCCTCTGTAAAAGGGAGATAGTAGTAAACTTACTCACAGTGTTATGGTTAAAAATGCATGTATCTTTTAGTTCTTATTTAAATAGTTATGCGAGAACAAGCAGCTCATCCTGGTTTTGGGGGCAGAACCCCTGTCCTATCTCTGTGTGGCCTCTGAGTCGGACCAGCAGGAGTCTGTGCTCCTCTGTCCACAGGGACCAGCTTGGCGTTTGGCATCAGGAGGCAGCAGCTGCTTTCCTTGCCTGGTCTGCTGCATGGGAAGAGGCAGATGCTGCTGTCCCTGCTGCCACCTCTGCAGGGCCTGCTTCTGATTCGGCGGGGGGCCGGGAGTGAGCAGCTGGGATAGGGCGGAGGGCAGCCACAGGCCTCCACTGTTGCCCTCCCTCTGCCTGGTCAGTCCTGCCTTCTTGCAGTGCCTAGCAGCTACTGTGGCCGTGCTTACCCCTTAGAGCAGTGGATCTCAACATGTGGTCTGCGTATCCTCTGCAGCAGACGCACCCGAGATCATTGTTAAACCTGCAGGCTCCTGGCCTTTCCCCTGATCTGCTGAATCAGAACCCTTCAGCTGGGCCCAGGAACCTGGACTTTCTGATGAGCTACCTAGGCAAGCCTTGTACATGCTAAATTTTGAGAACCTCTCATTTAGAAAATTTAATTTAGTTTTTGGAGTCATAATAGTTGCTAATATTTGCTATAGGTTTCTTATGAGATGCTGGTCAGTGTTTTACATGCCATAACCAAGTGAGAGATCCTAATAATATACTTGTCTTATCAGTGGGTAAACTGAGGCATCAAGGATTTAAACACTTTCCTCAAATACTGATTAAAGAGCCAGTATTTGAACCCAGATTCCCTTGTCTATCATCTGTCATCTCCATCCTCCCTAATGTAGCGATATTACATGAGTGAATCTTCTAAATTTGACCACTGGGTGACCTCCTGTTATGTAAAAAATAGCAAGTTAAATACAGAATAGTTTTAAATTGAGCTTTAACTTCCATTAAAGGCTGGGAGTTGGCTGATTTTGACTTGCGCGTCCACCCTAAGTTATTTTAAGGAATGTTCTGCTTCATTCAGTTTGGTAAATCAGGCTCCGTCGTGTGGCTTTGCTTCCCTCATAACCTTTTACCTGCTCCGCTGCTCTGCGTCCCACAAGATGCATGTACTATCCCGGGCCAGTACCTGGAACATTTTTCTGCTGACGGGCCAGCATCTGTGCGGGGTGAACGCCTTGGTTTCCCCCGGTCCTCCTTCCCGTCCATCTGCTTCTTGGGAGGCTGTGAGAAGAGAGGAATCTGGGGTTTTCCCGATGTCTGGAGGTCACTGGAAGTATTTTTTTTCTTCCTAGTGATTCCAGCTTAGTGTCCGAGAAAAGTTGGCCATCAAAATAGGACCAGCCCAAGCAGGTTTGAAGATAAAAATCAATCATTCCATTCATAGCACCTTCTTCTTTCGGGTTCCCATTGCTTCCAACTCCCGGGAGGAATTTGCTGAAGAAGTGACCTCACACGTACCTTAAGGTGGAGAGAGATTTTCAATATGTGTAGACTTTTAAGTTCATTAGAGAATATGATTTAGAATGGGATGGGTGGGGAGAAGTTTCTAATAACATTTTATCCTTGCATCTCAGTTTCTGAACCTTGAAAAAAGGGCTACTTGTGCCCCAAACCGGCTCACAATTGCCTTTCAAAAGCAGTTTTGTTAGCTTAAACTTCACTGGAGTTGTGACCACCTTGAAAAGCCAAAGCCTAATCTTTATTAAAAAGTCATTTTAAAATGTAATGGTCTTTCACACTAAACATTTGCAAGTTTGGTTTTTTCGCATCCTCAAGAATTAAGACTAATTGTCCCGTTAACCTCTTGCCAAATGTTTCCATGGCGTTGGTATGCATTTTACAGGCTGTTTATAATAAGAACTCATCAAAGTTTTCTGGCACGTTTTCAGAAAATGAGCCTATCATCAATGAACAACTTTCTCTAGAACTTTTATCTCATCGTTAATTGGAGTTTCCTCTCTCTGTTGGAGGGCTGGTATTGAACACACATGCTGGAGAAGTGTGGCCGTGGAGAGACTACTTCCACTCTGCTCTGGCTTAATGGGCTTCAGTGATATTTTTAGTCCTAAAGTTATTCTCTATAAAAGGAGAGTTAAAGAAAGGCATTTTTGAGGTGAGACAGGACACCAGAAAGATTGAACTTTGTAGAAAAGAGGAATCCAGGACAAAGAGAAAGGCCAGTTTCTAGACCTTGCATCAAGAGCAGAAAGAGGAGGCTTTGAGCAAAGTGTGTGTGTGTGTTGTACGTATGTACCTGATTGTAGGATTAGTAGGCATCACAGAAAGCCCGTGATACCCTTTTATTCCTGGAGTGGGTCTGGAATATCAACTCTTGACTGTTCATCAGTTCCTTCTTATTTTCATCAGAATTCTTAGGGTTACAAACAGTAATCAAATATTTAGTGTATCTGTTAAAGGAATAGCCTAACCCTCTGGACCCACCACTTTTCCTTTTTCAACAAGGCAAGAGTACAGTAGGTTTCCGTAAAAGAAGAAATCTGCAGGCCAAAATCCCTGAAATAAGGACACAATGTCAAATTACATTGTCCACACTGAGGAAGAATAGGCGGGAAAACAATCAACGCTGTAACTTACTCCAATATTATAGGAACGTGATTTGTGCATTGACGCTAACATTTTAGATTTGTTTCAATCATAAAAATGATAAATTAGCCAAGGAGCCAGCAATTGATGTCATCTCACGGTAGCATAAATTTTGACTTAAATAAAACAAATAGAATCAATGTGGCTACATTCCCATCACTTCATCTTTATATGGTTTCTAAAGTTAGAAAAAGTAACTCAAATGAATGGAGTTTATTTCTTCAACTTTTCAGCTAAAGTTTTTCCAACATTTTCCTTCCAATGACCTCTTAATTTTTTCCCCATTTCCTCAAAGGCAGAAGATGTCTTTAATTTAGAGTACACTGACCATGCAGATGAAATTGTAATGCATCTTTTCGTTGGGCTGTTTTGCCACACCAGCAACACTTTCTATTGCCAGGGGTTCCATTCTAGAGAACTCCATGAATAGAGAAATTTGCAGATATTGTCTTGTGCCTGTGCAAAGCGCTGGGAAGTCCTCCCTAATTTAGGGACTGATTACGAGGCGTTAACAGGCAAGCTCAGTGCCAGTAGAGGCATTCTCCCTGATACCATGGGAGGGGGCACTGAAAGGCACCTGTGTGCAGAGCACAAGGGAATTTTGGAGAGAGATATGTGACTTGTGCCTTTGAGAGCTGACAGGCTGAGTGAGCACAGGCTTGGTTAACATTCCAAAATTATCAGACTGGTCCCCAAAGATTTGATTTGGTAAGGATGGGTTTTTTTGTTGTGGTGGTTACTTCCTTGGTTCAGTGGTCCAATGTTCAAATATTGTTAAGAGTTGTTACAGAGTTTCTTCCTAATTCTTGGGGAGCCAGGCAAGTGGGCAGATCTTTCTCAGAGCCAACCATCTTGATGACCTTTCCTCACCACTGTGTGTGGAGAGTCAGAGCTATGGGAACTCATTCATCCATTCTCAAGTATGTTACAACTTCTTGGGTAGCTATCCTGGACCAGTTCCAGGCTTTTCTGGTTCTTGATAATTTTTGAGGTGGTAGAAGGAGTTAAAACAAACTTTTTTTTTTTGATTGCCAAAGAGATTCACCCAGCCAACTTCCAATAAGCTCCTTATCTCTTTCAGCTCCTTACCAGACACTCTTTCAAATCCTGTTCAGCCTCCCTCCCTCCACCCCGTCGGAATGTTCTTTTTTGTGTGTTAAGCCAGGTCACGGTATTCATCTGTTCAAAACCTGGCTTCTCATCTACATGATGTGGCTCACACCGCTCCAGGCCTCTCTCCTCACCCTGCTGCTTGTTCAGCTCATTCTGCTTCAGCCTCTTATGGCTTCTTCCTCCTTTCAAACACTCTTCCAACATTCTGGCCTTAGGGCTTCTGTCTGGACCACTTTTCCGCAAGATATCTACATCCTTCTTCACACCTGCCCTTTTTGCGCAAAGTCAGTCATTTGAGAGGCATACCTTGATTGCCACCCCTGCTGCCGCCACCCCTGCCTGATTTTTCCTCATCACCACTTGCTTGTTGTTTGTCTTTCCCACTAGAATGCAGGCTCCAGAAAAGTAGAGTTATTCTCTAGTATGCTAATTAATCTAGCCTTAGCACCTAGAACAGTCCTGGCACATAGTAGGGACTCAGTAAGTATCCTTTGCATGGTGAAGAGTGGTTTTTTGAGTTTCCCATACTCTGAAAATTGCAATAGGAAGGGAGCTAGAGAAGACAGACAGACACCGTAAACATAAACTGAACAAGGCAAGAGAGACAAATTCAGAGCATGGAGGCCAGGCAGGGTGTGTAATCATGACTAAGAAAAAGACCTCTCCTTAAATATTATTGTTAACTCTGAAAATATCTATTTCTGTAGCCCTTTGCAATAAACACGCACATCCATTAAATCATTAGATTGCCCCAAAAGGTCCTTAAAATGGTGTTTAGTTTGTTAATGCCTATACTATTGAACTTGTTTGTAGTAGGGCTGCATCCGTTTTTTTGAGGGGAAGAGAGAGTATTGTAACTGCTTGTTGATGCTTAGAACATGCATGTGACATTGGGGTTACTGAGTTTGCATCTTGATATTTACGGTTTTCTGATATTTCTTATTGTAATATTTAAAGCCAATATTCATCACTCCTTCTTCCCTGCCCTGCCTGGTGTCACTTATGGGGAGAATGGAAAAGAAAGACGGGCCTTGTTAGCTGCCTTCAAGGAGACTACAAATCTCGTTTGATGGGGAGGGGAGAGTCTTCAAATAAAAGTATTTTATTGGCCTTTATGAAGTGTCAAAACATTTAAGACAAGAGCAGGAGAATGGTGCTGGCTGGGGAGCAAATTTAAATTTGTTTTTGTCTTGTGAAAAGCATCATTAATTTTGAATAACTGCTGGTAAGCAAAACTCTAAAATGCCTCCAAGATTTCCACACCATGGTCTACACACATCTTATCCTACTTATCTAATCAAACATTAATGTAGGTGCTGCTCTGGAAAGATTTTTATAGATATAATTAAGGTCCTAAATAGTTGACCTTAAGATAGGGAAATTGTCTTGAGTGGATCTGACCTAATCAGATGAGCCCTTACAAAGGGACTGGGCACTTCCGCAGGATAAGATTTACCCCAGGAGAGGGATTGTGCCTGAGGGAGCTTCTCTGTGGCTGGCTTTGAAGATTGGGGGTGGGAGGTATGGGGGATGTAACAAGAAATGCAGGTGGCCTCTAGTATCTGAGAGTGGCCCCTGACTGATGGCCGGCAAAGAAATGGGGACCTCAGTCCTATAACCACGAGGAACTGAATTCTGCCACAGCCGTCTGTGCTTGGAAGAAGATCCCCGCCTCCAGATGAGAATGTAGCCCGGCTGACACCTTGTGAGACCTCGAGCAGAGACACCAGTCATGCCCAGATTTCTGACCTACAGAACTATGTGCTAATCAGTGGTGTTATTTTAACCCTCTATGTTTATGGTAATTTATTACAGCAGCAATAGAAGATTAATACAGAGGGGAATCTCATTCAGATTCAATCTGAAAAAAGAAATCTTAACTTTTAAAAACAAGATGCAGTCTGGTTTCTGAAAGAATGTACTTCTTTCAGGTATGAGTAGCCAATATACACAGCCAATGGGATCAAGTTCAGTGTCAGTCGCATGTTCCTTCAGGTCCTGGTTAAATGAATAAATTAAAAGTTTTGGTAATTAGTAGATCAACTGTTTATAAATTAATGGGTAGCTCCAAAGTACAAGAGGAGATCTAAAATAGTTTCTGCCAAGTGTTTTGTCTATTCTTGGCACAACCTTATTCACGCATTATAATTTGCTTAGCAATCCTTCCTTCATAGACAGTACAAAGATTAGTTTCAGCCCTCCTCCGGTCTGAACACTGTAGTTTCTGAGTTAGTTGAGTTGGAGTTGATAGTCTTAAAAAAGAAAAAAAGTGCATAAAGCATTTGAAATTCGCAGTGTTGCTGGTTTTGTATAAAGAGAGAGCCTTTGATGAATATCGTGATGTCCACAGACATTTTTCTATTCAGGCAAATTTTAAAGTGGATGTGCGTAAATGAGGTCTCTTTCCTTAGACTTGAGCGAAGCATCTTTGCACAAGAGGCTATGTGAGTGCAGTCAATAAACTCATGAAAATGGGCCTTTTGAAAGGAAACCACTGATGCATTCATGGCCTGGCTTTTGCATGAATGACAGCGTAGTAATAGGAAAGCAGACAACTGCTCCCTGGGCCACCACCGCCACCGTGCACACGCCGCATGGGGCTGCCCTCTCAGCAGGAGTGTGTGTTTGTCCTGCCGGCTGGGGATTGCGGTTTGGCCTTTTTGTTTACAAGAGAGAGGACAGCAGCCTCTGTCCTCCAGCTGCTGTGAAAACAGTGTTGGAAAACTAGAGCGAAGTTTCCGCTTAAGAACTCACCCTGGAAAAAACCCGCCCGAACAAACAAACCTTCCTTCATGAAAGACCATCTGGGTTCAAACACAGACCACTGGGTTAGAACCCAGATGACAGGAAAAACGTCACGAGAACAGTTGTTCTTTATCAAACTTTCCAAGTGGGATTTCCATATATTAAGCTGGCAGAGGGCCCAATGGGGAAAAACAGATGAGACTGACCGAAAGGCAGTATGTCCAGTTTGTAATGAAGGTTTTAGCAGTGGGATTAATTGTGTGTGTTGGTTAAAAAATCCCCATCTCTGATGGTCTCTTCTAAAATGAAATCGGTGCTCAGTGTCTGGCTTAGGATGTCTAAAATTTGGGGGGATTCACCATGTGCCAGGAACTGAGCTAGTTCTCAGTGCAATACTGGTGAAAAATAACACTCTCTTTGCTTCCTTGGAGCTTCTGCTCTCCTGTGAGAGAGAAAATACCAATTATTTTAAATTGGAATTTAAATATCATCATTGTACACTGTAACTTCATCATTAGAAATTAGAAATGTGACATGGAAGAAACTTACAGGGTATTGTAATACAAATAGGCCTGCTAGGGGCAGGCCATGGAGGGGGCACAGTGACACTAAGATATGGCGATCAGAGGAGGCTTCTCTGAGGAGATGGAATTTGGGCAGAGACAGGAATTCAGGAGAAATCAGCCTTTGAAGAGGTAGGGGAAGAATATTCCAGATGGAAGAGAACACATGCAAAATCTGAGGCAGGAAGGTATAGTCAAAGAACTCCAGGAAGGCTGCCGTGACTGGGATGGTGCTCACTAGGAGGGTGTCACCAGATGGGATTGGAGAGGTGGACTTCATTGCACATGTTTTTCAAAGAGGTTTTGGTTTAGTGTCAGGGGGCAAGAGAGCCACTGAAAGTTATACAGCAAGGGAGTGCCATGCTCTGTTGTACATTTAAAAAATCTGTGTCCATGGAAGCAACCTAAGTGCCCATCAGCTGATGATTGGATAAAGAAGATATGGTATATACAATGGAATACTACTCAGCCATAAAAAAGGATAAAATCGTCCCATTCACAACAACATGGATGGACCTTGAGGGTACTATGTTAAGTGAAATAAGCCAGATAGAGAAAGACGAACTCTGTATGACTCCACTCGTAGGTGGAAGTTAAACATGTAGACAAGAGAACTGATTGGTGGTTACCAGGGGAAAGGGGTGGTGGGGGGTGGGCACAAAGGGTGAAGTGGTACACCTACAACATGACGGACTATAATGTACCACTGAAATTTCATAAGGTTGTAAACGATCGTAATCTTAATTAAAAGTAAAAAAAAAAAGTAAAAAAAATAATCTCTGCTTTTCTGAAGAATGGACGGTAGAGGGGAAGGAGAGAGGCAGGGAGGTGAGGTGACAGTGGAGCTGGTCGATGGGGATGGATTGGAGCCGTACTTTGGAGGAAGACTCAGCAGACTTGGTGATGGATTGCATGCTGGGGACTGGGCAGAGCAGAGGAAGGACTAGGATGATGCTCAGGCCATTTTTCCCCTTTGCCCTGCCTCCTTCCTCTGTGTTCTGTCATCTCAGGGAAAGTGATAATGGGCTCGTGAGAAAGTTGATTGGTCTTTGCCAGAATCCAGTGATCTAGAATTCTGTGCAGAGCATCTTGAAGCCTCGGGACCTTGATAGGGAGCACTGATGCATCCCAAGCTTTCTTAGACAGAAAACCACAGTCATTTGCACCATGGAGGTCTCTTCATTACAGCCTTGCTGCCTCGGCCATTGTCTACAAGCTTCGCACTAAAGACTTCGGTCCCAATACATCATTGAAAACACCTGTGTTAACCCATGGGGCTCTGGGGGCAAATATTGGGAAGCAGACATATAATGAAACAATTTAGTTAAGTGGGAATTTATTTTCTAGCTTTTGTATGTCTCTCATTAAAGGTACAGTGGTCCAAATAAATGTTTTGTATGTATGTTTCTCCATGGCCTCTGTTCTATTACAGAGCTTTAGAAAGAAGAAAAGAGTCACTTTATCCATTCAAATGTAGAGATGTGGGGTCCAAATGTGGAATATTTTTTTGTGGAGGTTATGCATTGCGTGTTAACTCTATGTTGCCTGGTCTAGTTATTAAACTGTGGAGGGGAGCTGTCTTTGTCATGTTTTTGTTATTCCTTTTTTCAGTATCTGTCTACTGTGATGCTCTGGGCTCTTCCATTGTCTAGAGTATCTTTTTCTCTTTTTTGATATTCTTCCGGCATCAGACTCAATTCTAGAACTTTTGCTACCTGCCTTACCATGACTGCCCTCCCCCGCAAAATTATCATAAAAATATGTGCTTGTAATCAGTAATGAAGACAGAAATCAATGGTAGATGAGGATCATGGAGACTAAATCTGGTTAACCCAACACAGTAATATCTTCCTTTTGGGGCCAGGCCTGGGGGGTTGTAACATGAGATGGCGGGAAAAGCATTTCTCTTGAAGTCCATGCTGAGTTCTGCTGGTTACCAGCAGCAGAACCTAATATAAGTAACCCTTCTGCTCTGTCTTCTCTTTCTTCATGTGTATCGTGGGAACATCAACACCTGTCTCACCTCCATCACAGGTTGGAGGGAAAATCAAATGAGAAGAAACATCGAACATGAAGTGGCTTTGTCAGTTGCACACCACTCTGTTACCATCTGTGGTTGTTCGTGTTATTTCTAGATCAGTCACGGGAGTGTGGGTATACCCCAAACCAAACCAAGCCTTGCCAGAGACTCTTTTTTCTGGTGGTAATCACTACTTTCAAGCAAGTACCAATAGGTCAAAACTAAAAGTGTGAGTCATGCAACTGAGACACATTTGAAGAAAGATAAACCCTTCTTGACTATCCTGGGAATGTTTAGTTTATTATTCCTATATATGTCATCTGGAGGAGGAGATCTCTCCCCACTCCACCCCACCATATCCTCATATAGAAACATAACCCAGTTGGGTTTTTTTTTTCCCATTAGTTGAGATAAATTGTGATTTTTAGGGTGAAAATTTCAGATAAGAAGTACTTTTACATAGTTGAATGTGACCTCTAGATTCTTCTGTGTCCTAGTATTTGCATTAAAATTCCAAAGGGGTGAAGTACTGGCTAAAGGAAGGGGATGGGAAAAAGTCATTAGCTCATTACTCAGTTTTTATTTTGCAACCATTTAGAATAAGTGTATGTGTAAAATAGCATAATGATGTGGTTTTAGTTACAGCCAGATGTGGTCGTTCAGAAATAAGTAAGCGAAGGGTTGCCAGATATTCACATTTCAGTGAGCATCCTGTATTGTTGTTTACTAAATCTGGCAACGTTACCCATGAAGCAAGGTATAAATTTCCGTTTATCACGTAGCACCTACACCTTTCATCAGCAAAGAGGCTCCTACACATCATGGAGAGAGTGGATATTGGGTTTGTCTTCATCCGAACAGATACTCCTTTAAAGATCTTAGACGCTGAGTTAAGGCAACTTCACTGTTAAATATTGTGGTCAGGAATTCTTTTCCTTGAAATGAAACCCATATAAGCTCTGCCTATTTCTTCATTTACTCCTTTGTTAAATGCCTGGGTTACGCATAGCTCCTCTTATGTAGCTCTCTAAGATTGCTGGAGAAAGAAAACTAGTAGCTAACTTTAGTGTTTGGGTCCTTAAATTTGTATCCTTTATTATGTACCTGCCAAACTACTGGTCTTGGATATTGAGTATGGAGGTATTTACATGGATCTCATGCCTTCTCATCTAATCCCCCATATGGACAAGGCCAGGCAACGATTGAGAGGACCCAAAAACTCAACTGAGGGACTAACCAGTGTTTCATTTCATGCAAAGATATTCTACCCCTTCTACCGTGTGTGTTCCTTGCCCCTCCCCCCCTTTTTTTGGTGAGGAAGATTGGCCCTGAGCTAATGTCTGTTACCCATCTTCCTCTTTTTTTTTTTCCCTCCTCAAAGCCCTAGTACATAGTTGTATATCCTAGTTGTAAGTCCTTCTAGTTCTTCTATGTGGGATGCCACCACAGCATGGCTTGATGAGCAGTGTGTAGGTCTGCCACCAGGCCAGTCCCTCCTTGCCCATTTTATATGTGTACTTTGTATCAGGTTTAGAGATGTAAAATGGCATGTGGTCTACTGTGAGCCCCATATTATCTTTACCTCCTAAATTTATTAACTCATTCTAACTCCATTGTAGCATCAGGCAATTTCTTTTCCTACTAGCACTTTCTTTTACTACTTTGCCATACCACTTGGTGTCCCTACTGATGGGACACTTGGATATATGACAATCTCTATGAAAAGTCTTAGGATTAAGAGTCATCATAAACTTTAATGCACTGTGTAACAACGAATTTCTGAAGTGATCAGTTCCAAAAGATTCTGCTCACTGTGTCCAGGGATGCAAAGACTAGAAACTCAATATCCAGCGCCACTCTCCCTTCGGGGATACCAATGCCCTGACAGCATCTTTTTTGCTGTCACTCCTTAGCCCATCCAAGAGGGTCCCTATCTCTCTCTCTCCCTAACTCCACTAGGATCGCTCATCAACTCCCTCTTCACCTCCAGCCCTTCTGATTCTGCTGCTCTATTTTAGGATTAAATTCTCCCCTTTGAGTTTGTTAAATTTAAACTTTCATTGAAGTATAAACTTACATAAAGTACCAAATGCTAAGTGAACAACCTTATGAAATTTGTGCATGTAGATATCCATGTAATTACCATCAGTTTCAAGATGTAGAACATTTCCAGCACCCTATAATATCCCCAGTGCATTCTCTGTCAGTACATTCTTCTGTCTGGTTTTAGAGTTCATAAAAAAAGAAACCATACTGGATGTATGTACTCTTTTGGGTCTAACTTCCATAACTCAACGTTATGTCTGTGAGACTCATCCAGGAGGTTGTGTTTATCTGTGTTGGTTCTTTGTTCTTGCTGAGCAGTATTCCATTGTATGAATATGACACGGTGTGTTTACTCATTACTACTGTGATGAACGTTCTGGTTGTTTTCACTTTGGGCTATTTATGAACAAAGCTTCTATAAACATTCTTGTACATATCTGTTGACAGAAACAAACACTGATTTCTGTTGCTTACAGAGCCACAAGGGGAATTGCTGAGTAGTAGGTTATTCATATGAGATTTGTAATGGGAGAGATTGAATTTGATATTGAGAACTATGCTTTATAGTAAGCTTTATGGGGTACCTTTTTCCATGAGTTGAGAAATAGCTCTAATTCAGGTCTGAATATTTTTGTTACTCTTGGAGAAACTATTTCTCCAAGTTGGTAACTTTTCAACACAAATTCAGCTTTGTTTGTTTGTTTTAAGTCCTAGCCCACTTGTTAAAGCTCATGTTACGCTTTTCTGTATTAGCCTTCTTTCTCTTCCAGCATTCAGATTATTTTTGAAAAATAATGACATGTGGGTCCAGGGTCAACCTTGTCAGAGTCTTTCTTATAAAATTATTCCTGGGTTGACGTTGAGCTACAGATGACAAGTTTGCCAACTTATGTGAGGTAAAACTAAAACTAAAGGGAGGAGGATAATTTTTCAAATGGATTTATTTGGGCAACAAGCGTTTATGAAACACTGTATGAAGCCATCAGTCTGTCAAGCACTGTAAAATATAGCCATTATGTGCAAGGAGCTGACAGTTTGGTAGTAGGGGGCAGAAAAGAAAACCAGTGTTTTTAATGACCTTCAGATATTGCCCTGCATCTTAGAGGAAGGATGGGAGAGTGGGAGGATGTGGGGGAGAGGAGGTGGATGGAGAGGGTGGGGCCATGGGAGCATGGAGGAAGGGCATGTGAGTCAGACTGCAGACTCTGAGAAGGCTTCTTGGAGGAATAGATTTTGAAGGAAGATAAAAATTTAGATATTTTGGGAGATACGATAGGGGTGAGGAACTTGTACTCCAGGCAAAGAGACCAAACAGCATATTTAAAGGAATGGAGGCATGAAATAGTATTATCCATCTAGTAGCCAATTTAGGAGATAAAACATTTTTTATTCCATTGATGGTGCTTTTGCTATATACATTCCTGGAGCGCCTCTTTTGGAATGACTTTCAGAGCTAATTTTCAAACCACACCAGAAAATCACTCTTAATACTTTATAGCTTTGACCCAAATGGTATTCCCCAGCTGGATACTCACCAGATTTGTCTTCTGAACACTTTCGGCTCGTTCCAAAGAAATACAGTCTGTCTCCAGAAGGTTAAGCCTTACCACTATTGAGAACATTCAAAAGCTTGTGTGTGCCTGAGAACTCAGAAATCAATTCCAAAAGGCCAGTTGTGTGCAAAAAGCACTTAGCATTGGAATAAGTCTGTACCCTCGTAGGGTTGAGGTTCAATTTCCTAAAGACTTGGCTTTCAACCAACTTTCTATTTTAGAGATTGTACATTAAAATTGGGTCATTTTATACGGCAAGAGACAGTGGATGTGACTTGTAGCAAGCCCAAGTGCTTTTTGAGGAAGAACTCTATTCTTATAATATTATGACTAGCCCTGGATTGGTTAAACTGGCTTGTATGCCATGGAAACAAGGATCATCTGAGAGACAGCCTGGAGAATCAAAAGCAAAATCCAGTGATGATCTTCTGTGGTATCAGCCCGATTGGGGCAAACAGAAAGGCACATCCGTGGAGCAGATGGGGATGGAGGGTAAGAGAGCAGAGAAGAGGGCTCTGACAAGGCAGGAAGTGGAATCTGGAGAGTCAAGAAAGCTGGCCTAGCTCAGACAACAATCAGTTAAATGTCTTGCCTCCAGCTGTATATCTTGAGTTGACCTTTTCTTAGTTCATCGACTCCTATGACATGTAAACAAAAATAAACCAAAAGCCTTCCTACTGTCAATGTAGATCTTATGTCTTATTTCCCATGTACTTCATCAATCCTAGTTATTTTTGAAGATGGGATTAGTGTTACAACCCAGTGAGGTCGGAGGGGACGGGAAGAATGATAAACTTTTCACCTTATGTAAAGGCTTAATTTAATGAGGGACTAAATACTTGGGGCTGGTCTACATGGTCTGAAAGCTTACTTAGAGTCCTAATGAGTCACTTATTTATTTCCACTGTTCTAATAGTTCATGTGAATTGTTATCTTTAGTGTGGCTTAAACAGAAACACATACACCATGTACTTCTGAGTAATCAGGCCCTGAAATCAGTTTTTGCTGGTGTCTTTCTTTCAGATATATTTATAGACACTTTCTTTAGGGTGTAAAGGCCCCATATTAGACTAGCATGACAGCTGTTAATTTGCAAATAGCCATCAACACATTTGGGGATGGAGATCCCAAAGGTTGCCAGAGTTTTCATCACTTTATCTACACACATTACATATTCTCATACAGTTTTGGTTAGAACCACAATGAGGGTCAACCAATGCCCACGGAGCCAAGAGGGTTTGCATTATAGCAGTTGCAGTGGAAGAGGTGGGACTTACTGATGATTTCCACTCTCCTGTCATTTTATCTTGTATCATGTGTGACCATCAGTTCATTGTTTCATGAGGATGTCTACATGGATCAAAGAGGAGTATCCAGAGAGATTTCACACTTCAGCATAGAAGCACCAGCACTTAATTTCTCACAAAAATAAAATATTTTACAGTGGTTCTACAAGTTCCACAGCCACCACCACATAGTCAGTGTCTGAAAATATTGTTCAGCCTTAAGGCAACATCAAAATGGGTCTGTTCTTGGTTTTCAGACTCTTTCTTTGGCTTCTGGTGAGACGTATGGAAACCATTGAAGAAAAGTTACTGGTATCTGACTTTGCAATTTTCACCGTAATATGTGTACATGTGTGTGTTTTGTGAGAGTATGCTTTTTCGCCCCCTGGAATGGAAAAAAGGCACTTAGAATATAATGAAGTCGCACTCCTGACGCCTCTTCACCTCTTCCTACCATCTGAGCGCGAGTGGTTTCATATATCCTCCTCCAGCAATTGACCTTTCCGAGGTCTACCTATTACTTAGTAATTTTATTTGTGCCCAGCACCCTTGCCACAAATCTGCTTTTCAAGTAGAAAACAGTAAATATTCCTCTACGATGTTTATTGCTCTGTAAAATGAATGGGCAGAGGTTATAAAATAATTGCGTATCGCACAATGGATTCTTCAGCTGCCCTCCGGAAATTCAGGAACCTCTGCTAGTGCCAAACTCAATGTCATTTTTCTCTTGTTCAAATTGTCATATGTTATGGATGGTCCTCTTGGTAATCCTGAACACATTGGCACAGACCTCAAGAACATCGTTTTGGAAAAAATCAAGACAGAGGATAGCATTTGCAAAAAGAGTCAAACCCAGGTGAATATTAGGCATCTCTAATTTACATGACCCCCCCCATTCATTCAATGGTTTTATTTGTGGGGGGAGGGGGAGGGATGCTAAGCATCTTTAGCTCTTCATCACTAATGTTACTTTGAATGGCTTCTTTACTTCCTTGCAGCTAAATCATTAATAATCATGATGAGTTTATAAACTTTGAATTTAATCTTCATTAATATATAAAACTCAAAGAGTAATGTCCTTTGGCTATAAATAGACTGTTTCTCTAATTTATCCTTAAAACTGCCTTTCTCCCTTCAGGTTTCTGTGGTCCCCTTAACCCTGAGAAGTAAGCGCCATGGCATGATTTTGATCAGGGAAGATGCATCAGTAACTATTTTGTGATTTTAGCCCCTGCTGTGTCTTACAGGTTGGCCAAAGTTTATCACATATTTTCCACTCCAGGAATTTGCCCCAGCTGCTCGGACGCTGGGGGCAAGGGAGATAGATAGTGCTGTGGGAAAGCTGTAATAGATGGTTTTTCCTTTGGATTTCTATAGTGAGTGAAGTGGTCTGGTTTGAAATAAGGGCAGGTGGTTGCAGGCCACTCCCTTTCCAAACAAGACAAATTAAGATCATTTTGCTGTTTCGGGAAGCTGAGGGCAAGACTGCATAGGGGAGGGCCTGAGAGGCAAGCTAGAGGGCTGGGGCTTCCTGGCTGGCCGGCTTCCTGTTGTACCTCTGTAGAGAAGAGGCAAAAGAGGACATGACAGGACTTGAGGACCTTGTCTGTACTAAGAACCACACTAGAGAATCCCCCTAGGTTTCTCATCCTTCCTAGCATCCTGTGAGTTAATCCTTACTGCTTTTATTTTTCTAGGTGGAAGAACTGAGATTACCCAGGATTACATTGCCTATAAGTAAGAGAAAGTGGCAGAATTGGAACCCTTATTCTCCAAGGATAATCCGCTATGGGCGCTCTCTTACATGCGCATCTTTCTCATATGTGTTCTCGGTTCATGTAGCTAAGATTTGCAAGGAATTTGGGATCCATCTCAGTCAAGCTTCTAATTGCTAAATCATGATGTGAGCACCCAGATCACCAAGAATTTCAACTAAACCTCTGTTTCTCAAAGTGTAGTCCGTCAACCACATACCTTGACATCACTTGGGGTCCTTGTTGAAATGCGAATTTCTGGGGCCAGCCTCAGACCAACTACATCATAAGTTCTGGGAGTGGGGCCCAGGTATAAGCTCTCTGGGAGGTTCTCTTGTGCACTATATTTGAGAGCCATGCAATATAACCTCTTTAGAGAGCTCCAATATAAAAAAGGTCTTGGGGATAGGGGTGACTAAACTAATACGTCTGCAAGCTGCCAGTTTGTGAATTCCACCCAAAGAGCATCTGTTTTTTTCTCCTTCTTTTACATAAAAGGAAACTGGTTTAGAGGGTTTAGGTAACTTGTTAAAATTCTCATGGCTTATTTGTGGTAGAGCGGAGACTAGAACCCATTTTTCTCTCTCCACGCTGTAGCTTGCTGCCTCCAGCCTTTTAAAATCAGCTAATCAAGGAAACTTGGATCCATTTCAATCCTGTCAGTGACCCTCCACTCAACATAAAAGATGAGTCCTGTGAGAACGACTGTTCTGATTCACACTCATTTGAATGTTGAAAAAAACAGTGCATTTCTTCAAAGTTCTCTGTAGGAGGTGGAAAGATTCAATAAGCTAGCTAAAAGGGTTTCCATCTCACACACAGGCACACACCATACACACACACACACACACACACCCCGCGCCCCATACAGCCCGGATCTGCTGCAACATGAGAGGAGGGGCCTGGCAAACATGCATAATTTATGCAAGATTTTTGTGGATCTTTCAGTATTTGGAGGGGATTTCTTAAACTCTACCTTGAAACAGTTCCATTAAGATTAAGCAGAATTTCACTGCGGCCTCAACAGTAAGAAAGTGCATCTCTGGGATCCATGTGCATATTTTAACGTGAGGCATTTCACTGTTTGTAATACGGAGGATCTCACACTGTGGTTGGCATTTTTAGTTGGTAAGGCTGAACACACTGATTGCTATACAATGTTGGAGAAACAAAGGGTAGTAGAGATTGCTTTGGAAAACTGTTCAATTCAGTTAAGAAACAAATTCCTGAGTTCACTTTATTTGTTTATCATTTACGATGACTCATAAAATAGTGTGAAAGATGCTTCTTGGGTGGCGGTCGAGGGGGAAGAGACCAAATCCTGCTTGTTCGTATTTTTGCTTTGGGTTCCCAGTAACGGGGCTCCTCATGGAAGGCCCGGACCCTGCCTCAAGGCCTTTAGTAATAGATGTGGCTGCTTTGATTTGTTGCCTTAATTATTTCATTTGTGGAAGTCTTATCTTCCCAATAAAGATGGCAAACACTTTGGAATCGGCCTGCTTTTTGCTTTTTTTTCCTTTATACGTCATCATGGTATAGAACTTATTTTTGCTTAATAAATAGTTTTGGGTACGAGAAGAGATACATATTTAGTCTTTCACCCCTACTCTTAAGTGCTTTCTGTGCTTGGTATTACACTGACACTCCATCCAGATTACTGAACAGAGAGAGCTGTATACAATAGATCGTTTATACTCAGATATTTATTGCTTTACATAAGGCAGAATGGGTAGGGTTTAATTAGAAATATGCACTTTGGGATGAGGCGGGCTTGAGTTTGAACCCCAGTGATGATTCTTGCTCCTTCCGTGATCTTGGGCAAGTTGCTTAACTCCAGGACACCTTAGTTTTCTCTTCTATGAGTTAGTAGGAAGTCTCAGCCATGTTGTAAAGATTAAGTAGCAGAATGCATGAGTAAGCACTCAACAAATGACAGGTGCAATGACTATTATTTTTATTAGCAAGAACAATCACAGTAGTAGTTCCATTATTGAAGGGGGTGGTTGTGCTGAATTATCTAAATGCTCATTCTCATTGACTTTTGACCTTTGGAAGGAACAGCTAGGCTTAATTTCTGGGTTTGATTTTTTTTTTTTCCCGAAATTTGGTTTGTTCAGTTCATATCCATATTTTATAATGTTCCCATTTTAAATATATTCTCCCAAGTTGAAATTTTAATCATGGAAGTCTGAAGATGTCTCCTCTTCTGAAAGGATTTTTTTTTTTTTTTTCAATTTAATGACCGCTTCTTAAGTTTTTGGTCTGAGGAAAGGGCAGCATTTCCTTGGCTGTTGGCCCAAACAGACATAATAATAGGAACTGGTTACTGAACAGAGATGTGGAGTGTGTGAGTGAAGAGCTGGTCATCCAGGCAGCCCTCCTCCCACAGACATTCAGATGCATTCTGGGAAAGTTACCTGAATTCAAAACACTCACCTTGATAGGGTCACCTTTAAGTGCCAGGCGCAAAACTTTAATGAGCTTTCTTTCTCATAATTCTTCTTTTCATGATTTTCTCAGCTGGATTCTTCAAAGGATTATTTGTAAAGACCTTTATGGTGTGTTATGATTTAATCAGATGTAGCTCGAATTTCCCAAGATGTGTTAATTATCATTGCCACACAAGTGCAACAGAGGAAGCAAAATGTTTTTCATTTGGGCAGGTTGAGGGTTTGTTTAAAATGTACTTAGGGCCATTAGGATCAAATCAAAATATAGCGCATGGTAATTATGCATGAAATAAAAGATTACCTGCTGTTTAAGTAGTCAGTTTCCTGATAATATTGCAATAAAGTCTTGAGAGAAAATTGGTTTCCCAATAGCAGTAGAACACCTTATTTAAGAGACAAAGTGAACTGTTTAAGATTGAAAAAGAGATAGGGAAAAGAAAAATAGATTTTATCGTCAAAATTATCAGTGGGTAATATCCTTAGTCTTACAGAAAAAGTATTGTTTTACTCTTTCCCTTGATGAAAATGAAGAATAATTTGTTTGCATTTAGATAGCAGTGGAGTTGGTTTATTTCAGATTTGATTAAATACAGGAAAGAATAGACATCTCATGTAAGAAAGGAAAGGTGTATGTTAGCCCTGATATACGAGAGCAGTCAAAAGCCTGACGTCAGAAATCAAACAAATCCTGGAGTTGAAACCCAGTCTCCGTGTTTACTAGTTGCATGACCTCCTCCTTGTTTCTTAACCTCTCTGACCCTCAGTTTCTTTATCGGCAAAAAGGGGGTGTTAATATAACAGACCTTGTTTTAAAGATTAGATGAGATAATGTATATAAAGTGCTTAGGCAGACATGTTTATGGTAGACTAGTGATAAATTAACATTAGATGTTATCAAGTCAGCTATGGCTGACTAAAAATAGTCTGATAAGGGGGAAAAGTTTTAAACTTTGGAGCTCTGAACAGTTGTATAATATATGTAAGGTAGAGATCTCGTTCTCTGTTGAAGTTGGATGCTGTGTTGTGGAACTGTGATATGAGGATGATGTGAGGTTTACAACGGTGCTGATGTGGCCAATTTTCAGTGTCACTCATTGGATCATTACCTTTTACCTTTTAAAGAGAATTAAATTATGAGATATACCTGTTCGTGATGATTTGGTTAGCAAAATAGGTGATTTCTGTGAAGATTTTCCTACTACAGACCTGCCCTTGAGGAACAAGAAATACTTTTCTTGGTTATTCCTCCAACAGGAAATCTGCACATTGCCCTTTTTGTTCACAGTGGGAGAAGTTTCTAGTTACTCCTCATATCTGAACCATCTGTGTGAATAGTTAACACATACTTAGGGTTAAAAATTGACTAGTGACAGAAAGTCCTTCTTTTTTGCTAATTCTAAAAAAGTAGCTTATTTTGGGGTATTAGAGAAAAAGTTCAAGAGATTCATTGAGTAATATTTATTGAGCCTGTTACATAGCTGGCAATGTGCTGGTGCTTTCACAGTTTTTATGCGACTTGATCAAGAATAACTGGAAGGGAAGAGGAAGAAAAAGATTTCATATGTATCAGAAAACTATCCTTTAAGTTCTAAGGTTTGTGTATCGTCTTCTGAATTGCATGGTATCTATCTCCAAGACCCTGAAACTGTTTAACCAGAGGCTTCTAACCCCAAAATGACAGCATCATTTTTGGTGGTCTTTGAAGTTAATTTTCCCTGTTTTTGCTGTATCCATCAAAGAATTAAATGGAGATATTTGGTGCTCTGCCACTGAGGGAGTCCTCGAATTGGCAGCACTAATTTGGCTCCAGGTTGTTAATTGAACAGTAGCAATCCGCCCATCTGATCTTTAATATTCTAATGCTGCTGACTGATGCTCAGGGCACCAGAAAATTTGTAACGTACTACGAAATCATTCTGTACTCAAGACTGAAGAAAGACAGCACGTCATTTAGACTGTTTTTTATCTTTATCCTCAAGTTCCAGAGGATATGCCGACTGTATCTTTCCATGGTCAAGCGAACTCTCAAACACTTCATATCTCAAGCTCAATAAGACGGATACTGAGAGTAAATTATGGTGAAATCATTTATTTCTGATTCTCCCTTTTGCTTCATTCATTTATCCAACAAATACTTACGAATGCCTGCAAGGTGCTAGGAGACATTCTCCTAGGCACCTGGAATGTAACCAGGAGTAAAACAAAGACTTCTATTTGTGGGAAATTCACGCTCCTCTTGAATGGAGGTTGTCGGGATTCTTAAGGTGCCCTTTGCCTCCTGTGATGGCATTTGGAAAGAAGAATTAAACCAGAAGGCAAAGTACTCTGCAAATCATATTTTGTGAATTCACCTCTTTTCCCCCACCCCGCAAAACTACCACACATACACACCTTGGGAAGGGCGTCGGAAGAAAAGATAAAATTCAGTGTACATGGCAGTGTTTGCTGTGATCATAGCACAGGTCTCTGAAACTCAGTCTCCCAGTCTCAGTCATTGGCATTTTATAGAACCAGCTTTGACTCTCTTCTTGTTGCCCCCACTGGACAATGGCTTATTTTCCTGGTACCAAAAGTTCTACCTTCTCCATGAATTGTGATTATGGCAGTTACTTTTTCTTTCTTTTTCACATGCAGGACCCCAGAAGTCAATGTGGTAGTTGACCTCAGGCGATCCTTATAAAAACTTAGCAGACAAGAATTATAAGCACTTCATTGGAATTCTACTAATTCTGGATTTCAGATCAGCTGGGAGGGGTTGTCTAGATGGAAGCTTATCTGCTTTGTATTGCTATCTTCAACGATAATGTAAATTAAAAGGATAGAGGGGAAATATTTAAAGTATATAAGTAAACAAAAGATTAAAAAAAAACCACTGTAATTCCCCAAAGCAAGTTCTTTGAGAATGCACAATGGTTTGTGCTTAAAATTAATATTACATATTTTATAGTTTTCACCAGCTTTAATCAGCATAATCATTGAGTCAAAATTATTGAAACTTTCATCAAATGAAGCTGACTCCCCAGGGGCTGGGAGGGGAGGTGGGTTGCATTTAATAAAAGCAGTTTATGTTTGGGATAAACAGCCACACACATCATACTCTTAGGAATAAAGTAGTTAGCAGTGGCTAAATTTGATGAGCCACATTTACAGAAGCAACATAAGCAGTCTCTGCTTTTTATAGCGTAGATTCCTAGAAAGAAGAGTATTCCAAATGGATAATGGCTTACTACAGCCACTGTGTAGCCTGCAGGGCATTCTTGTACCATGAGGTGGCCGTTCTTTCAATTCAGGAAGCTGATCCCCTGACCAAGATTACCTGGTAACTGAATGAGGGAAAAACCAGCGACCAAAACTGACAAATGAGCACTTTGGGGTGGCGCTATAGAAATGGACAAAATTTAAGGCAACGGAAAGAAGGAATTGATTGCCTTGCCAGTTTTTTCCCTTGCACAGATCATTCCTAATTAATATCTCGGGCCTCATTTACCAAAGAGGTATTGCATCACTAACGTATGAAGGATGTTTAGTGGGGAATTCGTAGTTCACGCAGAGAGTTGGGAGTTCTCGAAGACCCCATTCAACTATGAGATCTGTGATTCTGTGCAAGGTGATCATAAGGGAAAGAGTGGTTTATGCACCACGTTTCAAGGCAGCAGCAGCTCAGCCTGCCACGTAAAGATCCTGTTACAGGTGCGCCTTGTTGTAGGGACCTCAGTTTCTCTTGGATGCTCGCCTGAGAACTATCTTTCAGGTGCAAGGCCAATGCTTATTTTCTTCAAGGATATTTGTCCTCAACAGAATACAGCTGAAACTCATTTTGTATGCAACTTTTTCTTTTGTAAGGTAACCTTTTTTTTGGTGAGGAAGATTGGAATATTGGCCCTGAGCTAACATCTGTTGCCAATCTCCCTGTTTTTTTTTCTCCCCAAATTCCAAGCACATAGTTGTATATCCTAGTTATAAGCCACTCTAGTTCCTCTGTGTGGAGTGCCGCCACAGCATGGCTTGATGAGCAGTGTGTAGGTCTGCACCCGGGATCCGAACCTGTGAACCCTAGGCCACCAGAGTGGAGCACGTGAACCCAAATGCTTGGCCACAGGGCCCACCCTGTGAATTCTTGAAATAAGTGCGTGTAAGTTGCATGTTTGCAAATAGCATCCAGGTTGAAAAACTCATTTTAAAAGCTTGTAGGAATTCACAGGTATAGACTCATAAAGTGTCAACTCACCGCATAATGATTATTTTGGTACATCCGGATTTCTATACGCTGGGTTTGCTTAAATTCATTATAAATCTTAATTGTGAGGCATATTCAAGTCAGTGATTAATGTCAGAGATAACTATTTATCCTCAGGCCTGTATGCTGGGGTTCTCCCCCTGTCCTCCTCCATTCCATATGCTCCTTCTTTGACATCTGCTTCAAAATCTAGAGATGCTTTGGACAAGTAAATGCCCTGAAATTTGGTCAGAGTCTCCTTAATATCAAATCAAATGCTGTTGAGACCATTTCACCATTAAAAGAAAAACAACAAAGTATGTGAATGTTGAGCAGAGTATTGCACCTCTCTCGGTTTCCTTTTCTTGCTTCTAGAATCACAGGGTAAGGGCGGAGTGTAGAACGTCTCGGCATATTTCACCACTGTGGAATTCTTCTTTGTTATTATTTGAAAAACAAAGGCTTCTTTGTAGCCCTTTAGTGCACCAACACTCGCATAATTTGCCCCAGGCTTCTCATAAGTAGCAGTATCCAAAATTAAATGTCTAATTTCACTGCTTAAACATCCTCTGTCGGCTCGGCTCAGTATCGAGGATGCTCATTATCACTTCCCCAAGATGGCTGCCTTAGGCAGTCGATTCAGTTGAAACCAAATTGTAATTAAACACTTTTAGTTTTGCACACCTGCCTTCACATTTTTCTCTATTTATTTTCATGGTCAGAGTTCCTCACTGCACAAATCCATGTACTTATAATTGTGTACAAGGGAAGTGCACTGTGTTTCCTAAGTTTCATTCATTTATCTGAGTTCTTTTTCAGTCTAATCTCAGTTGAGTACCTCTAAGATGAGGTGATGGTGGTGGTGAATAATTTGTGTTTGGTTTAGGTGAGTAAAAACTGGGAGAGTCCTTTAGGTTTGGAGCTTTTTGTAAGTTTTTGGAGAAAGCAAGGCATAGTGGGGGTAAAATGTTGGAGGGGGTGCATTTAGATTACTTGTACAAAATAGTATTGTTTTACCATGAAAAATGCAAATTTTATTCAATTTGAAGATAAATCCATAGCTTATATTTTATATTTTATTGGGTATTTATTATGTGTACTCACTGTGCTAAATCTAATGTTCTATTTAATGGTCATAACAATCTTGTGAGGTCTCTTTGAAGCTTTGAGATGTAAAGTAAATTAACCATGGTTATAGAGAAAGTAAATAGCAAAAATGGGCTTCTAGGCCAGAGGTGCGATGTGAACTTAGACATCTGGCCTCCTTCAATGTGTAATCCTTACCTCTAACTCCAGGCTTCAATGCCTGATTCAGTGTGGTATGGACAACTGTATTATGAAGAAACATTAAGATGCATTCATTATGAGCTTGGGCTCTGGAATCAGACAAACATGGGTTCAGTCTCGTTCTTTCCCTTACTCTCTATGACCTCTAGTGTTCCTACCTATGAACTGGGGATAATGAATAGTTATCACGGAGAGTGGCTGGGAGGTTAAGTAAGATAATGGAAGGTGTTTATCTGGCACCTGCATCAAGCAGGTGATGATGATGACAGTGGTGAAGAGGATGAGGATGGCGCAGCTAACTGCCTTAGTTACAGCTAACTGCCTTAGTTACATTTACTCCTACCAGCCATGGTTATAGCTCGAGGGCAATTCTGGTAAAGAGCACTAGCTAGCAAACGCACAGAAAGATGAAAAACATCGAAGCAGAGCAGAATGATGGAGGCACCATGCACAAGGCAGTGATGGGCAGAGGTGAGGCCAGGGAAGGAGGCAGGAGCCTGGGCAGGCCTTGTGTGCCAGGTGTGAGAGTTGTCTGTCTCCTGCAGGAAAATGACCTGTCGCCTGCCGGTTTGCCCCAGTGACTACAACGTTCCCAGTACTAGCTGTTCTTAAACCATCCGCATTCCCTTCCTCCAGGCACAGCCTGTTGCAATTTCCCAGTTGCAAAGTGATGCTGATTGGAAGGGTGGAATGTTAGGTCTTAGAGTTCATCTCTGGGGCCCTTTAGCTGGTAGGCTGCTGCAGATTGTGTAGTTAGAGCTAGATGCTTTGTTAAAGGGCAGTAACAGAATCAATGCAGAGAAACCCATCCTATTGCTGGTTCTCAATGGCTTCAGACTAGAAACATCCATGTAGAATAAATGGGAATGGTCAATAGAGAAGCCAGAGATGGTAAGCACAAGACTTGTGGAGAGAAATGGTGTATTTAGGAAAAAAATAGATCTTTGAATCTGTTTTTAATGGAATAATTTAAACTTTAGTAAATTACTTCTTTTTGACTGGGTGAGTTGAAAAAAGGGTCCACTTCTACTTCCAGGGACTATAAAAGTGGTGCCTATGGGTACGTAGTTAAATGCTCAATAAATATTTGCTAACCAACGGACTCGAAGATTATTGAGTTAAGTATTGTATTGTCATTTTAGTTTAGAAAGCAAATAAGCAGCCTAATAATTATATTAGAATGAACGACTTAAATAGAAAGAAACATCAGTTATTAGTGTAGATTTGATTCAGAGAATATTTTGGTGACTGAGTTTTGTTTTGATTTCTACGTGGATTCAGTGTGAATGTTTCTCCCCTACCTAACTGTTGGGGAGGGGAGGTGGTGATCTGTGTTAAATTCAAGTGTGAGGGACACACTTGACACAAGTTTGGTTCTTTTCAGAAGTTAAGTTTTTATAGAATGTTTAGGGTCCTATATAGAACTGTGATGACATTTCTCTGTAGATTTCATTTCCGGAACCCTAACCACACATTCTAGTAGTATTTCTTACTTTTTCTCAACTCTTGTTCTCCTGTGTCCTTTAACATCCAGAGATTGGAATATTGCTCACACAGAACTTGGTGCTTGGGAAAATCCTAGAGGGATTCCTCTTCTTCTTTAACTTAGTCCCCATTTCAATTCGCCCCTAAACCTTTGAAAATAAAGTGCACCTATTAAGAAGACTTACTAACAAGAGCTCTTGAGGTGTTGTTTGGTTTTGTTAAAGGAATTAGAAGCTGTCTCTTTCCCTCCCTTTCTAAAAGAACCACTGAGTTCAGCCTTTACCAGTCTTATTTTCACAGTGAGCTGATGAAATGGTTGGTTAAGGTAGATCACTTCAGTATCTAATGACGATCCTCTAAGGAGGCCCATGTCAAGAGAGGGAAGTATCTTCAACTGCACTGATATGCTTTCAACTTTGAGCTGGAAATGAGCATTTTTATCTGCTTTGGAGACTGGGCAAAGAGAGAAGGGAAAGAATGAACTTTTTACACTCCCTCCACCCCCAAAGCCTCCATTAAAAAATAAAAGCAAGTACAAATATGCTCACATTCCTTGAAAGTCTGCGGTGAGCTATTAAAATGTCTCATACCTTTGCTCTGAGGGCGTAAGCGGGACAGGGTTTTGTTGTATTGAAGACTTAATTTGGGGGGACCTTGAGGAGTTTGCATTTGTATACCAACCTCCCCACACACACACACACACACACACACGTTTCTGTCAAATCCCCAATCCTTTTCAGTTAAGATTAGGGCTCTGCAGGCACAATTTTACAGTAAGACACAGTCCTGATTAGAACATTGCACGGTACCTATTAAGAACTTGTTCCCTTTTCCCTTCTAATAAAAGTTTGGATTTTTCGTTCCACAACTTTGGTGATACTGCAGACTCATGGATTGGTAAAAGTGTATTGGGTCCCTCATCTTCTAGGGGAGAAACTGAGGCCGGGCAAGTGGAAGTGTCTTCTTCAGGGCAGGGCCAGGCCCGTGCCAAGACCTTCTCGTTTTCTATTTCAGGGTGTGCCTACCATTTAAGGCCCCATTGGGAACGACCTGCAGCTGATGAAGAGCAGCCTTTTTGCTCTGGGCAGGGGGCAGCACAAACTCATTGGCATTCAAAGAATTATTGGCTGTTTATTAAAGGCCCTGGCATCTCTTTAGACAGTTTTAGTGGCACTGTTTTGCTGGTTGAACAGTTTGCAGCTTCGTCAGAAGTAATGCATTTAACCAATTCCCTGCTTTGATCTTGCTGTCTTCGTAGTCTTTGAAAAACATCAGCAATAATGAGGTGATGCAGAATACTCTTAGAACATTCACACGTGGGATTTTCTGCTTTTCATATTTGCTATGGTTTCTCTGCACTTTTAAGACTCTTTCCCTTGGTTTGTGTATAACTCTGTGTGACTATTAACACAGCGTTGTCACTGAGGCACAAAGCAAGGAGAACCACTTTCCAGAACTCTCAGATGGTTCAGGTTATAAAGGAAATTATGACTGTGTTGTTACAGCCCAGGAAAAGTGAAACAGCGTGTTTCAAACTTGCCACTTCATTTACCGTGGGAGAAAGTGCCTTGGTTGTAGGATTGAATTCGGCAGAACGCTTTCCAGCTCCCAGCCAAAGATGCCTTCCCCACGGAAGTGGGGATTGTGAGCCTGCTGTGCAGTGTTTCTACCCACAAGCCCTCCTCTTTCTGTCTTCTCTTCCCTCACCGAGGGTACATGCCCAGTGGTAAGGAAACCTAGCTTGGAATGCCCATTGCCTCCCACTTTAGAATCTTAAGGTGGCCAAGCAAAGGCAGCCTTTCTCTATTTTAAAATACTTCCTTGGGATCATTTGTGCCTGCTCGTAGGATGGGAGTTGGGTCTTCCAACAGTAGTAAGGAAATAACTATTTTTACTTTTTGTTTTGCTATTTTTAAAAAGTCCATACTTGTCACTTTGGGACCTTTTGCTGTATGTCATTATTTATTAAAAATCTTCCTTAAAAGAGATGCAGAAGGTTCAGATTATCTATAAACAAACAGCAGATATTCTAAAATCATTGTGATTACCTTTTAAATTTGCTGCTTTTTTTGTTGTTATTTTAAGATTCCGTCTTCTTTGAGTATTGTTTATGATAATGAGAGAACTAGTCATGCCCAGAATACATTGGGATGGAACATTATTCTAGGGGAGGCCAGGTTGGGTGGTGGTATGCTATTGGTAGAACATTTGTTTGAAGTACTTCACAGATGCAGAGTTTGCAGAACAGTAATAAGATTTTGAATTGTAACCCTGCTGAGCACTGGTGAGATTTAAAGTAAGCCTTCAGATTCAGGCCTGGGTTTGAACCTACATTCTGTTCATTTTGCAAAGACGTATATTAATCTACCTAACCAGGACGACAGTGGTGGGACAACTTCAGAGTTGGTTCATTCCGTGGCTCAGGCACATCCATGAGATTCCAGGTACTTCACACCTTTCCGCTCTGCCATCTCAGCACACCAGTTTTGGTCCCGAGCTGATTCTTTTCATCACATCAGGGCAGGGCAACTTCTAGAGGAAGTCTCCTCTTAGGAGCAGGGAGACCTTCCCTGGAATGCCTGAGCAGACTTCCTCTCAGCTTCAGTCCCTGGCGAGCAGGAGGACAGCACCATGACAGGAGCCGTCCTCTGATGAGGAGTCAGAGATGGAGCTGGGGTTAGTCTTCCTTGAAGCCAATGGCCCTGGGAGGAGAGAAGATACACAGTGGAGATTCTTCTAGAAAGGAGGACCGAGGCCAGAAATGGATGTTGGAGTGATAATCAAGATTCTTACCACAGCTTCACATCTTTACAACTTACAAATATCTTTACAACTGTTTCCGCAGTTGTAAAATGAGGATGATGATAGTCCTTAATGGAATTAGTGTGAGAATCAGCTGAATTAATACATATAAAGCACCTAAGAGAGTGCCAGGCACATAATAAATAGTTAATAAATGGTAGCTACTATTATTACAATATTGAAAGCACTGAAATCCATTGGTCTTATAATAAATGTTAGATTAAAAAACTGAGAGAGTTGATAAAACAGTTTTTGGAATGACCCAACCACATGGCTGCATGACGACCTGGAGGCAAAGGTGGCATTAGGTCTTGATAATTTGTGGCTGGTCATTTGGCACATTGAGCCATAAGCACTTGAGACTTTCAGGATGGCATCGTCACCAGAAGCATGGCCCTGCCTGATAGAAATGAGCTAGGAGGAGCAGAGAGAGCAGAGCAACTGAGAGAGGACTCAGAGCGTTGATTAGGCTGTGAGCTTTATTGGGGTTCACAGTACTGGAAAAAAACATTCACTGAATCATGGGAGCAGAATGACTGTTTCTCCCATCATCTGGGGACCCAGGCACAGTTATGCTGCATGGTTTTATGAGGATGGATTAAAGCAGGAATACATAGATTTGTATAGCTTAGCTAAGTGACAGCTGAGGGGCCAGCTGGGTTAGAGCTCGGAATAAGATAATAGTCTCCTAAATCGCTGGAAGGCTTGAGAAACCATGGAAGGAATTGTTATCTGGGGCACAGTGGGGAAAGTGGGTGAAAAGAAAGAAGGCAAATTAATTAAAATACACATCCTTGGTCATAGTAAAATGACTACATACTTGGTTTTCTAACTATCTCATTCAGTCATTTGCTAAATATGGCTTGCAGTGTGTCAGTCCATGAATAACCTTTCCGTTACTATAAAATTGATGAACCTCTGGTGCACACAGAGCCAGCTTCCATGGCTTACTGTGCATTGAAGCCAATGCAGAGTTGAAGGTGGGGGGAGAGGATGCTGAGGCTTTGTTATGGAATGTCTTCTCACCCACATTTTTTGAGAGTTGATTTTTGTTTTCCTGCTATATTATAGATTCCTTTAAGGAATGCTGTCGTCCTCATCTTTCCATCTCCACTCTTTAGCAGAGTTCCTAGAATGAAGTACTTGCTCTGTGTTTGCTGAGTAGGTATTGAACAAGTGAACCAACTCTATTTTAGAGGTAATAGGACGCTAATTTTGTAATTAAATCACATTTTAGTAGTTCATACTTTATTACCTGTACAACTAATGCATGTGCTACTTCACGAAGACGGAATGTGGTGATGTGTATTTAACGACATCAACAAAAGGATTCTTAAAGACTGACTTGGGAGTAATTGTCCTAGGATGGTCCCCAAAGAAGCCACTTCGGAAGCCACTGGGAGCCATGTTCTTATGTGTTATGCTAATAATTTCTATAATGATTTAATTTACTCTTATCTTAGATAGGGTCCAAGCCATCTAGACTAGGGGTTGGCAAACTTTTTCCTTTAATAAGCCACATAGTAAGTGTGTTTGGTTTTGTGAGCCAGATGGTCTCTGTCATAACTATTCAGTTCTGCCACTGTAGTGTGAAAATGGCCATAGATAATACTTAAACGAGTGAGTGTGGCTGCATTCCAATGAAACTATTTATGAACACTGAAATTTGAATTTCATATATTCTTTTTTTTTTTAAGTTTTTTCCAACCATTTAAAAATAGAAAAATTATTCTTAGCTTGCAGGCTCTACCAAAACAGGCAGCAGACCAGATTTGGCCCTGGGCTGTATTTTGCAGACCTCTGATGTAGCCCAAGTTGACTATTAAGTGTGCTGTCAACAGAGGAAGTGGTTTGTATAAAGAGCATAATTTTCAAAAGTCAGGAGTAGGCCGAAGAATGGCTTGTATGTAGCCATTTACACATACCTCTGTTACAGTTATAACTTCACTGGTTCTTGTTGTTTGACTTTTTCCACCCGCAGTAGGTATCAGCAGCGAGGGCAGAGTCTGGGCTCATTCTTCCCCATATTTCCAAGGGTCCAGTGCCTATGAATGAACAAACAAAAACTCGGGGTTACCAAGGAATTTCGGCTCTTCCCTTAAAAGAAATGGTCCTAATCGTGCTTGAAAATTTTACCTCTCCTCCCACTTTCCGCGTTTACGGACAAACTTATTAACTCTCAGGGAAGGTTTCCATAAGGAAATGATCTCAAATAGGATTGGGTTTTTCAACTAGGAACCATCTCTTCATGTATATTGATGCTCTTATTTCTGACGTTGATTTAATTACCCTTATCCTAATTAAGGTCCAAAATTCAATAAGGCTCCCTGCCCCGTCCCCCCAAATACAAATTGCACCCTTTGTTTAAAAGTAAAGAAACCCACATTTTTTCTTTTTTCATTTTTGTTTCTCCATGGATACAGTGTAGAGAGCCAATAAAATCCTCTATTAAACAAATGATAAGGGGCTATGCTCAGTCTAGTTAAAGCTCTGGGCTGGTTTCCACTAAACCAATCAAGGTGAATTTGAATGTTATCTTTGAGCACAATTCCTAGGCCATCCATATGATGTTCCAGTATAGTGATTTTTAGCCTCTTCCTATGCCTGTCTTTTCATCCCGTTTCTTACCCCACTGTGCTCCTCCCTGGTTCTATCAGGTTAAGCTGATGTAAGCCCCAAAGGGATGATTCGAATTTGACCATGATGCTGGCACAAAAACAGCTTTTCTTCCTATTATGGCCACTTTCATTGAGCCATTGTGTTGTCATATTTTGACAAAGTAAAGGTTCATTGTGGCAGGAGCTTAAGTAAACAGGAATTGGACTCATACCCTATTTCTAGGAAAAATGGGAACAGCAGGCGTTATCTGATATAATTAAAGTGTGTTGAACCCTGAACAAAGTCTCAGTGTAAACCCCTATTTGGCCGTTGCAACCAGCGGGCTTAGAATCCGTGATGTGAATTACCTGCCGCTTGGAAGGTCTGTGGCCTCTCCAAGGACATGTCGTAGATTTTATGGATCCTACTAGAGATTTCCTTGGTAGTAATTTTTGAAGGATATTCAGATGCCGCCTAGTCTCCCCTCTCTGAGCCCCAGTTACTTTGTCTGCAAAATGGATATAATCTCATTTCCCGTGTGGGATTGATGTTGTGCTTAAAAGAATTACTTTAAGTACAGTATTTAGCACAGTTTCTCAGATTAGCAGAGCCTCAAGAATAAGTGACTGTTACCTATTCTCTTTCCTTTTCTAAACATCCCCCCAAAAGTCTTAATTAGTAAAAGGTCTCTTTCTGCCCAGGGTGAAATTTTTACCACATAACCTACTTCCTGTTTTAAATTATTGGGGACTTTATCATATTATTATTTATGTATAAAAAAGTTGAGCTGTAATCTGAATCCATTTATTTTGTAATTTTTTTCACAAACGGCTCGTAAGCAAGCCTCAAAGAATAACTTCCAAATGTTTTAATTTTTCTACCTTGCTACTTGTGTTGTTCATATATTCATAATTTACAAAAAAGTTGCTGACATTAAATTTCAGATTTACCTGCAAATTATAAATGTCAGCTATCTTTTTGGTCCACTGTGATTTTTCTTTTTTTTCTTTTCTTTTTCTTTTTTTGCTGAGGAAGATCAGCCCTGAGCTACCATCTGTTGCCAATCTTTCTCTTTTTTTGCTTGAGGAAGATTAGCCCTGAGCTAACATCTGTGCCAGTCTTCCTCCACCTCATATGTGTGTCGCCACCACAGCATGGCTGACAAGTGATGCAGGTCTGTGCCTGGGAGCTGAACTGACCGAACCCAGGCTGCTGAAGCAGAGCGTGTGGAACTTAACCACTATGCCACGGGTGAGCCCCCACTGTGATTTTTCTAATGCTTTCAAAGATTTCTAAAGCTTTGAGTGTGTAGGCTTATGATGGATCCATTGACTTCAAGTGGATGTTTGTTATTCAATCTAAATGTTAGCCAGTTTCAACTGCTTTTTTTTTTTTTTTTTAAGATTTCATCTTTTCCTTTTTCTCCCCAAAGCCCCCGGTACATAGTTGTATATTTTTAGTTGTGGGTCCTTCTAGTTGTGGCATGTGGGATGCTGCCTCAGCATGGCCTGATGAGCGGTGGCTTGTCTGCACCCAGGATCCAAACCGGCGAAACCCTGGGCCACTGAAGTGGAGCACGTGAACTTAACCACTCGGCCACGAGGCCAGCCCCTCAACTGATTTTTTTTTAAAACTGAATTTTTTCTTTCTTCTGAGGATGATCTTATAAACAAATTGCTGATATGTTTATGATAATAAGGATTAGAAAAATTGATTGGGAATTTGCAGAATCATCTGGTTCTGAGGGTGAGAATGAGAGTTTGGGATATTTGTCTCCTAAAGATACATTAACCTATCTCTTAAACACACTCAACAAAGAATACTAGTGTCGTTAGACAGCAACATTTAAAATTCAGGCCTATCCGCCCTTCCAGTTCCAAGTTGGAATAGAGTTGTCTTCCACTGGGGAATAATTTGTCTCTATTAATTGAGAACAAATGTGCATGGGTGTTGTAATTACACAGTAAATTAGGAGAATTTAAGATGCAGAGTATGTGAAAGCCAAGAATTCAAAACCTACAACTCAAAAGCACAAGTAGATTAAACAGGGAAAATATCTCGGCATATGAGTGCAAGCAGGTCCCCAGATAAAGAAGGTAAAAACACAAGATCAAGACAAATTACTAGGATTTTTCTAAAGCTCCTTTCAAGCGGAACGATTCTGATTTATGGTTACAAGCCATTGCTGGCTGAACATGGCAGGTGGAAGAAGCTATATTCATGGGGTTACTCCAGGATGTCTGGCTTCAACTAGTAGCCTTTTATGCATTCAGTGAAGAATAAATATTCAGGATTCCTCATGTGAATTTAAGCTTTACAGAGAATTCCCATAGCAAGTATTTAGTCTAGGTTCGTGGAACCCTGAGAGTATATGCAAAATTATATGATTGTGAGTTTATATGAGGAAAAGGTCTAGAACTTTCCTTAGACTTCTTACTGGAGTCCCTGATCCCAAAACATAGGAATTCAAAGCTCCTGTTTGAGCAATGTGGACATTTGTTGACTTTGTTCTCTGTCATTTAAGATTAACTAAAGTTGCTTTCTCGCTTTTTTTTTTTAGGTGGGGAGAGTTAGAATGACTTTGCTTTCTCCCGCCTCACTGTGGCTGCCAGAATGCTCGCAGCCGAATTTAGTGCTTCCTAGCAAGACCAACCTATTTGCCACCAGTTCAGAGCATTCTTCTCTATCTTCTACCATATATGTATTTAGGTATCTCTTTTTTAAAAAGTTGCCCTGAGTACATAAGTGTTTCTCGTAAGCTACCTTAAATCCTTTTTGGAAGCAGGTGGGCCATAAATAAAATGCATGCCTCCCCCAAGATCTCAGAGTGCTGGTTGATTGATTACGGAATGAGGGAGGTAGGTGATGGAGGTATTCCCTCAGCCATCACGGGGGACAAAAAAAATAGCCTCCAAGTGTTTGTTCTACTGATGGCAGCTGGGAAAAGCCCTCTTCAAATGAGAGGCCCGGGAAAGGAGGAATGGGGACTTTGGCTGACCTCCGAAGTGAAACTAAGATCATTTCTGCCTTCCTGGTACTACTTTAGGCTAATTACTCAGGTATAATTACCTACACTCTGTTTTAATGTTTCCAGGAGGGTTGTGTCCTTGTTTTTGCTGGTTCATCTTGATCCCCCAGTTGACTTTGAGCTCCTTAAGAATGAGGGCAATCACTCCCTGTTTATCGATTGTTCTTTGGGCGATGCTTCCTGCATAGTAGGCAAGAACACGATTTAAGTTAATGATCAAGACACTAATCTCCCATTGTTGCAAGTTAACTTTTGAGTTTCCTACCCAGGAACCTAACATTGTCTGCTTTGGGGAGGATCCCAAAGTGAACCCCATGGGGTTGTTTGTGGGGGAAGTGTCATCAACTTCCGGAAAGTTTCAGAACTTTGTGATGATTTGTGCTTTCCCAAGACAATTTGCTGTAGAAGCAGTTTTTCCTTTTAGATAGAGGTGATCGAGTTTAATTCATAGTAGTTGATCCCTGAAAATAAGATGCAGTTATGTATTTTTCATATAAGCGTTATCTGAAAAGAAATTAAAAAGTAAAAGATGACTTTGGATAAATGTCAAGTATAATTTATGTATTTGAACCCTGAACCAAGTGCTAGATCTTTAGGCCACTGAAATACAGAACATTTTACCCCTCTGTAACTTGGATACAAGAGTGACTTATTTCCTAGTGTATGTGGATTAAGCACATTTGTGTATAGTCATGTCAGCCCTTTCCTCTCAAATCCTAAGTGGAATTAATAACTTATTATGGTGCCTTGAAACAAGACAGAACAGATCTCTGCTTAAAACTTAGGAGGTTCCTTTATAACAGTTCTTGGCTCATGTAGCCCATGTACATCTCCAAAATACGTCCCATAAATGCCATGAAACTGGCCTCAGTCATCCACAGCTTCCTCTGTGAAATGCTGATGAAGCAATTGTGGAAGAAGGAAGAAGGAAGAAGGAAGCGTTCTCAACCAGGAGCCAGAAGTCAATTCTTTTTCATTTCCCAATGTAAGTTTCACTTTCCCCAAAGAGGATGGTGGAAAATCCCTCAGGACAGTGCCAGATGGCCCAAGGGTCAATGGTGAAGTCTACATGGGAACACCAGAAGTTAATCATTAAGAAGCCATAGGCTCCCCACCCTCCTCTGGATCAGTGCCTGTTGTTTGCTGAAACAAGCCTGCAAGCCTGATCCTGGTCCTCATGCCAAGGATCTGCTCCATTTGTTGACGAAGCTTTCCTTTTGCTTTCCTTACCACCCCAAGTTACATGCTGGCTCCTGTGGGTTGTTCAACTTCCTGGCTGAGTCTCAGCAGGCCCTGGCCTGTCTGTACCTCCCTTCTGTGTGACCGGCTTCAGGAACAGGCCCGGAGGGTGCCGGGATAGAGCACCACACGGCATTTATGTAGGACTTTCCAGTGCGCCAAGCGCTTTGCATTCCCTTTTGTTGGTTCTCACTCACAGCACTAATGTAAAGCGAAAAATCCTTACTCAGGTTTTAACACCGAAGGGGAAACTGAGATGGAAAAGTCAAATGTGCCTCATAAACAAGTCCAGATTAAAATGAACACCCTGTAAACCTCCATCATACTTTTTTATATTAGATTACAGTTTCCTCGAACATAGCACAGGAATCTTATAGACTCTTGTCAGATATTCTGTAACTCTAGAAACTCATGGGAAAGTCCACCATCTACAAGAAGAGGGCAGGGTCCCCCAGATCCATTAAACTTGGCCCCCTCTGTCCAAATGGCCTCCGAGGGGTTCCAGGGAGTCCAGCCTGGGCAAATCTCCAGGGTCTCTAAGTGCTAAAATGGAGCCTCACAGAGGCAGGGCCTGATGGTTTGAATAAGGAAGGGTGCTATACAGGGATTGGGAGCTCGGGCATCAGTTCCTAACTTGCTAATTGTGTGTCTCGGTTACTTAACCTCTCTGAGCCTCAGTTTCCTCTTCAATCAAGTGGGAACAGTAAATCTATTTTATAGCCCTTTCATAGGCCTGGTCCATGGAAGTGCTCAGTAAGTTATGGCAATATTATTTTCATTATTTAAAAAATCAATACTTGTACTTTGATTTGGGGGGAGTAGATTTAACAATAGAAATAGTATCAGTAATAAAAATTGCCCGTTTTCTTAATATGTATATTCATCCTTAGTAGGCATTCTGACTATGATCTGAGTTTTTCCAACTTAAAAGTCATGGAATGGTTCTGTCTTAAAACCTATCATGTGTGTCACTTTTAAGTATAGTCCTGTGTGCATGGTTTAGTTGTAGCAGAGCAAAGCTGTTATCTAATGAATTTTCACTTTTTCACATTCATCCAGTAGGAAAGAAAACCAAATCATTTGCTCTGAAGAGTAGCAAGAGAACAGTTAAAAGTAACTGAGTTCTGGGCAGCATACTGCCTCGGGGGCATTATCTTCCATGCATCCATCTCCTTTCCTATAGTTAAAGGTAGAATTGGGGAAGGTCAACTGACTAAAAGCCAGTGCACCCTCCTGATCTCCCTTAAATCCATTAGACATGAGGAGAGTTTCTGAGAAAGGTAATTGGAACTGAACAGCCAGTAGATGAGGAGACAGTCACCTAAGGAACAGACAGTGGGGGTGAAGCCATACAGCTTGATGAGGTTTCCCGGGGTACCTGCTGGGGCCCTGGCATGGGGTACCCTGCAACCAGAGCAGGGTGACACAAGGAGACAGAGGGCTAAGTACCAGCTGACTGTCAAACGCGATGGGGTTATCATGCCCTAGCTACCACCTCCTGGCCCAGAGGAGGTTATTTCACATGGCAAATCAGAAACAAAATACACACCTTATTACGCATGTAATCAATTTAAGTGGTAAAAATACAAATCACTCATAATTCCACCTCTCAGATATTCCCGTTGATTGTGATCTATGTGCCCATATACAGATACATACACTGTACAAGTGCGCACACACATACGTACTTTCTTTTGCAAGAATATGCAAAAAAGAATATGAAAGACATGCTTCTTTCACCCGACAGTCTACTATACGTAATTTTCCATTCTAGTAAATACACTTTTATAAACATAATTTTTGTGTATGGCTATGTAGTATTCCTTGGGATAGATGCTCTATCATTCATTTATCAAATTCCTTATTGCTGGCCATTTGGTTGTTTGCAGTATGCATTGTTATAGTCGGTTCTGTGATTATAATGAACATAGCCATTTCTTTACACACCTCCTTGGGTATTTCCAAGGATAAATAGTCAAACTGCTCTCCACAAAGGACCGCCCAGTTCACTTTCTTACCAGCAGTTTATATGGGTCTTTTTACCCCCAACCTTGCCAGTATCAGGTAATTTTCTTAAGAAAAAAAAAATTCTTGCCAATTTGTTGGACTGAAAAAGGTACCTTGCTTTAACTTGCACATTTGTGATTACTAGTGAGGTTGCAGATCTTTTCATATGTTTATTGACCATAGACGTTGTTTTCTTTTGTGAAGTGCCTGCTGATGTCCTTTACCTAATTTTCTATTATGATGCCTCTCTTTTTCTTATAGGAACTCTTTACATATTCAATCTATTATCTCATTGTTGGTTCTAAATCCTGGCAGAATTTTCTGATGACAAGGTGATGAGCTGCCAGGATAGATAATATCCTGGGCACAGTATGATCCTCCAGAAGCAGGAGAAAAAGAAAGCTCAGGTACAGCGACTCCTTGGGTCTTTACCAATAGGAGGCTGTACTTTGGGGGCTGTTTAGGGATTGGTTGCCGTAAAGAGGGTTTGCTTCTAAGTGAATAGTTCAATACTGTAGTTATGTGTACTCAACTGGTGTATTTGGGAGGAGACAGTTACTGATTAGACAGTCAGTTACTCATTAGGACGTTATGGTTCTAGCCCTGTACCTTTTAGTAAAGATGGAGCCAGAGGGAGCTATAGCTGTAAAACGGTTACAATCTAGTGTCAGGGTATTTGTAGTTTCAGTCTGGATGGTTCAGGGTAGAATGTCCTGTTTACATTAAAGATTTAAACAAAACCATTTTTAAAAATTGCCTAAATAAATTCTTCTTTAGAAAATACTCAGAAAAGAAGAACATAGTTAGGCTTTCTAGTTAAACTGCTTAGGGCTTCTGCATGAATATTTTCACAAATACACATTTAAGAGAGCTGCTGGAAAATTAGTTCTGAACTATCTTGTTTAAGCATAAATGTGTATGTCGACTAGAGATTGGAAAGGATCTTTTTAATCACTGGAGAGCTTCTAACCCAGTGACCTCGTGTTACAGTGACTGTTATGTGCCAGGGCTAGAAGTAGACCCCAGGCCGTCTGACTTTTTCTCGAATGTAAATGTTGTTATATCTGCAGAACTTGGTGGATTTTTGACTGTGGAAGTTTTCTTATCATTTGCTCATACCAGCCACTGTGCTAGGCTCTGGGGCCTCTGCCCTGGGCTGTTACAGTCTCAGAGGGGAAACACCCAGTAGAGTTATGGTAAATGAATGCCTCAAGAATAGAAGTGGTGTGATTACGGTCTGTGCACAAGGGTCCAGAGGGCATGCAGAGAAAGATGCGATTCATTTGGGGCCAAGACTTAACAGAAGGAGTGACCCTTGAGCTGAGTTTAAAGAGGTGGGAATTGGGGTTTAATAGATCACTGTGTCCTCTGTGTTAAAATTAATGAGTTTGGACATTAAGGAGGCAGCCTGAGGTGGCGGAAAGATCATGGGCTTTGGACTCAGTTCCCCCTGTGGTTGTATCCTGGCCCCTTGGATGATTTATTTACTTTCTGTGAGCCTCAGTTGTCCCATCTGGAAATAGGATGCTAATATGTAGCGAATGTATAGACATCGGATTGTGGAATTAGCACAGTGCCTGGCAGAGTAAATGGCAAGCAGAACCAGTGGGTAGTGACAGTGGTGGCATTAACAGTGTGGAGTGACATGGTGGGAGGGGGTGAGGACTGCTCAGCCACTTTAACATTCTCTAGTATGTTGTAAATTGGATGGCGTTAGGCTTGAAGTTGTGATTTCTCCCCTGCGTTTCATTAGAAAATGAGTGGTCGCTTGAAGAAAAGGGACAGTGAGTTTTGTGTTGGAAGCTTTCTGAAGGACGCATTCTGGGATAATGAAGGATTTAGTACGAGAGTGTGAAATGTATAAGAACAGAGGACTTCTGTGCCAACCCTCTTAGGAGGCATGTATGGGATTTGGGCTAAAAACGGTTCATTTACGATCAGCCCTTTCTTAACCGTGTGTGGCAAAGGACTTGGTTTGCCGCTGTAGTGACTAGTTGGCAACGCGTGTTGCTGTTTCTCCAGCTTCCCCTTTTGCATCCAACCTCTTTCCTGGTCCCATTGTCACTGTCCTAGATCCAGCCTTACTAGAGTTTGCCTAGACCAGCAGTTTTTTAAATGACGAGCCGAGCCCGAGGTCTTCTCTCTCCTCCGTAGGTAATATTAGCTGAGTTCCAGATTCCAGATTTTGCAAGTTAGAAATTCTGATTTCCCTCTCTTCCTCTAAAACTTTCTAGTGGCTTTGCATTGACTACCTAATAAAACTCCAAACATCTTAACCTGGCATTTGATAAATCGACCGTATTCATCAGATGGTCTAGTGAATCCATGAGCTGACATCCGTGACGTCCATGCCTGGACCTCTTGTACATGACCGTCTCTCTTCCTTGGGTGCTGCTCCCCATCTTGCCCACTGTCATAGGTAGGGTTCCCCAAAGGCAGGGGCTGAGATGGGGATTCTCATGCAAGTGATTTATCGAGAGAATATTCTTTATGGAAACCAGTAAAGGCAAGAAGGAAGCAGGATAGGGCAGGGCCAGAAGCTGGGGAAAGGTGTGGGTTCACTTGAAGACTAACCATGGCCCAAGAAGCTCTGCAGCATAATGGCCTCACAGAGTTGTCCCACTGAGGCCAGAAGGCTGGCCTTTAGACCCCCATATCCATCTAGGCTGCCGGCTGCCCTCTGGGTTGGGGAGGTAAGCACCAGGCATTTCCCCTACAGTTGGCACTTGTAGCCCCATCTACCAGGGCAGTTCTCTGGAGACATTAGCAGCCAACACTCAGCATACTGGGGGATGACTGCACTGGCCCAGTATGGGGGAACTGGGCAGGAGACCAGCAGTTTCTATGGTACCCACCATCCGAACTCCTACTGATCCTTCAAGACCCAGACAAGTTCCACTTGTGTGAATTTTTCTCTACCCCATTAATTAATTCTGAATTAATGATGTTATTGGCTCTGCTCTTTCTTATCAAGATCTACCTTGTCTTACTGTGGAATTGGATTAATTTCAGGCTCTCTGCTAGACTAGTAAGTTTCTTCTTGAGGGCATGATATGTTTTAATGGACCTTAAATAGCTACTCCCCAGACCCCAGGACTGTCCCTATGTAGCTATTTATATTTAGTAAAGGTCCTTTGAATTGAAATGAGCTGGAACCTTCTTGCAGTTTGCCTAGCGCCTTGGCCCCAACGGAATATTCTTCCACAACTTCCTGATTTGGGGGCTCTTCAGGAATGATACCTCAGGTTGCTGCCCTTTTTTCCCCAGAATTCTATAGCCATTGAGGCTGTACAACCCTATCTAGGTTTTTCTCCTGGGCTAGCATGTTCTTCCACCTGCCCCGTGAATGTCACCCTACTTTATCACCAATCAGCCCAGGCAGTCATCTGATGCCGGCATGGGCTGGGCCCCAGGAAGATGAGTTGAAACAAGCATCTCTTCTTGGATGACACTCTGGCTGCCCCTCAGAATCTAGTAGTTGGTAAATCCTGGCTTGTGTCATTCAATGTCATGGCTTATTGCTACAACGGTGAAAATTGTTGAGAGGACAGTTGAGACATCTTTGGCAAACCCAAGAATCATTTCTGGCAATTGAAAAGGGCTGCCATTTTGTAGTTGGTCTAGAAATAGATTCTGAAAGTTGCAGTTGTAATCTAACAGTCAAATGGAAACATTCATACATTCACTCATTCATTCATTCGCTTACTCAACAATCTTTTACTCCTTGTTTTCTATTTATTGTGTGCTGGGTGAGGGAAAAAATGGATAAGATATGGTCTTTGCATTCAAGGAATTTATAATCCAGGGAAGGAGATGGGATTGAGACAGATACGTACACACTTGCAGTAAGCAAAGGAACAATGGGTTATGCGCCTCTGGAAAAGAAGTGTGTAGGGCATTGGTTAAGAAGTTAGTCTCTGAAGTTAGAGGGCCCTGAAGTCAAATCCCAGCTCTGTTATGTATTAGCTGTAGGACTGTGGGCAAGTAACAATTGTCTTGGCTTCTTTTTTTTCCATCTGTCAAATGGAAATAACAACGGTACTTACCTCAGAGGGTTGTTTGTGAGGATTAAATAAGACTATCCGTGTAAAGTATTTAGCCTGGCATGATTGATAAATGTTAGCTATTAATATGAATGTTATTATTGACGGGCCAATTTTTTCAGAGGGGTCCATAGACTAGGTGGCGTTTGAATGAGGCCTTGACTTTTCACCGGCAAGAGAGGCTGCCAGTAGGAAGAAACAGCCTGGAAAAAAAAAAAAGTGAAGGGATAATTTATTTGGGAATTAGCAAGTGGTCTGGACTTGGGATGTGTCGATGAATGCTCGATGGGTTTCCGTGGGAGGTGAAGCTGTAAAGATAGGCTGGGGTCCAGTACCTTGTGGATAGTGAGTCCTCAATAAATATTTCCTGAATTTCTTTGATGTGTAGACCTTGAATTACCTTTTTGTGTTCATATGTTAACATGCATTTATGTTAAAGAATGCTAGTGGGCATTGGGTCCAAATTTATCTTATTGCAAAATAAAAATAATTATCACTATACCTCCTTTAACAGGTTTGGGATTTTTAGGGATTGGCACACTCCTTAGTCTGCACCATCCAGTGCACCAGCTGCAAGTCACATGGAGCCACTGAGCACTCAAAATGTGGCTAGTTTGACTAAGAGACTGAATTTTTTATTTGTTTAATTTCAATTAATTTAAATTTAAGCAGCCCTGCGTGACTGAGGATTACCACACTGGACAGCACCACATTCTGGAAGTTATTTTGGATGTCCATAGAGAGAATGGACAAATGCAAAGCATAGAGTTTGGGTTGGTGTGGGGCAAGAGAGATGTTTCCTCCTGAGGCTTCTGGTACTGTAATTCCAGAAGGGAAGGACCACAAAACTAGCTGTTTATTTTGATCGGTTTTGTTTCAGAGAATATTCAGGCAATCTATGATTAGAGTAAGCAGTGTTTCAATAGAGTGCCTTGAGAAATACCAGGCTGATTACTGAGCCACAGGAAGCAATTGTCATAATCAGGCTCTGTTAATAAACTATAGACCGCAAGCCAATGTGTACACACACACACACTCTCTCTGTCTCTCTCTCTGTCTCTCTCTGTCTCTCTCTCTGTCTCTCTGTCTCTCTCTCTCTCTCATACTGTCTCTCTCTGAATCCAGCGCTCACTCTAGCACATAGTGCATAAGAGTTATTTTTCTTCCCAGCCTCAGATCTTAAACAAATGGGAAAAGGCTCTGAAGCTCATTGAATACAGGGAAAAACCTTACAGCCTTTATTGTGCATGAACAGCTAATGAGGAAACCCCTGACAAGAGCTCGCTTTGTGTCCTGGCTTCTGGCCTCTAGCCAGTTTACTTGCTTGCTGGGATGGCTATATTCAGGCAAGCAGAGTTGAGCAATGGCAAGGGGGCCTATGAAGAAACACAGGCTTCATAAATCAGGACGATTCAGCAAGATTCCATTTGAATTGAATCTGGGCCAGTGGCATGAGCGCTGTAGAGTGTCTGCGTGGAAGCTGACATTTTAATGATTTGATTAGTTTAGGAAGAATATTTTTATGGGTTGTGTCGTCCATTATATTAAGTACTGAGTGAAGCTGTTACATTATGATGAACTTCCATTCCCTACCTCGGCTGTGTACAAGTTGTCTGTGCAATGATTTCAGCCCAAGACCCTGAGGGTAATCTCGTGCAATCCTCTTAAAGAAAACGCTGTTTAATGACTAAAGCTGTTAATCATATTAAGTACACACAGCCACTCTGGGAAAAAATGCCAGACAAGCATAAATTTAAAAAAGGTTTTTGATTAGCTAAATGAGGTGTTTTTGGGGGATGTTGGGCGGAGGAAGTTGTAATGGGGGAAGGCAGTGGATGAGGAGGTGGAGGAAGATAGTAATAATAGCTACAGTAATGGCGCTGTTTATTGATCTCCTATGTGGCAGGCGCTGGATTGAGTGAGCGCATCAGAATGCTTTGGGCCACACGTAAGAGGCTGTCTAACTCCAAACAGTTGAAACAGTAAGGAAAATTTATCTCACATAAAAAGAATTGAGAAGGTAGACAGTCCTAAAGTGGTGTTTCTTGTTGTGTTTTGTTTGTAAATCACCAGTCCCAAATGTCAGGATTCTAGGTTGACTTCTCTGTGATTCTTTTGCTTTTCTCTAGATTTGGTTGTTTTTAGTGACATTTAATTGGTGGAGGAAAAATGGCAGCTGCCTCCGTATTTCTTGACCAGTGGAGGTTTATTTGACTGACGAGGTGCTTGGGATGTGAGAAATCCCAAGTAGATTTACATGGTATCTGTGAGAGTGGGGTTTGGGGATTGTAGATCGACAGCCCATTGGAGGCATTGACTAAGAACAGGCTTCGGCCCTCACCTACCGGAAGCCACGCAAGGAATTGCCAGTGTGGAAGGTTTTTGTTTGTGAGGAGAATGCCGTTGTGGGCATAAGCCCCTCCCCCCACCAACCAGCCACCCATTGTGTTTCCTTTGCACCAGTCTCAGTGGGATTATGTTGCCAAGTCAGACCGCCATTCTACTTGAGCAAATATGGGTGCCAAGTTTTCCAAATGCAGGTTTTGTGGGGTGATGAGCTGAAGTGAAGAAGGAACAACCCCCGTCTTACCTTAGCCCTTCTGCCGACTGCGGTAAGATGTTATAAAAGCCATTTCATTCATTCACCTGTGCCTGGTGTTCTTCTATAAACCGGAAACAGGGAGCTCTGAACATAGCGTGTGCTGTAGAGGTTGGCGTTGATTAAATATTACACCTGCCTTTAAGGTTTACAACCTAGTATTTTGACAACCCAGGTCCTGTCTGTACCTGTGACTTTCTGTGCTAAGAGACCAGTAAAGTTTAAAAAAATATAAAATAAAGCTATGAGTTACAGAAGTACGTGTTTGCATTGGGACATTCAAGAAAATATAGTTTGGATGCCGTGGAGTTCTAAGAGCGATAGGTGGCTAAACAAGATTTTTGTGCAGAAAAAAAATTTAGGTCTGAGGGACAGAAGAACGGGGGAGTAGAAATGGGAGCCTAACCTGGCAATGACGGTGTTGGCTCCCTGCCCCTATAGGCGCCATGCTTTCTTGAGAGCCATCATGGGTGGTCGGCCTGTTTAACCCCCGTTACCATTTAATTCTCACCACAATCCTAGAAGTTTACAGGTCTCATTTTAGAGATAAAGAAATGGAGGCAGAGAGTTTAGTGAGCAACAGAGAAGATTTTCGAGCCCAGATCTGTTTTGATAATGAAGCACATAAGCTTTCTTCCTAACGATGCTCTTTGAGCTGTGTTCTGCTGAATCCTAAGGATGCTCTGGGATAGATGCATGTCTGGGATCAATTTAGGGAGAAAGGGCTGGAGTGGCTTTGAGACTCCCAACCTCTGCTCTTAATTGGTTTTGTATCTTGAGTTTCAACATACCATTTTTGTGGAGGAAAAGGTTCTGTGCTTTTAGAAAATAAATAAACAGAAGTATGCAGTCCTGCACCACAGTGCTTGATCCAGGTACCTTTCGCCCTGTGGAGGGAACCGGAGTTGTGAACAGTTCTGCGTTTCCTGAGCGCCCAGCTGGCTGGCTCCCCGTGAAGTTGCTGCATTCCAGCTTTCTTGCTATAGCCAGAAGCTGAAAGGCAGGGGCCCTTTGAAGAGACAGAGGAAAGCAGAGAGGGTCATCAAGATGAGAAGCAAGGGAAATGGAGTGTGACATTCCTCAGAGGGAATTTCCCCAGCGGGCATTGCCCCCAGAGCTTCCACACTAAAGCTTAATGAGAAATCACTTCCTGGTCTCTGCTGAAGCCCTGGGGGCCAATTCACACCCCCAGCACCTCCCCAGACTCACCCATCTCTCCTTGCTAGAGGCCCAGGGGCTTGCCTGCCCTCCTATTCTCTTATAAAGCCAACTGTGTACCACTGTATCCCTCTGCCTCCCTGGCACCCTTCCTTTCTCTTCCTGAAGGCAAGTAACAGGCCTTTTCTTTCATTTAAGATGTTTACTGCTAAGCACTCTGGGGAAACAGATGGAGAACAAAACCCTGACAAGCTCTCCTTGATCCTGCTCTGTGTGTGTGTGTGTGTGTGTGTGTGGAGGGGGCAGTTCTGAAAATATCCAGGTGTGGCCCAGATTGAAGGGGTTACAAAACATTGTCCAGAAGCAATGCCTGCTGAAGGAGAAGGCGCGGACTGTCCCTGATGGGGAGGTAACTTTTGTCCAGAATCGGAGACAGGAGAGGAAGTTTTGCTGGCAGGACTGTGGCGGAGGGTCCCAGAGCTGGAGCCAGAAGCCGAGGGTCTGGTGCACTGTGAAGAGGGCAGCTTCAGGTAGAGCAAGGCCTGGTGGCGGGACCCCACCGAGCTTGTGATCAGGAGTCTGGACTTGGTCGTTTGAAAACAAAGTGGAAGAGGAGTGTGATGTAACACATTCAGAATGCGGGTAGTAGACAGAGTTGAGCAGAAAGGACAACTGTATCATCTTTCTATGCCCTGTGCCTTGCATTTCTTCTTTGCTTCATTTGTTCATTCAGTAAGTGTTTATTGATTACTCATAATGGGCCAAGGCTGGTCTAGGCACATGTGGGACACAGCTGTAAATAAACCCAAGAAGGACTCAGTTATCATGGGGCTTACATTCTAGTAGACAAAGAATTAAAAAAACTAGCTAATGCTTAGATTAAAATATCCCAGAGTGATGATCTAGAGAATCAAAATAGGTTTATGGTATGCTACAAAGTGACTGGATCTACTAAGGCCAGGAGGCCTCTGTGAGGGGGACTTTTGAGGTGAAAAGTGAGTGTAGCATGGTGCTACTCTTGTGAAGGTTGAGGAAGGCCACTGAGCAAGAATAGCCAGTGCAAAGGCCCTGAGGCAGGTGAGAGCTTGGTGTTTTCAAGGAACAGTAAGAAGGCCAGCGTGGCTGGAGTTGAGTGAGCAAGGGGAAGAGTGTTAGGAGTATTCATTTTGCGTTCCTACTGAGTGTCTTTGAACAAATTACTCAGCCTCCCTGTGCTGCCGTGCCCTTGCTGCCAGCTCTGAGTCCCACAACCTGGATTTTGGTGTTCGCAGATGTGAATCCAAGTTCTCTTTCATTTTATGTTTTCATTTTGATCATAATCTTAAGAACAGTCAAAAAGGCATTTTCTGGGTCATCTTGAAGATCCTAGGACTGGGCAAAGCTGTGGATTTCCTAACTATTTGTGTTTGGTTTTGCAGTTGGCTTGTGCCAAATTGAAGGAAGTCACAGCACACTTCATGTAGGAAGATTTTTATAGTAGTTTGAATAGTAAAAGGGGCCAGGGAAGTGAGCCATCCTCGACATTGAGGTGTGGGCATGCAGACTCAAGAACCTGGGCCAGACAGTCAGTACCGAGGTATATTGCTGGTAGAATTCCATTTTTACATGTCTGTTTGCCACATTTGTTAGAAGTAATCGTAGCAGTTGTGTGCTGTAGCTTCCCACTCCCCCCCACCCTCCACTCAGTAATTGGATTAGATACCATTTAAGGCAGCTTTCAATTCCTCAAAACTAGCCTTATCTTCATTTGAACAAAACACCGTTTCAGATTTACCCAAGTGACTGCTCAGAAAAGTCAGCATGAAGGGATTGCTCCGTGGTCTACATTTGGTTAAGTCGAAGTGTGATTATCCTGAACCTACAAACAAAACTTTGAAGTTCCTAATAACTTTTTGTTCGACCTGCTTACGTAAATGGAAGTTAAAGCACAAAAAACCATCAATCTAGAACCTGCCCAGAGCTCTAGTTTTCTACTGTAAAATTCAATATAGACCAATGAGTTTTAGCAAAGTAATCTAATTTCAAATTAAAATAATGTAAATTTGTTTGTCTTTAAAAATTTTGTATTTGTGCATAAGGAGTAACATTTCAGTAAAAATAATTTAAGTAAATGCATTTGCTTAATGCATTTTCCACATGGGCATTTTCTTCTTCAAATGGAGTCCATCATTACTTAAGGTTGAGAGTCGCCACTCTAGTTTACAAACTAGCTACAGGGCATTCAAGTGGTCAAAAATCTAGGACTCACATGGGGTAAATACAAAGCTTTGGGGTCTGACTTGAGCCCCAAGAGAGACACTGAGGGGTGAATACAGTTACAGCTACGATGTCCCCATAAAGGAATAGGTATGATAAAGAATGGGATTTTGCAGTGTGTGGCTGTTCTTCACTGGTATATCTGGGGTCAGGCCCCTTTGGAAGCATATTTTTCAAAATAGATATCTTCTGCCTCTCCATGTCTTTTTATTTTTGATCTCTTGACGACTGATAAACTTGGTAAAACAGTCATCTTAATATCTAACTACTATCTACCCCTAGGAGTGTAGTTTTTTCCCCCTCTCCCTCCCACCCTCCCCCTTCACACATTCCTTCTCTTCCTCATTCCCTCCCTCCTTCATGCACACATATCAATGTAGCTTATAAATTATAGAGATCTATCAATTCCTAATATCTCAGTCTGCCTTGTTCCTAATCATGCCTCTTCTGTGATGTGTGTCCAAGAAACTATCTATGTATCAGTCTGCTTGGCTGTTGGAGAAGACTTTGTCAGCTTGTCATGTTGCTTTATATTTAAAACTCGATAGACATTTTGCCATCACATTCTCTTCTCCTCTCCCACATCCTCCAGCCCTAATGGATGACATTTTTAGAAATGATTTTTGGGGTAGGGGGTGGACCAGATGTGCATATTCAAGGATAAGTCTGCCAATTCTCCAAATGAAGACCATGTGGTCTTTGACACCTTGATGTGTGGGTAAATGGCCTACTCTTTTGGATATATGGATAAAAGAATTAATTTGCATTCAATTGACTAAATCTGTCTTCATAGCCTGGGGAGAAATAATGGTTGTCACTCATGATTCCCCCACACACCAAAATTTCATTTGATACCTCTTCTCTTCCTCTCAGTGCATGAGAATCTCAAGGAAGATGTTGACTGGCCCACTGGCGGGGGTGACAATGAGTGACAGATAGTCTTGCACTTCTTGATTAATGACAAGATCACCCATTTGACCAGTTCTTCCACGCTCCTATCAAACACACAGTTACAGATACAGACCCATGTTGAGAGAAGCATGTTAATATGGCTGTGCAAGCTTTGCAATTAGGAATTGCTGGAAGGATACTCATCTTTGGCACACTGCTTCAACCTATCCCCTGTGACCCTAATAGGGAATAGTTCTGGGGAGTCTGGCATGGTGACTTACCAGAAAAATCTATTGAGCCTGCTTATAATTCTTTGATTTTTTTGGTCATTATTTTCTATCAGTTCATTTATACAACAAATATTAAGCTCCCACTCTGTGTCTAAGAACTGCCTTTCTTGCTAATCTGTGAGCAGGACAATGGGGTGAGGATGTGTTTGTTTATTGTTGTGTCCCCTGTGTCTTTCACATTGCATTGCATGGAGTAGGTACTCATACTCATATTTGTACACGAAGTGATGGGGGAAGTACAGAGAGAATGTGATGCTTTCTATGTGTAGGCCAGCTGCCTGTAGATCATCGTTTTTTGAGCTTGTGTGTAGTGTCTTCGCCGCACATGTGTTTCTTTTCCTTCCTTGGAATAGCTTTATCTTGAGCTCAGCATTGCAGGCACCACAATAGAGAACACAACTTGGTCAGGCTTAACCCATAAACAGATGACACTTATTGAGCACTCACTGGATACTTATCGCTCTTCCTTGCACTGTGCATCTATGAACTCATTTCCTCCTCCCAAAGACTTATGAATTGTATGCCTCCATTAGCTCCCCACTTGACAAAGCCGAAGATCAGAAGGGGCTCTCAGTCAGCTCAAGTGATCTACCATAAAGGAGCCTTATTTAATCAACTTGGCTCAGTTATTTCAATTTTCAGGTTGCCTTTGGATTTGGGTTGTTTTGATGGGAACAAAACTTAAAGTCCTGGGCCTTTCATGCTCATTTTAGTCTGTGTCACAAGTACTTGTTCCATAAAGGAATGCCCTCACTTTTACTTTTCTCTTTAAAAAAATTCCTACTCTGTAATGCATTGGTTTAATCTTTTTGTTTTTGAAATATTGGCAGATGTATGAAGAGACCCTGCAGGCTCTGAGTACATGCATCTCTGGTCATGTCTGACAGACACACAGGCCCTGGCCTGAGGTTTCACACATTCCAGGGTTACCAGGCAGGGAGACTTGTTATGACCAATTTCTGTTGGATGCGAGATCTGAGCCAGTTGCCAGCAAGATCTCTCAGCCTCCCTCAATTGTTGTGTTCTAAATAAATGTTATTGTTCTTATTATCATCTTTGTTATTTTGCAATCCCTGTTTGATGTTTTCTGGACAGGCATTTCTTCCTTGAAAGATTAAAAAGAAATCCGAAGATTTTTGAGAAAGTTTAAGTCAACAAAACATCAGAAGTTTAAGATCCTGTGTCTAGTGAGATATAATTCATTTTATTGCCTTTTTTGTTTGTGCATTTATTCCTTCATGCATGCATTCAACCAAATATTTACTCTATGCCGACAGTGTGCCAGACACTGTGCAGAGGTCTGATTTACAGTCGGGAGCCAGACAAACTCCTGCCCAGGTTCATTTAGCTCATCAAATGGAACTTAAAGTAGTTGAAAGAGCAATGGCCTTGGTTTTATCCTATCTTCCAGGAACTAACTGTTCATTCTTTGGTGAGTCACCCAAATGTCTAGATTCTTCACCTGCAAAATGAGGCTGTTGACCTAGATGTTCTCTATCAACTCCAAAGGTCTACGATATTTATGATAAGGGATGTGCTTACCTAGTGACGATCAGTATCAGCATTCATATCAGGCCTGTTCAGTAAGGAGGAAGTTGCCTTTTCAACTCAAGCCTATACTGAACAAGTAACATTCCCTATTCTGCGTCTAGGAGTCTCATTTGACCACGGTGGCTGATAGGAAAGGGATTGTTCATAAGCCAGTGACACTAATACTTGCAGGTTTTAGCTTGCAAGCAGGACCAACTACATCATTTACCGTCTAGCACAAAGTGAAAATGCAGGCCCCTTGTTCAAAAATTAAGAATTTCAAGACACAGCAGTGCAGGGTTCCTGTGTCACTGCATGGGTTATGTGTTCGTGAAGCCAGCCTTACCTGCAAATGAATCTGACTGAAGACAGAAGTATCTTCCTATTTCGTAAGCAGATTAAGTGGGTACATTACTGTTGGACACTGTGTTATTATTTTTGTTATTATTACTGTGATTACTATTTTAAAAGACACTGTCCCCTAGGCCCATCTTCTAAGAGTGTAAACTCCTTGAGAGAGGGACTACAGCTTACTCAGTGTCTGATTTCCCTCAGCCAGATAACCGGCGTGATGTGTTTGCTGAATGAGGTGAATGAAGTCAGGGTACCGTTGACGAAGGTGTTTGTGGGAGCCAAGATGGGCTGTTTGGTGAGGTGCAAGGGAAGAGTCCTAAAACAGGGAGATGTTTTTGTTTTGTTTTAAACCTTTTTGATGCAACACAAATCAGTATTTTTGTTGCTAGTTGGGACTTCATGAAAGATGATAGCCAGCTGAGGTGGAGCTGAGAAAATCAGTGAGTGAATTGTACAGGCCTGCAGGGTTCATAATTCTGCATTTATTCTGTGTGGTATTTTAACTGAATGGTTTTCTTACGGGGGATAGTTATTACTGTGCATATCCCACGTGGCAGAGAACCCAAAAGAGGGCTCGCTGAAGGAGCCATAAATTGCACATATAAACAGCTGGAATTTTGAGTGTTGGTAAAACCTCTGAGGGGAGATTGATGAAATACGTTGTGACATTCAGGGCTTTAGTTGCTAGTTTTCTTCTAGAATGTTTGGCAGGTCTTTAACCAAGAGACATCAACATTGCAGTTATTTTCAATAACCTGGACTCTCTAGGAAAATTTAGAAATCCATCCAAATAGAAGGTACATAAAGATGTTTATAGCAAAGCCTTTTCTAGAAGTTTTTTTTGTTGGGTATGGACCTTTGAAACCCATGGAGGTGAACTGTCCACCCTCTTACCTTGCCTTGTTCTGCTTGACCTCTTATATTGTGGCTTTGGCTTCAGTGACCCTGCCCCACCCCTCACACCAATTTCCTAGAAGCATTGTCTTGATGAGCCAATGCATTTAGGTCCTTTGAATTTACTCGGTAATTTTGGCAATTAATGACTTCTTATGGACTCAGTTCTCAGGCACCACAACCACATCCCTGCACCTAGCCATGGCTCCCTGCATTCATGACAAAGCCTGACTGATGGAATGGTATAAAGAAAGAAGGGGAATCTTGTCTGAAGAGCAGTCGGTTAGTTGGGCATTGAAGAGGAGGCCCTATCTGGGATTTTACCTCGTCTGTCTTAAAAGACACTCAACTGAGTCCTTACTCCTAGGCTCACAGGCTGTAAAGCAGTGGTCAGCGTAGATCCATTTAGGGGCCAATAAATCTGTCTGAAATATTTTGAGTACAAGAGGAGGGAACGGGATAGAGAAAAAGAGAAGTTCTACCACCCTAGTGATCTAAAGAACAAGGTCAGAGTTTGCCATGACAGTTGCTTTGGGATTGTACTGAGTTATAGACTATGCTCCTGTGAAGAGGCTCACAGTTCCCCTTAGGGCAGAGGGTCAACATGCTGGAGAGAGAAGAGCGCTGTTGAGATCACTTAACCTTCTGGGTCTCAGTTTCCTTAGCTTTAAAATGAAGAAGCTAAAACAGACAATGTGTGAAATGGCTGTTGCAAGATACTAGGGATGAAAGCAATTTCTTGTCTTTAAGCCCAAATTACTTCAGCTATATTCTCATAGACCTGGAGTCCTGTGCTTTCCATAACTGGAAAAGGCTTGGGGAATGGTGGCAGGTTACGGCACCATTTGTCTGCAGGCTTTTGAGAGCAAGATACTTTTCACTGCAGACTTCTGCTCTAACTCTGGAATATACTAAGTTTCCCCTGTAATAATAAGTTTGGCTTTTTAAATTTGTTTGGTTCGTTGATCCATTCATTCTTTCAAGCCATATATGCCAAGGACTATACTAAATGCTGTGGAAAGAATGACAAATAAGACAGACACAGCTCCTGTCCTCAGAGCTCTTACTGCCTTCTCCTATCACAGGGGGAAAGCCATAGAATATATACCATGGGTGAGGGGGAGTGACATTGTATTTATAAAACATTCCAAATGCATTCTCATTTCTAGTCTAAAGATTTCCACTGTGGCATTGGGATGGCATTAATATAATCCCTTCCCACTTAAAAGCTTTCGGATCTATCTTTTGGGATATTTTCCTCCATGGAAACATAGCTCTATGTTTATATTGAAAATCACTGAAGAGCCAAAATTAACAGAACACATACTTGTGAGTTTTAATTTATTAGGGAAATGCAGAGTGGCAGAGTTTTGGGCATCCTATAGTGAGCCCATTATGTTTCAAAAGTTGTATATATTTCAAGAGCCATTTACTTGTCTACTCTATTAATAACGCCTATCTATAATATACAATCCCCTTTGAACTAGCAGACTCCAATATGCAGAATAAAGGGATGTTAATTTCACCTAATCTTTATCAGACTTGGGTTAGGTTTTATGTCCTTTCAAACCATATTGGACCAGATTTCTCCTTCACCCTCCCCCACTTCCCTCTAAGTCTGTTGTTTAGAAGGCACTATTTCTCTGGATATTCTGCTTACTCTGTGTTGTCCTGTAGTGATAATTATTTTTCTCTGAAGCACACGATGTAACCAAGGAGGCCAGTGTGAGGTCAGTGGTACCCACATAGGACAGCAATTACTGGTAACTGCTGACTGCCTTTGTGCTCAGAAGATCTGGAAAGATGTTGCTTAAAGGTGAAAACAGATCATTTCCTTTCAGTTTCTGTTAGCAATACAACCTACCATGTTCCCACGTGTCGTCAGTTCCTCCGATCCAAAGGCCTCCTTTAAGTACAAGCTAGGCAGCGTTGGGACCAGAACCCAGCTGTTTTTAACTCCCAATCTGGGAGTCCTCTCCAGTATATCAGTGATGGCGAATACATGTCCCTGTGTTGTCCTTCTCCCTCCTGTGTCGCCCCTAACACTGACTCATTGGTGAGCTCATTCCAAGATACAGCATCAGAGTCGTTCTCAATGGGGTGCTTCATGCTACAACTACCAGTTGAGTAGAGTTTTATTCCAGATCATACTTGAGGGAGGGAGCAGAGAAGAGGGTCATCGTTATACTCCTTGTTGCTTCTCTAAGTCAATTAAACATACTGATAATCCTAAGTCCCGTCTAGCATTAGCATTAGAAAATGTTGCCTGTTTATCCTGTGTTAAGTCCGGTGCATGTTCTTTGCAGCAAACAATAGAAACTGACTTTGGCTGAATTCACTAGGTAAAGAAATTACTGAGGAATATTGGACAGTTCACAGTACTGACAGGATGGTTAGGACTAGGCTGGAAATAGCGGTTGGAACCCTGACAGGGTCCTGCTCAGGAACAGCACAGATGGACTGGGGGCTGGGCAGTGCCACAACTGGATCCTGAACACTGTGTCTGATTGGTTCCATGGTTAGGTTCCATGTCTGACCCTATGTGGGCAAGGGGGTCAAGGGGAGAGAGAAGCTGACCTTTGCCTACTTCTATAATGAGAGGCAAACACTGCCCCTCAACCTGCTCCCACCCCTACCCCAGACTCTCACAGTGGAGAATTCCTCAACCATAGAAAAGGAGAATCCGTTATTAGGAAGTCAAAAAGATGACAGATGTCCACCATAACTTTCATGCTCATGGAAAATTACTTAGCAGAAGTTTCTCAATGAAACTAATGTTGTCTCCCAACCAACTCTAGTAACACAGCAACTTGCCCCTCTGTTCTTTTGGGTTCTGACTTCTACTGCTAGTTTCTCATTAAACTTTCAACTCTTGGGAAAGTACTGTATATATTTTAAAGCAAATTACCAGGTTTCTTTTACATTAGACCTTGAGAGATAAAATCAATTGACCTCTTCACATGGATGGGGGCATCCCCTTTCTTCTTTAAGAAGGGAGACCCTTGGGAATTGCCAGAAGGAATGTTGACCCTGGAAGTGCTAAGGGCTGTGGGGTTCAGGTAACCTATGACAGTTTTGAGAAGACATGTCCTTTCCAAGAGCTGCTGCCTCTGAACCACAGTGGATTATCTCCTCCAGCAGCAAATCCAATTGGCAGTTGAACATTTGCTATTCTCACAAGGATTTAGGTGAAACTTTTGAAGCTGCAATTTTTGTAACTGGGGTGAAAAAAAAAAGACAAATCCCAGTAAAGCGACATAATCCTATGCGGAGTTTGAGTGTGTAGTTCTATTTCTTTTATCGTGAATGTTTTCCAAGCAGATGAAAAAATTTTTTGAATGTCGAATATATGCAAACATCACAATCAAGGATAATTGTTGTGTCTGTACGCTCTGACTCTCATTTTGCTTTCTCTTCTTCATCTTCTCCTGTACCCTATTGGCGTGTGATCACAGACAGAGAAATCGAATTTGCATTTGTATAAATAATGCCCAAGCTGTTTGGAGGAAAGGCTCCCTGCCTGGGGCACAGTGTTCGGAGACAGCATTTTCTGCCTTAAATCCAGGTTTGGTTTAGATAAGAGAAATAATGCCTTTTATTTGTATGGACATTGGAGTTCACTCAGCACCTTTCCATTTGTTCCTCCATTTGATCTTCACTCCAACCCTGTGAAGTTGGCTGAATGGGTGTTATTATTCTCATTTTGCCAGCGAGGGAGTGATGCTCAGAAGAAAGCATCCAGATTAGAGATTTCTAGGTAATGTTCATAATGATGCCCTCCAGTAAAATGGCTGTTACTCTATCAAGTATAGGAACTAGTTGTTTTCTCCCTTTGGTGAGCGGGGTGCCCCTTTGTGTGTCTCGTTGGGTCTGTCTCTGAGAGGCCTCGTGAGACTTAACGAGTAATATCTGTAAGGTGCACTAGGATCCTCAGATAAAAGGAACACCTATTCGTATTTATTAGGAAAGTAGTGGGGCCTCTTGAGTAGCTGCTCCCTTGTTGTTAATGATGCTGGCCAGAGGAGTTGCAGGTTCCTGGGCTTTGCCTGAAGACTGTACGAGTCATTACAGTCAGGAAATGCACCCCTACCAGGATGTTACTTTATAAGCTGTAAGTGCATTTTTAAAACAGAGAGAGAAAAATAGACATCACCTTATTGATGTAAAATGTTAAGGGATGACCTATTACTGTAATCCTGTGTTCTACAAATTTGAAGATAGAAATTTGTTCCAAGTTTTCCATCTCATCTGTGATCTGGGGACAGCTGTGGATAAGTTATCTTAAGAGCCATAGGTCTGTTTCCTCCTCCCTCAAGTCATCTCTAAGATGATAACACTGACCTACTTCCCCAGGCATTTGGAAAGAGTCTCATTCGCTGATGAATGATTGTGCAGGCATTTTGGATGTATAAAGACACGCTGTAAACACGAACTGCAGGAACGAATAAGAGAGGAACAGTGCCTCTTACTTCCCGGGGGATTTTGTGTGATTATTTTCCATCATGTTTTCTTTAAGTGAAAATGCTGCCCGTGCTTAGGAGATAATGCGGTAAAAGAACACTCGAGACTAAGATTTAGAAATGTGTTACTAATTGAATACTTTTGCTGTTAAAATCTCACTACTGATGCTGTTAAAAAAAAAACAGAAATTTGATTTTTCCCTCTTCTATTTTCTCATTCTCTCTCCTTCGCCCTTTCATCTCAACTTCCCAGTTCCTTCTCTTCCCTCTCATCACCGCCCCCATATCAACTGTCAATATTTTTGGAGTGATTTTGCCTCATACTAATCTGAGAAAAATAAACCAGGGTTTAGAAACACTTCTTAATATGTAGTAAATATTTAAAACCTACATTCATTGTTTATAAAATATCACATTAGCCAACCTTCTAACTAACGTAGAGTGAGTCATTTTAACATAATTTGGAATTTGGACTTGAAATATTTATTAAAGAGTTATCTCTTTAAGAGTCAGCTGTCAACTTAATTTTCACTTTCATAAGTATGAAAGCATGGAGAAGTTCTCCTATTTTATTATTTTTCCATAAAGATGCATTCTTAGTCCTCCAACAACATGCAGGACAAAAACAAGGGTCTCCTCCACAGTAGAAATAAGCCTATATTGAATTTAGCAAATTCTCTACCTGCCGAGACCGTTCTACTGGACAGACAGAAGGGACATCAGAGGAACTGATCCTTGGATATTGTTCTCACATTCTACTCCTACAATGTACCTAACGCATCGTGTCAGTGATTATTCGTATGAGTAATAAGATGCTCCTCAACATAGTAGCTTAAAACAACAACTTATAATTTTTCAGAATCCTGTGCATTGACTGCTTGTTCATCCACTCCACGTGGTGTCACCTGGAGTCACTCATGTGGCTGCATTCAAGTGGCAGTTCGGCTGAGGTGCCTCCATGCAGCCTCTCTCTCTAGCAGGAGAATTGGGACTGCTTTACAACATGGTGGCTGGATCCCAAGAGGCAGATTCCTAGAGAGCAAAGGCAGAAGTGTCAGGCCACTTAAGGGCTACACTTAAAACAGACCGTCACATCTGCAGAATTCTGCTAGTTAGAACAAGTCACAAGGCCAGCCCAGATTCAAGAAGAGGGGAAATAGACTTCACCTCTCGAGGGAGAAGGAGCATAAGCATTCAGGGAAGGGAGGAATTGGTGGAGGCCATCGCTGGAGACTAGCACATTCATTACACCTGTGCAGTGTGGTCCTTACTGCGAAGGGCGGACCATATTTCAAGGTGAAGATAGATGGAGCTCCTTTGGGGCAGGAACCGTAGTATTCCCTAATGTTACTCATAGGACCTGGTATGGTGCCTGGTACAGGGCAGAAGCTCACTATCGTTGAATAAAAAAACATGCTGTATAATTTTCAAAAATTGAGTATAATATAAACCTTACAAAGCAGCATTGCTGGGAAATAGGAACTACCAACTTCACGTTTAGTGTAGTGATGTCTCTTTTGTTCCACCATCTCATATTGTTTAAAGCTGTGTTATAGGAACCTTTGGAGCTCACAAAGGAAGTCATTTGGCAGATAGCAGCAGTGACTGGTGGCTTAAGTAGCATCCCTGGAGAGGGCACAGGACTCCCCATGTTAACGTTCACTGTGGCAGGATCCTTGCTGCCAGGCCCTCCACAGTGTGCTGACCAAGCTGTAGTCATCTGTGCGTCTTTGCAAGGGCCTAGAGCACATGTTAGGCACTCAGTAAAGGCTTCGTCCGTGAGTGACAGTAAAGGAGTGAGTGAAGAGCAATGAGGGAATGTAGGTCCTGTTTACCAACAACGCCACCAAGCGAATACCTCTGGGATGAACTGTATGATTGCTTGTCCAGGCACTCCCTCATTGCCTGTTCTGTCTTCTCTACCTGCCGAGACCGTTCTACTGGACAGACAGAAGGGACATCAGTGTTATCTGCACTCGAGAATGTGCGAATGTGCTAATCATGCCGGGTCCCAGGAGAGCTTGGAGTCTTTGAGGCTAGCCTCTTAACTGGCAAATGAGTATTAGACCATTCCCCTCAAAAATTTGGAATGAGAATTTTATGAAAGCATATTAACAATGAAAACATTAAAGAAGCATAAGTGGGTTTTTAGATTTTCTTATGAGTATTAGGATGAAGATTTAAAAAGACTAGCAGTAGGAAGCTACTTATGAAAAGATGTCTTTACACTGTGATAGCTTATGAAAATCCTTCACCTCTTTTCCTTTTGTTTCCTTCCTATCAATACTATTACTAATATTACTATTTTGGTAACATCCATAGAGAAGAAAATGATTTCATTAGGTGCTCTTGAATTATTTGTATTCCCTCTTATCCATTATGCTCTGAAATAGCTTTTTCTTCAAGAGCATTGTTAATAAAATTTAGAAATCTGAATTTTTTGTTAAAAGCGCCAATTTCCGACTTGAATTCTCAGTCATTTCAAACTTCTCTCTACCTTCTCCTACCATCTTAATTATGTATACATTGTCATTCCAAAAACGAAATTATTGAACAAGTGCAGGCCTCTATCCTGAGAACTATAAATCTCTCAAAGAAACAGAAAAAGGAGGCCTTGCTGGGTTTCCTGGGTAATGCATGTAGCTCTGTGTGTGTGTGTGCTGGTGCTCTGGGCCCTGGAGACAGGTATCAGAATTACTCTGACCTAAAAATGCACTCTAGATTTTTATGCACTTCCAGTAGAAGAGAGGAGAAAACATTTGCAGCATGAAATTATCAGTCCCATTACCACCCAGGTGTCAAGGAAATGAAGCTTTTCTATTACAAGATTGTAGTAAATCACACGAGAGGATGACAGCCTCATTAACATGGATAAAGTTACTGTAATTTATGTATAAATAACTTTTCTGTGTCAAGACGTAGTATCATTTAGTCCCTCCAGAATAATGTCTTTTCCATAAAAAAACCTGAAATGCCCAAAAAGCAATTTCTATCAAAGAAATCCACAAAAGACGTTGATTCTCTGCTATAAAACTGGCTTTCACACAGCCCACAACATCCCTGCTTTATAGTTTTAAGTTTTTACTTTCAACTAAAGTAGAATATTTCAGGCTTTATCTGAAATAGTGATTTGATATATTGTTGGCTTTGATACGTATAAATTGGATGGGAACCAGGTTAGGGCCAGGCCAGGTAAGAATCCCTTTGGTGTTCTCTAGAAAAGGGGCTGTTGGGTGAAGAAAGTCTCCACTCTTGATTTTATGCTCAACTCATGGCAATAGCCAAGAGGATCCTCCACATGGGGAGGATTTTGCCCAGAGTCCCGGGATTGGTTGAAGCAACAGAGAGAGATCCTTGAACTGCCATCCTGCACTGAGGCCCCCAGGACTGGAAGTGAGCCCAAGCTGTAGTTACTAAGGCATTCCCTGTGGTTTGATGTTAACTCCTGGTGAGGGGCCAGCCAACAGGGTGGACCAAGACCCTTCTGGGGGCAGAGGTTCCCTTGGACTGCCTGATACCTTCTAACAAATGCTCGATTGTCCCATTACCAGCTTATTCTTCTCTCCCTTAGTTCTTATGCTGTGGTTTCAATTATCTGAAACCTATCTCATCGTTTTCCCATGACAGCCTGCCCAATGTTATTAGCAATAGAGTAAGTTTCCAGATGTTTATGTAAATTTGGGGAAGGAATTTTTCTTAAGATTGGCCTTGACTTCGAGACACCATATTTATGTGTTTTCTGGTGGCTGTGTTGTACTGTGATAGATGATCCACTAGTTGGGGTCAGGATCCAGTCTAGCCAGAATAAACTCATTACACTGTGCGGCTCCACCTTGGCCTCTGCTGCTCAGTGCTGTGTGTCAGTGTGGTGGGTGCCAGAAGCTGAAAGAACAGAGTCCAAGATTAGGAGGCCTGCATTCTAGCCCAAGCTTGGTCTCTCTTAAGCCCCCCGTTTTCTCCTCAGTAAATGTATCCACTGAAATGAATCATTTTCAAGATCTCTTCCAGCCCTGAAGGAAGATTGTTTTTCCTTTTTAATGATTTTTTTAAATACACAATTTTAATTTATTTTTTTAAACACAAAATGAGTACTTGCTCATTGAAATAAATAAAGGAAATAAAAGAGTAAGGAAAAGATTAAAGTAAAAAGTGAAAGTTTCCCTGCCCCCTGCTTAGGTCCCAAAATATAAAATTTTAAAGGGGAAATCTCTGGACTTGAAAATTGTTGAGGTTACCTCTAATGGTGGCCGTGTGTAGCCCTGGCAAGTTTTCCATGAGATTCTGTAGTGTGCTCTGGTGGAGGGCAGAACTTTTCCCAGGGAAGGGATCCTAGTTTTGGTCTTTCTCTCTCCCTTGAAATGTGGTGCCACTGTTGATCAGAGAGAGCCTGTTGTGTCTCTGTTTGTCTTCATAGTCTTTGTTTCTTCACGTGTTTAAAAAACAGCTCTCAGGGCTGGCCCGGTGGCACAGCGGTTAAGTTCACATGTTCGGCTTCAGCGGCCCTGGGTTCGCTGGTTTGGCTCCCGGGTGCGGACATGGCACCACTTGGCACTCCATGCTGTGGTAGGCGTCCCACATATAAAGTAGAGGAAGATGGGCACGGATGTTAGCTCAGGGCCAGTCTTCCTCAGCAAAAAGAGGAGGATTGGTGGCAGATGTTAGCTCAGGACTAATCTTCCTCAAAAAAAACACAAAAAAAACCCCGCACTGCTCTCTTGTCTTCTTTCTTCTTTTTCTCTTCCTCTTCCTCCTCCTCCTGCTCCTCATCTTCCACCTCCTCTCCTTCCCTTTCCTTCCCTCTCCTCTTCTTTCCTCTCTTCTCCTCCCTCTCTCCCTCCTTCCTTCCTGCTTCCCCCACTCCCCCTCTTCCTCCTTCTCCTCTTCTGTGTTTTCTTTCTTCTGCATTTCTATAGGGGTGTCCTAAAAATAACCAAACCCTTGTAGCTCCCTTTGGGAAAGTATGCTGGTATTGCAGATTGTCAATATTTTGAAAAAATAATTCTATTAGCGAAATCCACAAATATTTACTGAGTGCTTGCTCTGTATAAGACATCAAACTGAGTACTAAAACAAGGTGTAATGATGTGGTATTAAAACCATATTTGTGGCTGGCCAGCTCAGATCAAACTGAAAGCTGAGGGAGGGCTCTGGGTGTCCTGGAACCTGGCACTCTTTACTGAGTTGCAAAGAGGAAACAGATGTTAAAGAGAATGCTTTTTACAAGCTCTCCAAAAAAGTCTATGAGAAATGTAAAATTTGGACCCACCATTTGCCTTCTCCTGAAGGCAGATTTCCTTCCTGAGAGGGTGCCCATTTGCTCTTGCTCTTGATTTGGTTAGGGCTGTCAAGTTGTTGGTTGCTTTTGGTTAATGGTCGGCTGCAGACTTTTGCCCCTCCTAAGTGCTTCGTTTGTGGTATTTAGACGCAATTACTCATAGATATGGAGTCTGAACAGGCCATTCAGACCGAGTAAGTTTCATCTCTCAGGTTATTGTGGTTGGAGCAATCATGTTTAGAGTTTCTGCTTTCTTTTGATGACTAGTGGAACATGCTTTCCAGATGCCCCACAGTATACCAGGAGATAGGAAGCCTTGGCCTGTGTCTAAGGCTCATTTGGGGCTCAGCTCATCTGTGATCCTTTCCTCCCATTGGTATAATTAGATAGCTGGGGAAATGTAATCACGCGGGAACTTACTTAATAGTTCTAAAGAACTTCCTGTGTGCCAGGCCCTGGGCTAAGCACCCACTCGCACCCAGAGGCAAGTACTAATATTATGCCCATTGTAGAGATAAGGAAGATGAAGTTTGGAGAGAACAAATGATTTTGCCAGTCACTCAGCCAGTGAGTCTGAGTCAGAAATCAGCCTTGGGCAGTTTGATTCCAGAATCTAACCTCTACCTTAATCCTTTCTGGTATCATCGTCCCTGTAGCCTGATATCTCACAGATTTCGGCCTCATGGGCCTGTTGGTGGTTTCAGGACATGTACCAGTGGCACCTAACAGCAAAGCTATTTCTTAGACACACACACACAGCACCAGTTGACTACATTGTCTCGCTAGTCCAGGATCTTGTGGATCTGCCATGACCTTGTAGAAAGAGTTCTCAAGGTCGGGTCAAAAACGCTTGGTCACATTGCTAGACTTTTCTAAACCTCAGTCAACTCATGTGTAAAATGAAGACAATGACACTTGACGCGGTTGCGGTGGTTAAACTGGATAATATATACGCAGCAGAGAGAGAGAGACTCACATAATTTGTTCTCAGTTCATTTCATTTCCTTTTCCCCACTGATTCTTCTTCCTCCCTCTCTTTATTTCCTGATTTTTCTCTCTTGCTGTCCCAATAATTCAGTGTGTCTCTTGCCGGGCTGCAGTTCCAAGCCGCAAGAAAGCAGAAGTGGATGTGTTTACAGCCAACTCAGGCTCTCAGGGAGAGCTTGTTGTGTTTGTAAGCTGTGGTCCAAGCGCACACCAGGTGGGCCATCTTCCCTGGAGTTGTGCAGAGGAAAGAGAACCTGCCATTGTAGACAAGTGCATCATGGGAGAAGATGGCCAATTAGTGCAATACACTCTTGTTCTGATTTCTCTTTCTTTGGAGAGTGATGTTTGTCTTCATCAGCGGTCCATCTTGACCCCCTCTACCTTTGCTTGTGTCGTCTCACAGGGGCTTGTGAAAATGATGGCGCCTCTATTGCCAGTCTGGCAGGAGGCGCTGAATTCACTGTGGCAACACCTTCCTTAGAGGAAATGGAATGCAGACTGTGTTCTTCATGGGGAAAGCATATTAGGCCCCATCCTGGACATTCTGTACATTAATTCTTTTATAAGTTTCCAGGACAGGGAAATGATCTGAGAAGTGGTGATGAGTAATTAATGGTAGCAAATGAATAGGGCATCAATTGTGATTGTTTTCTTTTGAAATTAACGCCATAAAGTTATAAACAGAAGAAATAAAAATATGCTTTTAAGAGATATAAATCCCTGACAATTATATGATGGCAAGTCAGCCTTTCCTTCTTAAACTTTTTATTTGAAAAAATTTTATACTTACAGAAAACTTCCAAAAATAGCGTAGTTAGTTCCTTTATACCCTTCACCCAACTTTCCCTAAAGTTAACATATTACATAACCGTAGTATAGTTATTCACACTAAGAAATTAGCATTCATACAATACTATTAATTAAACTACAGACTTTATTTGGTTTCCATCAGCTTTTTTCATCGCATCTCTTTCTGTTGTAGAGTCCAACCCAGGATCCCACATTCCATTTAGTCTTCATGTGTCCTTAAACTTCTCCAATCTGTGACGGTCCTCAGTCTTCTCTCTCATGACATTGGCAGTAATCATTCATTTTAATACTCCTTTTCAGTCCTTATCTCTAATTTGTTTTATAGTTCACATTATTGTACTATAGTTATATTTTTCCATTTAGCATCCCAATATAAGACATTTTCAATGGATGGCATATTAAGTGGTAGGAATTTCTATCTGCAGTAAATTCCAGGGTTTGACTAGTGATTAAATGTTGAGAAGCTTAATAATCTCTGAAGGAATAAGCAACAGAACTTCTGGCAGTCTTCTCCAACCACCCTTTCTTGTCCGTCGGGAAACCAAAGACAGAAGAGTGAAGGGACATGTCAGGGACACATAGAGTGTGATGGTTAAGGGAGAACCCAGCCTCCATTTGTTGGCATGTGGGAACCTTTTTATCTGTACAGGCATGATCACAAACACGGCCCTCTTCCCCAAAGCTGGAGATGAACTCTAAAGGTAAGGAAGGCTAGGCATTGTCCTTATATTAAAAACCTTCCTTAACACCTCCGAAGTTTTCCTGTCACACTTGGCGTTAAATCTAGTCCTTTACTGTGGTCTATGAGGCCTTCAGAGACCTAGCCTCAACCTGCCTCCCCACCTATCTCCACCCTCCTCATTGTTTTCTAGTCGTGGCCTTTTTTCCTCCTGAAACATCCTAAGCTCATTCTTACCTCCCGCCTCAAGGCCCTTGGTTTTGTGGTTTCCTCAACCTGTATCACCCTCCACCTAATCTTCACAGGGCTACTTCCATCCTCTGGCCATTTTGGCCTCAACGCCAACGTTCAAGGACAGGCCTTCTTTGGCCATCCTTTCTAATATGGGTGCGTCCATGTCACTGTCAATCACTGTGCCCTGGTTTGCTTTCTTCCCCTCACCACTGCCTTTTGGAGAGGACCCCTTGCTTGTTTGTTGTTTCTATCCCCCAGTAGAATGTGAGCTTCGGGAGATTAGGGACCTTACCTTGCACATGACTGTATCCCGAGGCCCAGAACCACGCTTGGCATCCAAGGAGGAGCTCCATAAATATATTGACTGAGTGAGTACATTTTCTGAGAGCGATGGTTACAAGAAGAGGAAATCTATCCTTACCTTTCTCATGAAGCATTTGAAAAGAAATCTTTCCTGAGTCACCCAGTCAACAAGAAATTATTGGAGGTCACGTGGTGCTTGACACCTTAATTGGGCCTTTGTTAAAGCTGCCTCTCCCTTTTTTCTCTTTAACTTGAACAGTGTAAGGGATAGATAGCAGAAAAGAGGAACATTTCAAAGGCATTTAAATTAATGTCAGCTTTGCTGCTAGGCTTTTTGGTGTGTCCTCTTCATTGAGAACTGCGCCCCCCCCCCCCCGCCCCCGCCCCCGCCAGGTGTTATAGGATGCCCCTTTCCCAAACATTTGGAGTAGAATTGGTCTTCAAAGGATAATAAAATGCCATGGTTTAAACACATTTCCATTACTTTTGACAGCTCCATTCTTACTCCATTGTCATAGGAGTCGCATTCTCTGGGCTGTGAAAGGGCTTTACCAGCAGATCAAAAGCACAAGATGTGCATTGATCCTTCCATGCACCAGCCTGAAACCAAAAGGCAGCAGCTTCCTTTCCTTGGGCCTGGGCCCCGCCCTCGGCTACACTGGATATTGTTAGATCTGAATGGAGACCCTTTTATTTGAGAGCTGGGCAGACTTTCGTTGTGTAAATTTTTTTTTTTAAATAAAGTTTACCTAGCCAACTCATTTAGCACGATTTATGGAGGCTGCTATAGATAAACCTGCTGTCGTGTCTAGAAATGAACAAAACATATGTAATTGTGACTGTTCTCAAGCAAGACATTAAGAAATGCCAAATCAGGCCGTTCAGATGCAATTAGAAGTATAAAACTATCCTTTTCATTTACAAGAAAAAAAATTCACTTCTACCATGTTATCTTTATAATGGTGTCAGTCCATTTTACAAAGAGGTCAGGTAGTAGGCAATAAGAGGTAAGCCAGTCTTTAAAAAATTACAGACATAAATGTATTGGATCCTGTTTTCGGGCCAGCAGGAGTCACATGTGTTTGATTTAGTGAAACGTATGGATGATGAGTAAATTCCGAAAAGTCTTTTTGTTGTTGTTCCCATTTTCTTTTGTATTTATTTCAAGTTGACAAAACAAATGAACTTAGACTGAGCGGCCTTGGAAAGAAGGGCCAGATATGGACCCAGGAGCCTGGATATTGCTCCACTCTCTGTCGCCAACTTAGCTATTTCTGAATTGGGGGCAGTAAATATCTGTTTAGGCTACAATTTCCTTTACCTGACTAGTTCTAAGTGTTTATCATTGCCTGACCCTATTGAAAAATGAATGTTTTAGACCCTGATTTTTAAGAGATATACAGCAGTTTTAAGTTTCATTAATTTTGTTTTTTCAGTTTCGGAAAATAGTTCTCTTAACGGAACAAATATCATTTCCCTTAATTCTATATTATTGACAACATTTCTTTGCTTCAAGAGGCTTTTTGGTGCACAGTGTTTAGTAGATACCCAATGAATGTTGCCTAACTTAGTGAAAATGTTATATTTGGCTAAAATGAGCCAGTAAGTCGTTTCTTTAAAGTTTAGACCTTACTCGAGAAAGAGAAATGTAATCTGTGTTGATAGATCGTCCCTTGCTGTTACACGTGATGAGGAAGTAGGCGTTTCTCTTCTTCCAAAATGTTTTACAGTCAATGCTATCTTACTATTCAATTGTAAAAAACCCATATGCGGCTGGTGTATTTTATAGGCTTATAAATACCTGTACTTACTAACAGGCTGATCACCAAACTTTATAGGTTGCTTTAAAAAGTGAGAGATTCCTAACAGTGGATAAACACTTACCAGTTCATTTGTTTTAAAAGTGTAAATTTAATCAGGAAGACCTAGGATGGGTTCTTACCAAGTTAAGTGTAGTATGACAGTAAACTCCTCAGCACATTTTATTAATTCATACATAATATGGCAGAACTGGTGGCTACTAAATACAGCAAAGCAAGAGGATATTCCTCATTCAGAGTATCTCATTTTCCATTATTAATAATTAATAGAGCTTTTCATTTTTAAGTGTCACTGCTGAAAGCACCAATGTGCTCAGCAGTAAGTGATTACAGAATGTTATTTTAAGGTAATGGTGTTCCCACTAACAACAAAAGTCAAAGGATGCGCAGGAAACACTGGCCAGCAATGGGCTTCATCCTGAAACAGATAAGCAGAGGCTTCGTGGATTCTTCCTCCATTTGCACACAACTCCAATTTTAGGTAACAAGAGCAAGCATTGTAAAAGGTTCGAAAGCTCTGAAAAACAGGGGTGAGGGTGGAAAGGGATTGTTGAGGGGGAAAATTGCTAGACTCTTAGATAGGCTGATTGACTTAGCTGTTAAAATGCTGAGAAGTCATTGTCACCTGTTTGTGTTTGGCAAGAATCTGGATATTGGTGGACTTGCCTATGTGGCAGTATTTGCTTTGCTGAGGAAGGCTTGCTTGATCTGAGAATGGTTGGGGGATGCAGGGGGCAGGGAGAGGAGGATGTCGAGAAGGAATTATGTGAGCAATGCTTTGTCCTTTACTGAGAATTCAAGGCTGTTTATGGGTGAATGTGTAGGGTCAGGCGTGGTCTAGGCCATCATAATCGTGAGGGTGAGTGAGATGCGATAAAACAAACATCTGTCTTCTCTTGTTTGTTTTTTGGAATTCCTCAAATTTTGAAAAACAACAGCTCTGTATTGGCTAAACAATATAGGATGGGTCTTCTGGGGTGGGGTAAGGCCTGTATGACATGACCTCTGCCTTCTGATCTTGTAGATCTGACACCTGCCAGTGTCACTATCATCCTTCTTAAAATAGATATAAAACACGTTCATCTTTCCCAAGGAGACAAGTATTTCCCCTGTAAAAACATTTTTTATTTGTTAATTTTTCAGGTGCCCATTGTGTACATCATTTTTTTTTTTTTGGTTTTGAGGTACACCAGTCAGATGTAAGAAGTTTAACACACAAGATATGAATGTGCTTAGAGGAATTATGTAGGAAACAGTGCACGTGTTAGGACAGATTTTGGAAATGTGCTCTGAGGTTATAAAGTCTTGGAGAGCTGTCATTTGGGAGGATATTTATTCCTGGGGATGGTGGATTTTGACTGATGGCAACTCAGATCGGTTGGTAGAGTCTTCCTGGACTGCTGTGTTGAGGATTCTAAGGACTTTGGAATTCAATGGGAAAGAAATCTATTACTGATGTCTGCCACAGGCATCCATCATGTGTTTGGATTCACATGGCTTGTGTTTTGCCATTACTGGTTTATATAGTCCTCTTACTAGAGACTGATTGAGCAGTGACTTAGTATAAACCAGTATTTAGATGGGTTCTGAACCAGTAATCCAAGAATTAAATCAAGTCCAACAATTAGGCCAATCAAAGTTAAATATTTGTCGAGCTCTTACTATGTGCTACCTACTGTAAAGAAAACAAATATGCAAAGTTAAATTGAAGTACAGTCAGGTGCCGAGTAACAACATTTCAACCATTGTCAGACCACCTATAAGCTGGTGGTCCCATAAGATTTGTACCGTATAGCCTAGGTGTGTAGTAGGCTATACCATCTAGATTTTGTAAGTATGCTCTAAGACGTGCGCACAACAACGAAATTGCCTGACGACATTTCTCAAAACGTATCCCCATCATTAAGTGACGCACGACTGTATTAGACAAGACATGGAAGGCAGGGAAATGCTGTAAGAATTAGGAAGCAAAGAATAACAGGCCAAGAGTCAGGAGAATCGGAGAATCAGGGATGCTAAAGAATGACATAGGAGAAGCCACTCCTGCAGGGAGAGAGGGTTTTGTGTAGGCAAACAGAAAGCAGTGTGGCCTTTTCAGAGGAATGTGAGCCACTAGCCTATTTGGAGACATTGTTTGTGGTTGGGTGAAAATGGGAGCCACAAGCTAGTAGAGGGCCTTGGACGTAAATTGTTTTCATGGTCTTTTTCTTCCTGCTACTCTGTTCTAGATCATAGGTCCTTAGAAGGGAAGAAACTGGTTATCAATCACCGTCTTTTGTTCAGCAAAGATTATGAAGCTGCACACCAGGTGCCAGGCACCAGATTAAGATGACACGACTTGGTCTAGACTCTGACCTTGAAGATTTTTCAGAGTGGAGTAGGAATACGGAAGGGAAATGCGACCCATTCATACCTACCTGCCTCTTTAAGGAACTCGTTAGCTCCATTACACAGAAGAGAAGACCTGGGCTCAAAAATAACTTGCCCAAGGGCAGCTAGCAGAACTAGGTTGGAACCTAGTCTCTTGCACTTGAATTCTGGCTTCTTTTCACAGGAGTTCTTTAGAAGTACACGTGAGTTAAGTGATATATTTATGGGCCTTTTTGATTTAATTTCTCCTTTGCCCAGAGCTAGAGATAGAATGTTTTCGTAGGTTTTCTTTGAAAGATATTTAAAGTAAGCGTTTTTATTGAAGCATAATATGCATACAAAGAATCCACAAATCATGAGTGTACACCTTGAAGAGTTTTCACAAAATGAACATACCCTTTGTAACCACTACCTAGAGGAACTTGCTTTTATTTCTCTGACTTAAGTGAGTGGAAACTAACCGTAGAGTAGTTTTTTTCTGCATACTTTTTTCTTTTTCTCTCTCTTTCTCTGAATACTCCTTTCTTTCTTTCTTTCTCTCCTATTCCCCTCTCCCCCGCCTGTTTTTTCCCCATTTCCTCCAGGCTGACATGTTCCCTTGGGCTTCTTGATCACGGAACTTTGTCCTGAGGACCTCCATCCGTGAAGCTGCCGGTTGCGGTGGAAGGGACAATGCCCTGAAGTGTCCGTCTTCTGGGAATCACTTGGGTTATAATGAACATGAGAAGTGACAGGAATCTTGAGTGCTGAGTTAATTCTACTTCAAGTCACATTCTAACATTTATCTTCTACCTAGAATGTATCAAGCACTGTGATTTTTTAAAGAATACACTCAATTCAGTCTTCACAAATATACTGAATTTACACAACATACACAAATATACAGAAAAGTGAAGTTCAGACAGTTTGAGTGACTTACACAAAGTTATAAGTAACCTAGTAAATGGTAGATTTCCTTACACTCTTCCATTTTTCCTTAAATACACCATAGCTGCCTGCTTTTACCTTCACTCTTTGCTAAACATAAGTTTGCATGCTTAAAAATAAAACTAAATTAACGAAGAAGGGCATAGACACGCCAGGTTTGTTGTAGGAACTGCTTCTTCTCTTCTCTTTCTTTTTTTGAAGAAGAACTTTGATTCTAGATAATTGCACTCCTGGAAATAGGACAAAGTCATATTTTGAGAAGCTGTTCTCCCGTTTCCAGATCTCAGTAAGAGCTGATCTTTGCTGCCTTGTTTAGTAACACTGTTGGCTTGACGCTGCTCCAACTGGTTTTCTTAGCAGCACCAGAAGTTCCCGAAGAGATTAACGACAGATAAATCAGATTTCTTTGTGTTCTAGTTAATTAAAAAACAAATTTTAAGAACGTCAGGTCAATTCCTGTCCCTGGAGTACCCCATGTACTTAGGAAATATTGTGCATGCCCTTTGCATTGATACAAATGAAGTGCAAGAGAAGGGCGTCCAAGAATTTGACTATTTCCAACTTCTGCCATTAGAACAACTCTTACAGTTTGAGTCTTTTTGAGTGAGAGTCTGCTTTATTATTTTTAATTCCTTTCATGCCTTTACAAACCCAGGAATTCTAACATGTTGGGTTTGAGCCTGTCCTTAGATTCTTGATTAGAGACGCCATTTAATTTGATACTTTGGTAAAGACCGTCTGTGTCAAGTTGTAGGACTAAATTCTCTGCAAGCAGCAGTCTCAACAAGGAGGAGAAAATGGGAGTTTTAGTACAGGTCATTGGGGATTGAAAATGACTTTTAATTTTTTAAAGAGTCAATTCTAATTTGGGGGTGATCTGACACTTTGGGAAATATATAAAATGCTCTAATATATTCATAATAAACAGAGAAGTTTTAAAGTGGAAAATGAGAATGTGTTCTTTCCTCCTATCACTCATCAGGGAGTTTTGGCTACTCGAGGGAGTGTGTTCTGTGAATGTCTGGGAAATCCGTGGAGCTAAATTAACACCCCTCCCTTTCTCCTGTTCCTTTCCTGAGCATCTTCAGGAGTCTTGGAGTTTTTGCTTTGGCAACTTCCTACCTCCACTTCTCCTTAGTTTGAGCCTTCAAATATAGCTGAACGTAATACAACACTTCTCAAATAGGTGAATAGCCACAAGGAAAGATGCATGGTCTTATGCTTCCTTGGTGATAGGCGTAGCTCTCAACAAACACAGTGTCGTATGAATATTAAGGGCTTAATAAATACAGATGAAATGAATGAATGATTTATGACAATGAAGATTGTGTAGCTCGGTAGTAATATACACAGATCCTGGTTCACATCTCTTGTTGTGGAATAAAAACAAACTTCCCTTTATTAAGTTAGAGATTTGATGGGAAAATCAAGGAGCACCTAAGGGGTGAAAGAAAAATTCCACACCCAGATTGTTGAGTGAATTGGTAATTCCCATCTCCATGTCTGACAACAAGAGGGACTCTCTTTAAGGATATGGGTGGTAAATCAAGAACTAAGCAGCTCCTTCTGGTAATAGAGGAGAAAGGAAAAAATGAATGGGAGAAGATGCGTAATGTATTGTTTCACCCACAGGCGTCCTCTCTCCTCTTTGCCCAGGGTTCCTGGAGGCTGGAGCAGTCCATTGTGTTGTTTTCTTGATATGTTTTTCTGCTTTGTTTGGCTGGGAAGCAGTACAGGTGCCAGGGAGCTAATTATCCTAACAATGAGTGGCCAAGTATTCTAAAAGTCAGTGCTTTGGTCTTGCCAAGTATTACTCTGGAAAATGTTGTACTCATCACTGCCAGATCTCATTTGATCAGAATTCTGGCTTCACTGGGGCTTCTTATTGGTCCTCTCTGCTACACAGTCTACCTCGATAGGAATCAGAGAATGCTTTTGATGGCATAGTAGGCTTTCGGGTCAAGCAGACCTGTGTTTGAACCATAGATGTTCTGCTCATTAGCTGTATGTCCCTGAGCATGTTACTTAACCTCTGAACCTCATCAGTAAATCCGATGATGGTATTACCTACTTCCAAAGTAATGATTACTTGAGGAAAAGTAACACCAATAAATGGTAGCCACTGGTTTACTGATGGGAACTTTCCCTTTTCTACTTTTCCTTACTGCTAGTTCTAGGAGCTTTCAAATATACCATTACTGAAAGTGAATCACACAAGAGTTGGGAGATAAGAGGGCTTAGGAACGGCAGACTGTGTTGTGGAGGTTGAGTCTCCAGCTGACCCTAGGCCTCTGCTGATTCCAAGCCAAAGGAGTTGAGTTCACTCAGTTTGGCAGCTGCAATTGAGCAATATATGGTAGTTTGCCCTGTGTGTCAGTAACGGGAGTGATTGCAGGGTAGAATGGACGCCTACTCCAGAATTAGACTTGTGGTGAACACAAGCCTCCAATAATGAATTTCATGGCATCAGCCATGATGCTCAGCTCCATATCCAGCCATCCTCAATCTTGAATTGGAATTAACTCAGTAAGCAACCACGCCCAACTATTCTCTGCCAGATAGTAACAATACAATACAGTTGTTTTGAACTTGCTTTTAAAAACAAAGAGCTTCCTCATGTGAGTTTTATATGTGAAAAGTGTACAAACTGTATTAAATCCCATGCCTTTGGAGAGTGACAGTGCTGATGTTGCCTTAGCAAACATCGTTGTTCTGCTTTGCTGGGTGCTTGGAGACCAACAACCAACTTGGGTGTCGTCTCAGCCATCTTTCCTCATCTTCAGGGAGGACTTTCCTCCTCCTCGTGCTCCCATGGAGCACTTCTCTTACAGCACCCACTACATTGTGTCAAAATGAACTGCTTATGTGTTCGCTTACTCTACGAAGACTCAAACCCTCTGAAGGCAAAGATCTTCCTATAGTTGTCTTGGTGCCTCCATCTTTTAGCCCAACACCTAGCATGAAGTGGGAGCTCCATCCGTTTTGCTGGGGCTGATCTAACCTCACCAGTGTATTAGAGGAATCTCTTCTTCATATAACTCCAGTCTGAATTTAGACCAATGCTTCTGAGTGCACATAGTGCAAGGTGAGATATTCTGACATATCGTGTTCCGTGCTCAAATTGCCACATATAGAGAACCATTTTCCTCAGACGTGCACTTTCCTAATTCTCCAGCCTCAAAAAGTGGCATCAACTATGAAACCCTGACAGCTGATAAGCTTTGATTTTACTTTGGTTGCATTTATCTTGCTGCTTCTTGAAACACGGGCATACATTGCCTTGGAGACATAATCTTTGGTCTCCCCCATCCCTCTAGATTGAATTAATAGATTTATGTAGCTGTTGAACACAAGCTGCCTCAGAATGCTTGCGTTTTAACCCGGTAGGAACCCAGCTGATCCTTTCGAAAGCAACTTTTAAGAGAAACTGATGTCCTGTGAAAACGTTAGCAAGCTGTCATTGTGACTTTGTCAGTGCGCTCATCTCAGAGCAGCTGCAGACTCATTTTGAGATTGCCTAATTATTTATACACACACATTTCTCTCCTTTCCAGTGATAGGCTGAGACTGAGCTCTTAAGGAGAGGAAGATAGATTATGAATGCTTTATCATTAAAACAGGTCACTTTTCTATTGTGCTTTCCAAAATCTTAAAGCTAGTATTAGAAAATTGTATTTCTGCCATCTTCTCCAGTTATAAAACTATTCTTGAAAAAACTTGCTTTTCTAGTGTTTGCACATGTGAGCACAACATGTTCCACTGTCGGTTTAAAATAAGTGAGTATGTGTTTAGACAGAGAATGTAAATTTAATCCTAGTAAGTGCTTATTCTGAAGACCATCTTCTCTCCAGTGTAAACGTGTATTTATCCATATGGAATAACTGTATTAAAAAATAGAGTAAATGGCCTCTTATTCAAATTGCACTATTTTTGTTATAATAGTGAATGCTTTATTATCAATCACTTCGTTTTTCTCCACCTACATATTTGGAGGATAGAAAAAGAAAGCATTTTGGGGCCAGTTTTTTGAATCAAAACAAATCAGGAATTGGCAAAACTGTAGTTTCCTAACTGTTTACTGACCTGACTGGTATCATTTTCTGAGCTTGGGAGAGCCGTGTTCATTCATTTTTATTTTTCTTCTGCAGTCTGAGTTTAGTAGGTAATGTGGGAACCATCTACCATAAATAAATTGCTGCTAGATAACAAACAGAATTGGAATCCCTGCTTGCGTTTGTGGGGTTTTTTTTTTTTTCCTCTCCCTTATGTCCAGCTCTGCCTGGAAAGACCAGTAGTGTGCTTTTCAGGATGTTTAATGTTCTAGCTTACAAAGCTTTGTGTGGTCCTCAGCAGTTCATGCATTTTACAAACCCGACAAAGGTGGCAGTTGGGGAGGAAGTTAGAATTCACCTTGTCATAGAGGTATAATTTAACAATAGCTGAATCACAAAGACATGATTAAAATCACACTTAAAAATGTGAGAACACCATGTTTCTGTTAAAACAGACTGTATTTCTGAGCCACCTCTATCTAATTCACCATTTCCGTGGCTTTAAAATCCCTCACCCCTTCTATTCACCAAACTTGCAAGACTGAAACTGGGAAAAAGAGTGAATGTTCAGAACATCCCCAAGATGGCCTTGTCTGGGACAGTGTGCCTGGGATCCCACAGACACGCCCTTCCTCCAAAGCACTGGCTCACCATACGTTACTTCTGAGAGGAAGGAAATTAAAGTGGAGACTCTGATATGGGATCCTGGAAGCCCCGAGGGTGTATGTGGCTAATTTGAAGCTTTGGTTGTAAAAGAGCCTAGATACCTACTCTTGATCTCTTTCCATATGGTGTGGATTCACAGAGAGACAAGAGGAATTTGTGGAAAGAGCATATGCTTCAGAGTCAAGACAAATTAGGGAGCCCATTCCTGGCTTTGCCTCCTGGGCAAATGACTTTACTTTTCATCTATAAAATGGGTACAACAACAATAACCGCTTAAAAAGCACACCGTATCTGCCAAGCCCTATGCTCCACATTATTCTTACAACCACCCTAGGAGGTAGGTTCTTGCATTCAAAGAGGAGTGAACTTGAGGCTTAAAAATGCCAGGTGAGCGGCCAAGATGACATCCTTGGAAGGCGGCGGATGTGGGGTTTAAACCAAGGCTTGCTTTACATCCAGAGCTCGAGTTCCTAACCAATTCGACTTTACAGATTCTTTGTTACAAGTGTTCACTGAAGTAATATAGAAACAGTGAGTGTCTAGCCTGAATTCCGGCACATGGTAGGCCCTCAGCAAAGATAAACTTACCTTGGAGCTTCCATTCTATGAGGAAAACAGGCCCTTCGTTTGTCCTTTAGCTATAAGATCACTACTACACCCTGTTACCTGACGACTTGACAATTTTTGAAATCACCTCCACTCAAGTGGGCCACATGCATGCTCTGTGCCCTGCTGGATATGGCTTAATATTCTCCTTTGTATATTGGGGGGAGGGGGCTCTCAACAGGCTGTAGATTACAGGTGAAAAAGCTGCATGCAGCTAGTTCTGTCCAGTAGGGAGAGAACAACTAGTTCTGGTCGAATTACCCAGTTTTTAACTGGCTGCTGCTTTGGCAGTATAGAAACACAGCCTTAGCGTTGTATACTTTCCAGTTGAAAAATATAACGTAGTTGTGCAGCAGGGAAATTCTGTGGCCAGAATAGCTGGGGACACTCTTAGAGCAGGGAGGATACTGAACACCGTCCTTGAAGATGATGGGGCAGGAGCCATGGGTTGGGACCAGTGGAGGGAAGAAGTTGAGCCCCGAAGTTGATCATTCTCCCCTGAGGATAAAACCTGTGCAAGTGAACCCTTCATTTGAGGGCAGCGAATGTAGAAGGCAGCTATTCTGTTTGTCCCCTGTTCTTTCTCCAAATGTAATTAAGAAGACTTTGAAGAAAGAATATTGTGCTAAGGCTTAGATAAGAACCTGCTGTCCAGCCACGTCCCCCAATCCCTAAAGCCTCCTTTGATTTTAATATTTTTCTTTTGGCTTCCACTCTGCTGCAGTGTGAGGTGGCACCAGGTGGGGAGGGTGGAAAGGAGGGTTCCTGGGGAAACAGAAACCCTTGTGGAAACCCGTTTTTAATCTGGATGATGGCTTGGTAATGTAAGCAGTGAGAGCTGGCAGAGGAGTGAAAACTGTAGGATTAATGGCCTTGAGCCTAATTCCCTGATACCTTTTAAAAGGCCAGCTAACCAGCTGGCTTTCTCCTTTTGCTCCACATACACTCCCTGACATTTCCCCAGCGTTTTTTGTTTTCTTTTTGGCCGATTTTTAACTCCTTCTCTGTATCTGAACTTAGCAGCAAAGTATGTGTGAGAGAGTTGTGTGTATACGATTGTTTGCAGTAAGGATCCTTAGAAGTTAATACAGTAATAGGAAGACTCTATAATATGAGAGATGATTATTTGCATAATAGGGTAATTGGTGGAGTTTTTGGTGCAAGTTTTTTTTTATGGTATTTCTTTTTTTTTAAATTAATATTATGATAGTTAACAATCTTGTGAAATTTCAGTTGTACATTATTGTTAGTCATGTTGAAGGTACACCACTTCACCCTTTGTGCCCTCCCCCCACCCCCGCTTTCCCTTGGTAACCACCAATCAGTTCTTTTTGTCTGTATGTTAACTACCACCTATGAGTGGAGTCATACAGAGTTCGTCCTTCTCTGTCTGGCTTATTTCACTCAACATAATACCCTCAAGGTCCATCCATGTTGTTGTGAATGGGACGACTTTGTCCTTTTTTATGGCTGAGTAGTATTCCATTGTATATATATACCATATCTTCTTTATCCAATCATCAGTTGCTGGGCACTTAGGTTGGTTCCACATCTTGGCTATTGTGAATAATGCTGCGATGAACATAGGGGTGCATGGGACTTTTGGCATTGCTGATTTCAGGTTCTTAGGATAGATACCCAGTAGTGGGATGGCTGGGTCATAAGGTATTTCTATTTTTAACTTTTTGAGAAATCTCCATACTGTTTTCCATAGTGGCTGCACCAGTTTGCATTCCCACCAACAGTGTATGAGGGTTCCTTTTTCTCCACAGCCTCTCCAACATTTGTCACTCTTGGTTTTGGATATTTTTGCCATTCTAACAGGTGTAAGGTGATATCTTAGTGTAGTTTTGATTTGCATTTCCCTGATGATTAGTGTTGATGAGCATCTTTTCATATGTCTATTGGCCATCCGTATATCTTCTTTGGAGAAATGTCTGTTCATGTCCCCTGCCCATTTTTTAATCGGGTTGTTTGATTTTTCGTTGTTGAGCTTTGTGAGTTCTTCATATATTTTACAAAAAACATAAACTCTTATGGATTGTGTGTGCACATGCACATACATTCATATGTGTGCACGAACATGATTTCCTTGAAATATGTATTTTCTGTGTAAGTATAAGTAAAACCCAAGAAACATTCTCAATTTCCATGATGTTCCACATAAAATATAAATAAATGCATAACCCTCTTCACATTTTAAAATCTTACTGTTTTACTCAGTGCCATTTATATGTCTTCCAGAAACCCATGTGATCTTTAAGACAGGGCCAGTATAGAAGTAAACATCCATGTTTGGGGATGATGGTGGATTCCTAAAGGTGTGTGTGTAACAGGTAATGAACATTACTTTGGGTGCAAGTGGAGGCACTAGGACAAAAGGAGTGTGACTGACTTCGGCAAACAAGAACCTGATTAGTGTTTCCAGCATGAAACGTTTGAAGTGCGTCGGCAGGAAAGGAATAAAAACCAAAGAAAGCAGCCAGATGTCAGAGAATAAGAACATTTCTTGTTGCCTAGGTTATTCTGGTAGACTTCAAAATATCAGTCCCTATTAGTCTGGTGGGTAAACATTCTCATTATTTTCTGTAATTTGAATTATTATTGGAAGGTAATTAACGACACTAACATTTTCATATAACACTTAGACCTGGATGGGTCTTAATGACTTCCCTTCAGTCTTGTGTGAAGTTGTTTACTGTTTGATTTTTGAGTGCTTGAAACTACTTATGGTTCTGGCTGTGAGTGGACTCTGCTGGGTCTTCTATGTTTTATAATATGATTATTTGCTATGCCAGTCAGATTATCTTCCTTCTTTCTGCCCTAGCCTAATGCCTGGTCAGGGCAGGTGCCCAATAAATGATAGCAGTTATTATAATATTTGTTATGCAAGACATAAAAGCCTTTTTATAACTCATGTCGTCATGATTGGTTTCGGTCCGTAGACAATATCTGATATTTTTGGATTGTCGAGTGCTTTCCCCAAATCGCAGATCAACCCCCACGTAGACTCTATTAGAGCTTAGCCCAAGCAAGCCAGGACGCTATCAAATAACTGCCTGCAACTTCACAGCCTTCCTTGGTTTATAACCATTTGGAGCATGTCATCTAAGATTTCCTATTAATGGTGGATTAGTTCACCCATCCAGAGGTGTTGCCAATTCGATCCAGTGAGCCCATGAAGCTTCTAGACATTGTATTCACCAGTTGATGCTTGACCCAATCAGCCTGTTTATATTCAGTTAAACTCTTATACCTACACATTTCTACTTTTATTTTTAGCTCCTTTCTCTATCACTTCTTGTCATTTCCCTTTGCTGTCCTCTCATCTCCCCAGATGCGGTGCCAGGATTAGATTGGACATTGTAATCAAGGAGGCAGTATCATTTGGAGCATGTTTCTTATAATGCATTTAATTTGCCACAGTCAGGATCAGCTCAAATCTCTCTAACTACAAGTGACAGAGGTGGCAGTCTTGGGAAAAGGCACATTCACTGTCCATTCTCTGCTTTCAAACAGGGCCCTGGTCATGGTGGGAAGGATGTGGCATAACTAAGTCATAGTCACTTTAAATTCATCTCCAATAGGGACATATCTCTCCTGTATTACTTAAAAAGGAATTAAAGGTGGGGGCGAAAGGAGAAAGCAATATTAGGAATGTAAATACAAATAAGTTTCTATCTTTGTTGTCGACGCTCTGGACTGATTCTGTTAATTTTAACAGCATTGTGAAATAGAGATGGAATCAGGAACCTTGTGCTGCAATCAGTGGCCTGGCTCGCCTTACCGCCAGCCTCATATGTGACTCCAACAGGACTGCCATGGAGGGAAATATTACAAGGCGTGTTCACTGTTCTGATCACTGTCTGGTCTCAGTAAATGTGAACCAGAAGTACAGCAAGGATAGCAAGTGTTTCACCACTTCCAAGTGTGGATAGCAGAAGGCACCTGGGATTAGGGACAGGCTCAGATGTTAGGCACCGCTAGGGGTTTATTGGCTTGCTTGAGTGCAAATATCTTGCATTTGTGTTGCTGCCCCCCACGGGGGTCAGCCTGAATGCTTTTTGCCTCACTGCCCAAATTCCATTTTCACCCAGCAATCCTCAGAGGGTTCCTTGGACCTTTTGTTTCTTGGTGCCATTCTCCCCGTAAGCTTCCCATATGGTCTTGGCCTGGAACAGGTTGGTCTAAGCTCGTGGCATTAACAGAGTGGCTTTGGCTGTTGTCGGAGACCGTTGCTTCTGTCCAAATGGCTTTTCTCTGCCTCGCTTGATAGATTAGAAAATGCTAATGTTTTTCCTTTTACTTAATTATACTTACACTCTTTTAGTTATTTATGTAGCAGAGAGTTCACTTGGTTAAGAAAGATGGCATATTCTAGTCATTTTTGTTCTGAAAGAAATGACCGGCTCAAAGAAAGAGGAAAGAAGAGTATGACATCCATCCATCAATCTGTTCTCACTTTCAATATACACACATGTGTATACATATACATACGTATAAATATATACATATATACACACATATGTTTTTAGAGATACATATGTGTGTATGTAAATGTGGTTATAATGTTAGATAATTTTTCAGGAATATTCAGAAATGGAACAGTGAGCACAGTTTTAAACAAAGAGGCTTATAAGATATTTTGAGATAACCCATCCAAAACCCAGCTCTTGATTTCTCCCTGGTCATCCTCCCGAATGTGCTACTTCTGGAGTCTTCCCATCTCAGTAAAAAGCAAGTCCTTTCTTAATTGCTCAGGCCAAAAGCCTTGGTGTTGCCCTTGACTTCTTTCTTTCTCTCATAAACCACGTCCAACTCACTGGAACATCCTGTTTGTTGTAGGTTTAGGCGACATCCAGAATTCAGCCACTTCTTATCATTCTTACCAGCCATGGCTTCCTCCCATATCCAAGCCATGGTCACCTCTCGCCTGTCCATTGCAATAGCCTCTTAGTCCATTCGGAACACTGTAGCAAAAAACGATAGACCGGGTGGCTTATTAACAACAAACACTTATTTCTCAGAGTTCTGGAGGCTGGAAGTCTGAGATCAGGGTGTCAGCACGGTCAGGTAAGAGCCCTCCTCTGGGTCACAGACTTCTTGCTGTGTCCTCACGTGGCAGGAAGGGCTAGGGAGCTCCCTTGGGCCTCTTTTGTAAGGGCATTAATTTCATTCATGGGGCCTCTGCCTTCATGACCTAATCACCTCCCAAAGACCCCACCTCCTATTACCATCTCTTTGGGCACTAGGACTTCAAGAATTTAGAGGGGCCACAGACATTCAGACCAGAACAGCCTCCTAACATTTTCTGTGCTTCTGCCTCCCACCTTTGCCCCACTACACGTTCTTCTCCACGTAGCAGCCGCCAGGGAATCCTTTCAAAAGATAAGACAGTTCTTACCCCTCCTCTGCTCAAAATCCTCAGTGGCCTCCCATCTCACTCACAGTAGTATTTGTATCCCCTCCTGTGACAAGGTGGTATAGTCCAAGGTCATCTTCCAACACTCCTCTTCCTCACTAGTTTCCCAGTTGATACATATTCTCCAAACAGGAGGAGGAGCTGGAGGAGGAGAAGTAATCTTACCAGATTTAAGCTGGCTTTGGCTGGCCAGAATCCTCACATCATAAGCATCCTTGTAAGATCATTTACTTTGGACATTTTCCTAGGACCTTGCTGACCAGTCCCGAGGCCACACCTAGCAGTGGACTGTGTAGTTTGAGGTGGTTGTAATCTTCCTCTGGGTGTCGAAAGCTCAGGAGATGGTTAAACTGGAAACAGAGGCCACTGTCAAGGGTCAGCCTCTGCCATCCATGAAGTCATGCTAAGAAGGCCTCTCCTGTCTCTCACTCACTTAGGACAATGCCTTCAGTCCGGGTCCCTGGGGATGAGGAAAGCCCTTCTGAGTATTTTCTATGTCAGAACTAATCAAAAGCTGAAGAAACCCTGGCATCTAGTGCTGCCCTCATGTACGGGAGGGCTCATTGACTTCTTCTGACTTCATAGGAGAAGCACATTTAAATATATTGAATCCAGGGCGATGATGTAGATCACACCCACTCTGTCTTCCTGACTTGAAGCCTTTTTTTTCCCTCAAGGGCATTTCCAACAAAGGAGTGTAGCTTTCAGATTTGTAAACTGCCACCTTATTATCCTATTAGTCAATTACGTCTGCTGAAGAGCAGGGTAAGTGACAGTATGGCAGATTATAGCAATTTATTTGCCGTTCTCCTAGTCTTGTTCAGCATATCATCAGGCTGTTTAAATTTAATGATATGACTTTTACATGTGTTTTAGAGCGGTTAAAGTTGTAATCAAAATGTTTAGGAAAACCCCTACTGACCTGCTTGAGTGCAGCCTTCTGCAATGTTGCTTGTAATGCCTCCTTGTAATCTTTATTAGCAAAGCTGACTCTAATTAGGAGAGGTGACCTATTTTCAAAAGAAAGTAGGGCTTTTGGGTGTACTTGTGTACAAAGCTCAGGAAAGATGGTGCTGTTGGAAATTTTTTACTACGATTTGGCCCTTATGGGCAAATAAATGGCTTACGAATAAACACCAAGGAACTCCATCCCCCTGAGAAGCTTGATTGAGTGTGTGGGAATGGGAGGGGTTGTGTATGTGAGGTCAGACTGCAGTGTGCAGCCTGGCATTGGGAGTAGCTTAGAGTAGCTCCTTGGGTACAAGAGGAAGAAATAACTGCCCTCTCTTATGTCTAGTCCTCTTTCAACTTAAAGGCAGTAGGTTTTGCAATAGTGGCTGCAGTGAAACGACAAGAATATCTCTGTAAAAAGCAAAAGTTGAGTGCCTTAGGTAGAACTTTTGGATATTACACAACAGGATGGGAGATTGGAGGATGTGTTACCTTGAAATTGTTCACACCTTCAGCTTCATTGGTGGGCATGAACAACTATTGTTATTAAATGAATAAGCGAAAGACCCAGACCTGGGAATACCTCGTTTAATCTAAGCTTCACTATGCTGGCTGATCCTCACTGGTACTTACACTCGCTTCATTTTTATGGAGCTCTCAGGGTGCTGTCAGTTGTAGAGTCAACAATGCCCTGCCTCCTAAGGGTTTAATCTCAGAAGTTTATTACCCATAACCTCAGGCAAATGTAAGACCAAAGTCAAGGAAATAGTGGCTCGAACAAGATAGACGTTTGTTTCTCAATTACCTAGATGTTGGCAACTTCAAGGCTGATAAGGAGGCTCCCTGATCTTTCGAGACCCAGGTTCTTTTTGTTTTGTTGCTCCCCTTTATTTATTAAACACATAGCTTCCACCTTGAGATCCAGGATAGCTGCCCTAGCTCCAGCTATCACAACTGCATTCCATCTAGGGATGGAGGAGGGCCCCTCCCTTAAAGGACCTTTCCCAGAAATTCCACCTTCTATCTTGGGACTACTGGAGCTCCGGTGAGCCAGCATCAAGGCTAGGAACAGTGTTTGCGTTGACCACGTGAACAGATTAGGTTTTTGCCTCAGGGAAAAAGGTTGGTTCATTAATAGTGGAAAGAGCAGGAGCTTTGGCAGGCTAAGATTTCAATACAGTCTGACTTACTAGTTAAGGGACCAGAAGGTAAGTGCTAATTGACAATTGAGGTTACCAGCATTTAAAGGGGTGTTATCAGGAGCTTAGGCAGTCAAGAAGGCAAAGGGAAGGAGGTGGGACTTCAACACGCCCTGATAGAAAGATGGAGCTTGGATAAGCAGAGAAATAGGGAACCCAAACAGAGTCCACTGTAAAGACATATACCAGCTGCTGGGTTCCCTAGAAGCCTAGTTCAAGGGCATTTAGCTACGACCTGAGAATAGAGAATAGTCAGATACCTGGGGGTCCAGCAAGCACTCACTTTTCTCTAGACTGTTTACAAGACCCTTAATTAACCCATACTGCCTTTCTACGTTTATCTATAGTAGTGTGACTATGTGTGGTGATGGCCTTCAGGATTTTGCAGAATGAGAAATATCATATTACTTTATTCAGCCTATTTCCCAAGCTGTTAAGCAACTAATTTTGAAGGTCTGAGACTCCTGCTATCTCCATCTACAAGGATCATGAATCTATATGAATGTAATTGTATTATTTAATCTATTATTGTATCATCTGTTATTTTTATTATCTCCATAATCTGGAGACAGTTCCTTACAGCATAAAGTGATAACCTTTGTGAAAGTGACTTGGCGTGTATTTGTACTAACTTCATATGTTTGTCTAGGTAGCGCAAGTCTGCAAAATCTTCACCTTTAATGTGTTCTTAAAAATAAGTATTCTGAAAAAAGGCATTATATTTAAATAGAATAGCCTTATTGTTATCAATTTTTTGACAAGGACCCTTCAAATTGTAGATATTTGATTAAAAAGAGAAGTCAGATAAGTAATGAGGAAAAGAGAAACTATTGAATGAAAGGGATAATAAAGGGATTGGAGATATTCCTGAAAACATATTTTGCTTGGCGGTAAGTCCTTACAGTATGTTTTAGAAGATTGGATATGGCATAGTCTTTCTAGTAGAGGCAGGATAAAGAAATATCTCAGAGTCACATAAATATCATTCTGAATGAACAGATAGATCTGTCTAAAGAATTATTAGCCAATAGATGTCTTAGAAAACTGAGGTATGGCCTGGAAAATAAACATAACGATGTTTGTTATATATGACAAAGGTAAGACAGGTGATCACTTTTCATAAAAAGAAAGCTTTCTTGGTCGAACTGGTAAGCAAACATTGTATTATTGGTGGCATGCTTCCCATGATTTATTTCATTCCTATTTTATAGATGTGCAGTTGAGGCACAGAGATTAATTAGCATGCCCAAAGTCGTCACAAGCTAGGAAGTTGCAAAGTTGGGATTCAAGCTCTGGCAATCTAACTTCAGATTCTAAGTATTTTTTTTGATCCTAAGATTTTTAACCTCTAGCTTACATTATACAGAGTTTCTAACTAGGAAGGCTGAAGCCCTTGAATAATTTGCCCATTTAAGCACCACCTTATAGCAGGTAAGAAGCCCACCTTCTGAAACTGATGAGTGAAATGAACCTAACTGGCTTGGTTAGCACAGAAGAAGAAGACAGAGCAAAGGCAGAAATCTAGGAGTTTCTGCAGGGTCTTACCCATTGACTGGGTCAAATACCTAGTTTCTATCTCTAAGGTGTACCTTTCCTTTGGAATTTGACATTTTTTGTGCTCAGCCAATTTGTAGGTGAATCAGTCACACGTGTCCAGTAGTGCTGGCAAATTGGTTTAGTATATGTTTACTAAGTCAAGAACCTAGCTACTTTGTCTGAGAGTAGGAATGTTCACACTCATTTTTATATGTAGGGCACAATAGGTAGCGACCAAGTATTTGTGGAATCAGATTGACTGACAAGTCACTTGGGTAGTATTTCTGTTAGAGCTCACACTAAGATGGGGAGAAACTCACACTGAAAGTCTGGTTAGTCGCTGGCATTCACCATGAGACTGAGTTCAGTGCAGTATAAGGTGATCCATTTTGTACTACACCCAACAGGATTTAATTGCTGAAACATCAAAAGAACTTTATTCTGAGGCCAGCTCACTGACAAGGTATAATTTTACATATAATGTAGTTGTCATTTTTTAATCTCTATATTATGTGCCAGGTATTTAACAAATATATCATCGTATTCATGGCTAATAACAACCTCATGAGATGTGTATTATTAGATCCATCATATAAACACGAAAACTGAGACTTGGAGGTCACACAGTTGAATCTGTACACAGCCACACAACTTTTAACGGGTATTTGAAACCATATCCAAAGGACTCAGAATTCTAAGCCCATCCTACCATTCCCTAGCATCTCCTACCGGTGCTAGATTAAAGACCAAAGGGCTAATGTTCACTGGCAAAGACAACAGAACTTCTGTCTTTCAGGGAGATGGTGGAATTGGGAAGGCCCCAAGTATACACACCTGGATTAGAGTGAAGTATGAGGCAGGTGAAAAATGAGTGAATTCTTTGATAATGTAGCCACTAAAGAGAAGCCCCGAACTTGCTCAGAATATGTGAATGGCTATCAGAAACACAGAGGCAGGACAGGAAGGAAAGTCTCGATGGGACAAGTTGGTTGGGGTAAGAGTCTTGTCAAGAATTCTAGCGACATTTTGAGCCAAGAAATGGATTGTTTTCCCTCTTCCCGGTATGTCACCCTTTTGAACCTTTGGAGGCGTTGACATGCATCTTCATAACTGTATCTCAGAGTTGATAAATCTAGATTTTTTTCTTCTCTATTCATTTTCCTTTTCAGAAAAATCTATTTTAGGGTTCCTTTCTCCGCCGCCTCTGATACCAATGTCAATATTGCTAGAACAACTTGAGATTTTAGACATTAAGAACGTTGACTTAATATAACAATTAGATTTTGCTGTTTAATTTACATGTAAATCTCTAGGCAAGTTTCCATCTTTTAATATTTACTTAAAATATTTACTTTTACATGTATACACAGCGCTTGGGAGGAATGCATTTAAGATGAGTGTTGATTTATTGGGTTTGTTCTTTAGTGGATAATGCCACCTGTATTGAAATGAGTTAGAAAAGGGTCATTCAATCAGCTAAGTCTGCATCCTGAAGAATATATTGGTGCACTGATGCATAGGCTATGTCTCGACACTCTTCTCTGTACTTCGATAGTGTATGGTAGCTGGATGTTTTCAAAATAAACAACTATTTGTAGCTGTGTTTTTAAATTCACCTCTAATGTAGCACTCAGGGGGAAAAAAACTCAGCAGACCTGTATTAGTTGGGAAGCCACTTTTATGTTGCATTTCGATCCATTTAAGCTAAAGCTGATTAGCACTTTTTGAAAAGTGAATCCAAATCCTTGTACTAATCAAGGGAAATTGAGCTATGTTGTTGCTACAAAAAGCCGGAGAGAGAGTGGACCTAATGGCAAGTTTCTTTATTAGTCATGCAGCATATAGCCTGGTTCCACACCCACCCCCTTCTCGGACAAACCCCTAAGTGTATGTTTACTAAAACAACCCAGCAGGTGAATATTTAGGAATTAGTGGAATTTCAGTCCAATAGAGAGAATAGAAGAGAATTTGGGGGGCAGGGGCCATCTCCAGCATGCTGTTAATGGAACGTGTGCAGACTGTGATATATGAATGACGCAACCGTAATATGAATGTGTTTGTGAATTTGCTGTGTGCGTTTACTGTAGTAAGTGGCTGTTCATCCTTGGGTGGTGTTTTAAAAGGCAGGTTTTGTTATTAATCAGGTATGGTGAAGCTGACAGATCAGGAGATGGTTGCTATAGGAAACATTAGTTTGTTACAGTACCCAAGGGGAGAGGGCATGCCGTGCCATTCAGGGCCACATGGGGAAGCACCTGGGTTGGTCAGGAGGCAGAGGGAGTGAGGGGAACACCTGGACAAGAGTCTTTATTGTGGTTTCTGTGGGAAGGAAAGGGTGAGGCCAAATAAGCATGTTTAGGATTGGCTAATTTGAATAATTTCAGCAGACTCCAGAGCATAGGGACTATCTTTAGTTGTCTGGTACCTGACCCTGGAGTGATTAGGGCAAGGGAGTAGTGGCGTGCATGAAGCGTAAGAACCTGATTGGGAAGGTGTTTGGGGCTGTGGGCTCTGGACCGGTTGGTTTGCGTGTGAAAGACACACTCAATCTGTTTACTATCTGTAGGAATTAGCTAGCCCTGGGAGGGACAGTTTTTCCAGTCTGCAAAGCCCTGGATGTCTAAAGCATCAGAATAAAAAGACTTGCTTAACACAGGTGGTATGAGGCTGACTGCCCACCTTGTACATTTGTCATTCATGATCACATCTAGAAAAATACTCATCTGCCTCCGCCACCTCCAAGTGGGTGTGAATGCCAACAGCTGAGCAGGCGGGGGTAGGGTGCAGTGGGTAGACTTGACTTGTGGCTGATTTCACTCTTTACCAAGCATTGACACCCAGGGGGCATTTGCTAAGCCCTTTCCCCCTTCATTTGTCTTTGGGGACTCTTGGGAATGTAAGATACCTCTTTGCTCCATATTAGACGGCAGGAAGACAACAGATGCCAAGGCATTGGGTGGAGAAGTGAGAGGGAGGTATGATAATATTTAGTTTTATTCTTTTCAAGCTTAAAGAGATTTAAAGAATTTTCAGAGCAGAATCTTGTTGTTTCAAGTGTATGGTCATCTTTCATTGAGTCACTTATTAACCTCAACTTCCATAAGCGAAGATCCTGAGTCTCTTTGAAGACACACAGAAAAGATTTCCTTCCTCTCTCCAAGCCTCTCCAAATCCCCAGTTCTGATCAGAAGCTGGGGGAGAGGGTGAAAAGCTCACAGAGGTGAAGACAGAAGCAGATTTGCACCTTTATGGCATGAAAACTTTGATGTCTTCTTACAGAGAAACTACCCTGTGTAATTCAAAATTTTAAATGTATATTCAAGTCTGACTGCAGTTTATCTGCTAATGCTGTTAAAGTGATGTCTGGCCTACATTCCAGCTGATCTGTGGTCTCTGAAAAGACAGCCACACAAAGGCACTTGCGTAACTTCCTACCCCTCCAAAAGGCCTCTCTGGGGTACACACCATTGCAACTATTGCTTAGCTGGGGGACTTTTCTCTTTTTGATGGGGAAGATTTTCCCTGAGCTAACATCTGTGCCAATCTTCCTCTATTTTGTCTGTGGGATGCCACCACCACATGGCTTGACAAGCAGTGTGTAGGTCCACGCCTGGGATCTGAACCCGTGAATCCCGGGCCGCTGAAGTAGAGTGTGTGAACTTAACCACTATGCTACGGGGCCAGCCCAGCTGGGGAACTTTTCTGATGACAGCTCTAGTTTGGGTTTGTCTAGTTGTGTACTATGAAGCTAACAAGAGATCTCAGAAAGCCAGAAAGAGAAGTGGTATCAATAGAAGTGCCTTTAGAAGAAAGCCTGAATTGACTCAAGAGTTAGCACCAACCTTTTGGAATTGGCAATGGGTATTTCATAGCTGTGATGATTTTGATGGGCCTTTATTGTTGCTTTCACAGGCTGCACCATCCAGGGGCAATAAGGATAAGCATTGTCGGGTGAAGAGCAGTTCCTGAAATTATTTGGAATTGGGTTGTAATCTCAGGAATTGTAGCACAGAGGCCAAAAAGAAGTTTATAAAGAAAGTAGAAGTTGACCAGGAGATAATGCTGAACAGATGAAACCTTAAAAGTTGCTTTATTTTTTTTCCAAATATTGGGTGCCCAGGACCACTTTGAAATGTTGCAGTACTTAAAAGGAAAATTCAAAGTCATACCAATGACCCTTTTTATTTTTGACTGAGGACAACATGTGTATCTCTGGGGTGGGTTAATTGAGTTAGAACCCTCCACTTAATGGTGGTATAATATTTTATCTTCATTGCTTTCTTTTTTTAATCCTTGATACTTCATGGGCTTAAGCCTTTCTTTCTCCCAAACAGCAAAACCTCTTTAAACAGCAGTCAAATGCCGTACTATATTTCTATACCCAGAGCACCTAGCACAGTGATAGGCACCAAGTACTGATTGAGTGACTTTGCTTTGGAGGAAATGAGTTGACTTACGGCATCTCTAAAGCTGGAAAGTAATGATGCATGTCTTTATTCTACCCTGGGGATTTTACTGAGGCTAATTGAGAATTGGTAGAACTGCGTATTGATAGCAGGGTCTTAATAGCAGTGACACTGAGAAGATAGGAAATTAAAGCATGCTGCTAGACATCTCCTCTCCCCAACCAACAAACAAACCTACCACTTGCCATTTAAAATAAACTAAATAACAACAGTAAAAATCCAACTCACTTGGTTTTGTCTGGTTATACTTTCCTTAATAGGCTTTAGTCTTGTGGTAAGTGTTAACTGGCAAAAAATTCCCATTAGATTTATCACTGCTTGACTTCTTAGTAGTATTTCTCACAGAATAACGTTTCGGGGAGCTACTTTATGCCAGGATAATCCCAGGAATTTCTGGAAGAAGACATGTAATTTGTTGTGTGCAGCAGCAACTGTAGTTTGGGAGGAGCAATGGGAGTGGTTTGTGGTTTCCTTCTTTTCAGGGTAGCTCATCACTTCAACCACAAAATCACTGCCAGCCTTCAGAAGGGGAAAGAAATATTGGCCAACCTATATTTTCTTTTCTTTTTTTAAGGACAGACAGCAGTGACTTGGGTTTTTAGAGCCCGACCAGCTGAGTTGTGTTTGGAGTGCCCCAGTATACTCTTTGCAGAAGTGTGGGTTGGTTTCTACTTTGCTACAAACCAGTTGACTGCATTAATGTTGGCCTCTGTCCTGGAACCACAGAAGTGGTTTGCTCTACCAGTTCACTCATCTTGCCTTAACTTCTATGTCGTCATGAAGAACCAGTACCCCTCAGCAGCCCATGAAGTTATGGAACAGTGAACATTGAAATGAGTGGCAAATGCTGGCCAGCCAACGTTAAAAACCAAGAGTCATTCATTAATCCATTTATTCAGCTAGTATTTATGTAACCTTCCAAATTAGCAAGACATTGCTCCAGGAGCTGTGGAGACAGTAATGAAGTAGACCAGCAGTTGCAAACTTTTTCTTTGAAGTGCCGGATAGTAAATATTTTAGGCTTTGCAGGCCTCACTGTTTCTGTTGCAGCTATTCAACTCTGCCATATATATATATATATATTTTTTTGCACAGTAGCAGCCATAGCAGTATATGAGTGAATATTGGCTCTGTTCTAATGAAACTTGATATATAAAAACAGGTAATGTGTGACCCATAGCTTACCACCCCTGAACTAGACCATAATATTCTTGCCCTTGTTGAGCATAACGCATTCTAGTAACCTGCATTTAATTTCTGCTAGGTGGCTGTATTTTATAAGGAAGGTATGTTTCTAAACACCTCATCTAATTCAAAACAAGAAAAATGCAGAATTTAAAAGCTTTTAGGTTTGTAATATAAAAGATTCCTAAGAGGTTAAAATGGCAATAAAACCAACAAACAAAAAGATTCACATAGGAGTCAAAACAAAACAATATATGTTTAATTATATATATAGTTTTTGCTGACTCATTACGAATTATGGTTATAATTATGGAATATGTTTTCTAGATATTAAACATTTACAAGAAAACGAAGTCATCTGTAGCTTTTGATGAATTGACCATTCCTTTAATGCTATGAAGACAAGATAGAAACTTGTCACTACCTTCAGAAATCTCCTAAAATTTTTAAGATCACCCCATCTCATCATATAAAAACTACTGCAAACTCCATAAATAGTTTAAAGAAACAAGTTGCTCTTAAATTTGCTGAATGCAGAAAATTATTCATTCAGTATGCTGTCTTTGGTGAACTAGCCATTCGTCGATTTTGGTCGCTAGGCGTGTTGACTTTTGGCAAGTGAATCTGGAACTGATAAGCATAGTCCCGGGTACACGTTGTGACTTAAAATGCCCTTGGGATGAATAGCTGCATACATTATGAATACATGCATGGGGCCAAACTTGCTAGTAGAGTAGTGTTAGTTGTTTAGGTTATAGGAGTTATCAAAAATTCCTAAATGGCAAGGGAATTTCATTCATGATTGTACATGGAGAGTGTTTGCTCCTGATTCAGTTCCGAACTTACTTACAATTTTTCCCCTAACATTTTATGTCTAAATTTTCAAACATATAGAAAAGTTGGAAGAATTGTCCACCAAAAACCTATATGGCTTACACAGTTTTAATCATAGGTGGTATGCTCTCTGTTTCCAAAACAGCTAAAAGAATCCCACCTTAGATCTTTTTTAGGACCAGATCTTTTCAGGATTGACCGGAGACTGAACTGAGCTATTTACAAGTTCTCCTTTGTGTTTTTTGGGAAAAATCATGAAATATTCCTTAGCTCTAGGTTGCACATGCTCTTACACTTGCTCATTCTCACTTTCAGAGTTAAAAGAAAAAGACAACCTGTGTTTACTGGATGTCTAGTGTCATAGAATCACCATTGCTGAGCCTTACAGTAACTGAAATCAGCATCAAAAATATTAACGCTGGGTACCAACAGCTGTGGCTGAATACTGAGGTTTATTCCTCAGCATGTTGCTAAGAAACTGGAAGGCCTAGGATACCCTTTGAATTGCTAAGTGTCTTTCCCATATCATAATTCCATTTAATTGCTGCAGAACAAAAATTTAAGGAGTTTGTGCTTCCCCAGCCTGCCTCCTTCCACCTGGCAGCGTAAAGTGTCATGTGGGTCTCAGGAAAAATTTACTAGCTGCAAAGTAAAATGCAGTCTTCCACAGTGCAATTTCTTGAGTTCCTTTTCCTTCATGTGGAAAGGAATGATTGAGGGGGAAAAGAAATTGCCTGACATCTAACCACAGAAGGAAAAATTAGTCTCCTGCAACTTCTCCGGACTCTGTTTTTGTTTCATTCTACATCCTTTGTGCTTCTGGTCTGGTGAGGAATTATGATGTGAGAGTTATTTCCCTTCAGAAGATTCAGTCACAATTTAATAATAATCACAAGTTTGGGAAAATTGAAGGGCTGGAAATATGTTCTAGATCTTTTTTGGTAGTCAGCTGCACTCTGATGAATGCTACAACCTACCCATCGTTGATTGTTTTGTTCGCCACTCCTGCCTGTGGGATAATAATATATTCTTGCCCTGTTGACCTCTAGCTGTGTTACCTGCTTTGGCCAATGGAATGTGAACTCAAGTCACCTGTGCCACTTATGAGGCAACACTTTAAGAGCCATTGAATGGCTCTGCCATTCTCTCTGTTCCTTCTGCCCTGAAGTCAGTAATGTCCCAGGGGCAAGCTGCCCTGTAGTCTGGGTCCCATATAGTCTGGGTCCCACAGTGAAGATGCGAGCAGAAACCACAGCCGATCCACAATGGTCATGCTGTTGAAAGCCATTAATCTAGATGCTGGGGTCGTTTGTTACTACAGCATGGCTTAGCCAAGCTGACTGGCGTGCCACCCCTGTCGCACTCTAATACCTGTTCATAGTTCTCTGGTTCTAGAATGGAGTCATCGAAGGATTGGAAACCTGGGCTTGTGTGACTGTGGGAGGCAGTGGGGGCTTTGAGCTAATTGCGTTTAGAACAATGAATTTTTCTGTCTGCACTGATTCATTGTGTTGTCTCCTTTCCCTTCCCTGATTCTCCTCAAATTAGCCCTTCGAGACACTTTAAAGTGAATTACAAGTGACTTGGCCATCCTTAAAGTAGATAGCTACTTTCTAGAGCATTGTTTGTATATTTAACAACAGATTAGAATAAAGCCTCCATGTGGGCAGAAGTTTGTTTTCAATGCTGTATCTCAAGTGCCTGGCACACACCTGATGCTCACCAGATATTTGGTGAGTGAATGACCTATGCCATTTATTTCCAATGGGCTTCTCTTTTGATTTGATGTTAGTGAAGTATATAGTTGAGATAATCATATTCCTTAATTATGTTTCGGTGCCTCTAATAGAAAATCTGATTCTAGGAGACAGGTTGAATATTTATTTCTCTTAATTAAATTAATTGACACTACAGTTTAAATCCCCAGGAGTCACAACCTCAGTTTATTATAACCAAGATGTCATCAATTATTTGAAATATTGCCTTGGCCTCATTTTGGGGAAAGAAGTTAAAACTTGTAGTTGAAAAAAATTTTTGATTATAAACTAATACTTTCCCAAAATTTGAGATTCTGCTTGACTTCAGTATTCCAATAACCGAATTGGATCAGCAATAAAACATGCCCTCATACTGTATCTACGGCCTCTCTGAGCCATGCCCCTGATTTGAGGGGGAGGGGCTGGCTGTATTTCCAAGGATTTAGCGCATTCACTCATTTCCTCTGCTTTGTCACCGTTAGGCTGGTTTTAAGTAACATTACTGTAAAATTTCCCACTGAGAAATTTCAACATGAAGAGGTTTTCTAGTCTCTTTAAAATAAAACGGTTAAAAATAGACCTTGTGGGAACAGTTTTCCACTTCAAGAACAAAATCTTGCAAAAATGTTTTAATGCAGATTTGGGACCTAATTATTTTTTCTCACCTCAGCTTCGCTATAGTTGTGCTACAGTGGGAACAAGTCTTGGTTTTATAGAATCTGGCCAGGGAGGCGCTCCACTTCCTGTGGAGGTTTTGTATGGAGTTGGCCGTGACTTGCTTCCTCTCCCCTCCCTGGGACTTTTCTTGGGGCAGTGGGTCCAACTTTGAAGCCCTCCATTTTGTTCCTCGTTAATTCACTGACCTTCCCTTATGAGGCCAGCAGAGGCCTAGCCATTTCAGCTACACTGGCCTCTGGTTATTGCAAACATTGAAGTGTGTGCTGGGCAAAGGTGAAGCCACTGAAAGGAGAACAGCGTGCAAAAGAGGCTCTGTAATTAAGACCCAGGACCTTCTCTACCCTCAGTCATTAGGGCTGGCTAAATCGAGCCTCTGTGACCTGCCCAGAGTCTTGGTGAGTTTAAGGCACATGCAGAGGGCTCTATGTATAGAAACGTAGACGCCTGACTGGCCATATAGTTTTCTTATTTTAATGCCATTCTTTTCCCCACAGCCTAGGAGCTCCAGTCTCTGTGGATGTTTGCTTGTGACGTTTCTTTACGTTTGTTGTTGTTATTGTTTATTGCTGTCATTCTAATACCTAGAACAGTGCCTGGGACTTCATACATGCTCAGTAAATGTTTGTTGAGTGAAGAATGGATGACAACCAGATATGTGAATCTCCAGTTACTGGTGACTAATACTTGTTTACTTTTGTGTCTGTAGTTTGGTACTTTACTGCCTGTTGGATGCCGTATCAGGAACGAGACTCAGAAAATTCCAAATGTTAAGATCTTTTGGAATTAGATGCTTCACCATAAACCACATCCTTTTTTTTCTTTTTTTAATAAGTTAATTAATTTATTTGCCCTATGCCCTTACTTCTACTGTCAGGTAGAAAATTCTTTTAAAGAAGTGGCAAATAATCCAAACTCTATTTTAGGAACAAGGAATGAAATGCACTTCTCAAAATTCCCATTGGTCTACATGTGTGGGACATTTTTCAAAGGCAGTTTTATAAGACTCCATCCCTTGCCTGTGGGTCCAGGGTCTAGTATCTTTTCAAATGAATTTGCATGTTTCTGAAATAAATTGCTCTGTGCTTCTGCCTGTTTCTGTTACAAAGTTTCCACTTTTCATGTGTTCTTCTTGCATTTTCTTCTTCCACAGGTTTCTCTGCACATGTGTATTCCTCTTTCCTCTGTCTCAATACTCCTATCATTCTTTAAAACTCATTTCAAGTGTGACTTCCTCTGGATACGCCCCTCATGAATTAGACACTTCTCTCTCTCTGTGCCCTGATCCGCTCTGAGTACACTTCCAGCATATAGTACTTATCATCCTTTATTGTTGCTGTGAGACTCCTTGCTCCTCTAGGCCAAGGTATGGATATTAATTCATCTGTGCATAGTGCACCAATAGGTGCGCAGAATATTGGTGGTGTGAATTTAATAGTTTTATTTATATTCTGAAGAAAGATTCAGTTAGACGCTGATAGTCTTTAGCATCTCTCTATATTTGCCAATTGCCCTTTTCACTACCTGGGAGGTTTGAATTTAGGGCCTGATTCTATCTGCTGCAGAAGAGCCCTCGGCCACCGTCCGCTGCTTATGTCCGAAGAAGGGCCAGCGGGTGTTTGTTGAGCAGGAAACCCGAATCCTGGGTCTTGATCATGGTTTCTCAGTTTCCCATGATATTCTTCCCTGTCTGTCCTTTTTTCCCTTTCCCTCAACTCCTCTCCCCCAAAGGTGGAACTTGACAACTGATTATTTTGCTCGCTTAAGCATCCTGGAGATATTGCAAATAAAGAGTGACCCTGACAAGTCACTAGAACACATTTGGAACAGGGCCCAAAACAGTTTCGCATGTGGAATTAGCAGTGAGGGCTCTGAAATCGTAGCTGTTGCTTTAGAAACAAGAGGCTGGAAAGGACAGATACTGAGTCTTCTTCCTTCTCCATCCCCTGCCTTTAGCCGATCATCCTAGGCAGGTGGTACCCAGCCTGAATTTCAAAGCATAGAGGAGAGTACCACCATTCCTGTTCACAGTGTCTTTAGATGTCTCGTCCATGGAAGACGTGAGCAACATCTTAATATTTTTTCCTCAAGCTGCAGTTTAAAATATTTCCCTCTTGCAGCTTATATGTGTAGAAAAGAGAATAGCTGGCTAACCTTACTGTAGGGTCTCCTAATGGACCATTGGAAAGAAGGAATTCAGGAAATAAAGGAATGTTTAAAACTGAGTAAAGTAACTTTTAAAATGCAGTCATCTGTATCTGTGATTTGATGCTAAGGAAGATGGAAAAGGACTATATTTACTCATTTCTGCAAGCATCAGTATTAGAATCCATTTGGATGAGCCACGTTTTGAAGTTCATGTTGTCATTGAAGTGCTGCCTACACTTTTTGGACACATGAGTAAGAAAGTTAGCATATCTGTTGTTGGGACTCTATGATACCTCATTTAGCTCATTACCCAGAATAACTGAGGGAAAAGGGATAGGGTTGTTATTTTAAAGATATAGTGGGGAAAGCATTGAAAAACTAAATTGTCAAACAAACTTGACAATATGTATCCATTCACAATCGTGCATTATGAAATATTTTACCAAAACCATTCTGCACCTCTCTGGTCATTTCTATGTTAAAAAGGAATGATTATTTAAAATTTAGGAATTTCTCACAGAGCAAGCTAGCCGGACCATTATATCCAAATTTACTCACCTACAGATTTACACTTAAACTAATGCTGAAGTTGACAAGGATGAAGAGGACTGAGGTGTCTTGGACAAAGGAGATACCTGAGAAATTCCCCAGGCCACCTTATAACTTTAAATTTGCCTCGTCACCTGTCATTCAAGGTGGAGGAAGACTGTGGTAGTGTGCTATGTTTTGGTGGCATTCTAAACAAACCGGAAATGCCAAAGGAATCCCTTTTGAGTATTGCTGAACTGTTACCTGTGTGAATGTCAGAAATGACTCTGTCTGAGTCCTGCCAGCATGCATGCCTATAGATATCACTTTAGTTCTCTTCTTACAAGTGAGAGTTAGGTCAATATTGATCTTAACTGTGCGTGCTCATTTTCTCCAGTTCCTCAGCCCCTGCCAGTTTCCGTGGAAATTATGGTTTTACCTTCAGAGAGAGTTTCACGTTCGTAAATTCCTCCTTTAGGAGACTATTTTGAACTGATCAACTCAAGTATTTACTGTAAGAACTATGAAACCTTCTCTCTTTAACTTCTTCCTAATCTTTGTAGAAAATTCAGAGTGTATTATACAAAATTCCACCTTGGCTTCCTCAACCCTAAGCTGGACATACATTTCCTTTCAGTTTTTTCTCTGCCTCAGTATTTGATTTACACGGGTTTAGCGATCTTAGAAATTAAGTGAATAGTGAAAGAATTTATGTTATAGAAATTAGATGTCAGACTGCATCCATCGTATGATATTGTCATTTCTTTTCCATATTGCTAATATTAAAATAATAAATTATCTTTTGAATAAGATACTAATAACAAAATTCAGCTTTTCTTTTAATGCTGAACAATTAGCAGCTATCCAAACATCTCATGGTAAATATATTAAAATCCACACTCCGTATTTTTAGGTAACAAAATGTGCACTGAGATACTCTTCATTTTGTAAATTAGGTAATCCTCGTAACATTTGATAGTGTTATTCTCAAGTCTTATCTGAAGCTATACAGTCATTGAGCTAAATAAAATGTTGCAATGTAGCAATTAAGAACATCCTATCTTTTTTTTTTAATCCACAAATTCAGTAAATTACAACTTGATTGTTGGAGTAAACAATGTTACCTGCTGTGGCTGCTTTGTTATAGAACAGAGTTCTGCATGCAAATTAACAACAGTTCCTAGTTCCCACCATGACAGAGCATACTTTTCCTGTAAGTTAAACTTCCCTTCTCCCACCCCGGGAAAACAGATTAAGACAAACACATGGTCATATCCTTTTTCTCCAGTTTCTTGGCCCCAGACAACCATGCCCATCCCAGCCTTACTCCAGGGGACCCTGTGGAAACACTTTTAGGAAACATGCTTAAGTGGGCTTTCTCTCCCCTCTGCCCTCACAATTGCATTTAGCACTGCTTTGCCAAAGCATATACAACCTAATCAGGAGGGAGGAAATGCCAACTCATTTTCTCATTAGGGGATAGAAATTTCTGTGGGCCAGAGTAGGCAGTCCTTCTTGCATGGGGGTAACCTGTGGGTTCTCAGTGAGGTCCTGCTCTTGTGTACTGCATATGGTTCACTGTCAGATGATTTAACACCCCCCAAATCTGCCTTGAATAAATTAGAATATATTTGCAAATTAATTGGTTAATTAGATTTTAGACATCTCTGGGGGACTTAGCTGAAACAGATGTGTGCAAAAACCCCTCACAGAGCGGAGGATGAAGGCCTCTCACTGAGCCCTCGGAAGGAAGAGTTCTGTCACTTGATCCTGTTGTTGGTGCCAGAGCATTCTGATATGTGCATTTATGCACAAAGCAGGAAAACTACATTTCTGCCTTGGAGTGAATTATTACAGGGACATGCTCAGAAGGTACCATCCTTTTCAAATAACTGTACTGTCAATTAATCAAAGTGCTAATAGAGTTGATTCTTTCTTGATTATGTCAGGAAACCATACAGGGATCTAGTTACAACTAAAGAAAGGTAGTTATAGGGGATGCTTTTAAATACTTCTGTAAGACATAGGCAATACGTATGAAAATACCATAAAAAAGCCAAAGCTTGAGCTCAGGCCTTGGAGTTCAAAAGCAGCCAGTATTTGTCCTTTCCCTCTTTTTTTTTCTCTATAGCTTTACTCTTCTGTAGACTGGAAACTTAGTTGGCATTCCCGTAAATACTGCTTGTAATACTAACATGATGTTTCTGGTTAGATCAACATTGAAGTAGATTCCATTTTACTCCTTCCTTCATTTTTTTCATGAAGCATTTATGGTACACCCATTGGGTCCTAGATGGATGCTGGACGCAAAATAGAATGACAGTCCCTACTTTCAGCAGACTCCCAATCTCTGTGCTTGATGGAATGGTAAGATTGGTTTATATTTCCTAGCACTTGCAATGGGAAGAGGCAGCCCATTCTGGAGCAAGTTCCGTGACAGGAAAATAGATGTAGAGTTAAAGACTGATTATAAATTAGCCACAAGTCCATGATTATGAACTCACTGTTAGCAGAGCCACTCTAAGGGAGCTGGTATAGACTGTTGGGCAGTGTGCTAGAATTTGAAACAAATGGTGTATCCAAGATATGAATGTATCGACACCACCCCTCTCCTTCCTCGTTCTATTTGAAGCCTAGTTGTTACATCGATTGTCAGCTCTCAGAGGACACCTTTGTGTCACCTATGCCTAGAAAAGTCCCTGGCAAAGAACAGACAGCAAATGTGGACTGTGAGCAGATGCCCAGACATCGCAATTCTCAGATGTTCGAATAAAAGAGAGCCACACCTGGAAAATCATACAGGAAAATTAGGGGTCCAAGATGGATTTTTAATGGGACTGTACATCTCATTTTACCCTGAGATTTGAGAGAGATGTCATTGTCACAATTAATTGCTTCAGTTTTAGTTTTACTTATATGTTAAGAAAAGTGAGCCATCACAGAAATAATTTATAAATAGTTGGATCATTTTTAAACAAAATTTTTTTATTTCCTAAATCTGATTTTTTTTAAAAGTAAGAGACAAAGTCTTAAGAGTACAGAGATGATATTCTCGTGTGAAAGCAGTGGTGGTTCAAGCTTGAAGACCATTGCTTCTTGCAGTAGGGGTAACAATGTCACCTCGTACTATTTTCTAGCTTTATCTCCCATGCTAAATGGTTTTTTTCCTAAATCTTAAAAAATTAGTTCATAGTCTAAAGGATTATTATATTTGATTTGATTTTTCTCAGAACCACATTATTAAAAGCACTAGTCACCTAGCATAGCCTTATTTCAAGGAGAAATATATATGTATATATATTTGAATGTGAGGGAAAATGAATATTTATGGCAAAAGAATTTAAACTCTACCTTCCTTTTCCAAACAGAATCCATTAAAATGGAGCTTAATCAAATAGGATTATTTTTAAACCAGAAACCTACATGCTGGTGGTTTTCACGTTTGACGTTAAGATAGGAATACCATAAAATGAAATGTTATATTGAAAATGGACTCTGTTCCTGCTATGCTGTCACTCAGTAAGAGCCAATATTGCCAGAAAAAAGGAAATTGACTGACTTTGTTTTATTTGAATTTCCAGGCATGGTTTACGAGTGGGAGATAGATGTTTTGGAGGATTTCAAAGTTTCTGATAATTGCCTTCATCATACACTTGAGACCAGAACATTCCCCTGCATCCTGTCTCTGCGGCTTGAATTGCCCTTTAGCCAACCCTGACTCAGACATGAGCTTACAGCTTGTCCGTCCAGTCCTCTGGGTTGAAGAGACAAATAGCTGTTTATGGGCGAAATCGAGCTGCTTCACCTATTGGAATTCCTATTTGAATACTATGGATTGGCCATTGGGTTCCTTTCATTACAGTTCTTCCCCATTCTGAATGTGCGGGCCGGCATGGACAGGTTAATTGGGGTTCACGGAGCAGATGGGAGGACCTAGGCCTGGAGAAAAGCCTTACCCACTGGAGTGGGGCAGACGCTGGGTGGGACCTGCAGGTGCAGGCAGGAAATCCAGCCTGCCAGGCAGAATATACACGGCGGGGAACACAGAGTTGTGCAAGAAGTGAGATTTTTGGTAGGCCCTTGGCTCTGGGGAGATCCTGAGGGCCCCCGGGGCCGGGGAGTGGAGGAAGTCTAGGAGCAGAACTTTCGAGAGAGCACTCAGCTATTTACCGTCAGTTTTAACACAGTGTGACATTGGTATCAGGCCCTGCTTCCTGGGCTAGGATTTTGGCAGGACTCCAGAATTTGTTCGAAGACATATTTTCGTTGTAACATACCACTTGGTAGTGAGGATGCGTTCTTCCTACCTCTATTGCAGACACTGCCAACATTGAGTAAAAGAACCTGACGACAGGAAGCGGCCAGATTGGCTTAAAGGATTCCTAGCACCATACCTGAAAAATTGTGACCCCCATGACTTACGCTTAGATCACATTCTGCCCCTAAGGCTAGGAGAGGGGATCAATCCCACGCATGCCAAAGGGACTGGGTAGCTCCCCAGAGGGGATATGGATGCTGAGAAGGAAAGCAGCAATTATCCACTGTAAGAACCCACAGGAATGCCACGTATACTTGGGGCTGAAATCCATCTTGGGCTCTTTCCCACGAGGTGGTTCACCCTGGTGGGTAGAGGGCACCATTTGCCTGGAGAAGAGTGTGGGCAAAGATACTGTTAGCTAGTGGTGGTCCCCGGAGCCAAGTTCTCGAGCCTGGAATGTACAGTATGGACTTGGTATGTGGAACAAGAGAAAAGGCCAGTTATACGAAGTTGAGACAAATAATTAAAAGACCTAATGGCATTGGTCATGTGCAGAATCCCTCGATATTGAGCCCAAGCTTCTCAGGACTTCTCTTTCAGAGGTGGCTGGTTCTAGAACCTTGGGTTGAATGAAACTTGCAAATTGGGTGGTCATGTGTTTCACCACGGGACTTCGAAGCCTGCAAGTATGGGGGACCAGCAAACCTATATGCCAGAGCACACAAATTGGTGATTGCTGGGTTGGTTGGTTGATGGGTATGTTTATGTTCAGAAGAACTTGCAGCCTTCCAGTTAGCAAGAGAGCTTTTTAAAAAGCAAAATCTACAAAGGGAGGAGGGGAGAAAAAGATGTGTTTCGGGGAAGTGGCTGAGTTTGAAGGAATCAAAGTCTAAAGATTGTTGGGAGGTTAGCAAGCTTTTTCCCTCCAAGTCTCCGATCCGGCCAGGGTTTTGGTGACTAAAAATCAGTATCATGTGACCATTTGCTGTTTGGTGGGGTGTTTGGAATGAGCTGCTTAATCCCATTCCAGTTCACAATGGGCAGGTAGCCAGTTCATACAAAACACCTGGACAATCCATGCTAACTGGTTTGTCTCCATGGAACAGCCAAAAATTGAATTGCCCACAGAGATGCACATTTCCTTCCACCTTCCATCCACCCCCTTCTTTCAACTCTCCTCCTACCCCCCTCATCACCACCATGCAGTACACACACACACACACACACACACACACACAGCACACACACACACACTACCTGCTGGAGTGATTTTGCATTTAAATAGCACCATTTTTCCCCACCCATCTTCCTGGGCTATAAATTTCTGGAGCTTTCTTTTTAAAAGAAGGAGTGGATGAGAGATAAGGAAAGTCCACCGAATGTCCTTGGGACATTTTCAGGGTCATTTGCGTTTTCAGACTTGGTTTCCTTGCCAAGGGTAGTAAGAAGGGGAGTTATCTGTGAACCAAGCAAAATGCACTTCAGCTTTTGGAAGGCCAGGGAAACAGATTCCTAGACAAAGATTCATCCAGCCTAGAAATAGTTTGAGAAAGATGTGTACCAACCCACAAAATTTTCTACCAGCCCACAGAATCATCTAGAATGGCTAATCATGTCCTATTGAGAGATACCCCCCAAAAAGATAAAATCATACATTCATGTAACTTTGAGTGATAGCTGGTTCCTGAATAAAGAATTACCCTTTCCACTTGAAAGCTGGCCTTACCAAGCCCTGACCACGCCTGGGCTCAGTTGATTCTCTAGGTTTTTCTAAGGGGTGGGTGGGATTCATACAGTCCCTCCATTTTGTAAATGATCTGTTCCGTCGACTGTCGACTGACTCTACAAGCAGTGGCACTTTGTAGCTGTTAAGTTTGAGCCCTGGAGCTGGGCTGAATCCTGGCTGTGCTCCTCACAAGCTGTGTGACCTTGGGCAACCACTTAACCTCCCTGTACCTCAGTGGATATCAGCTATCCTTGAGATAAGGTCTCTACTTATTTGAAAATTGTATCTTATAATTAAATAACATGTTTTTAATAATTTTCATTTTTAAATGGCTTAACTTTCTGTACATTTGGGTTTTAGGTGAGGAAGGGAAACTTCCGTGGAATGATGAGCAGTAATACCGTCTTGCTTTATTGTGACGTTGCCCATCCCCACTTCTCCCCAACCGAGGGTAAATTCAAGCAGTATAACACAGTGTAAACATTCGTCAGCCCAAATGCATTTCTAGACGTTCAGTGTGTGCAGACACCTGGTTATTTACACGATTTATACGATTTGTGCCGTCATCTCTCGATGGGACAAATATGGAATACCTGCTCCTAATAAGCCTTGCCGTGAGTTTTGACAGTCAGAAATAAATAATCCTACCCATAATTATCTCTGTCTATAGAAGGTGGTACATAGGGAACAAGGAGTGTGAAATACTCCAGCCCCCTGGGGTCCAACAGGAATGAAGAAAACAGAGAAAGTTTCCATAAGTACAAAGCATATGTGAGTAATTTCTAAGTAAGCCCATTTGATGTTTCTCGTTCTGTAATCCCAAGGCCTAGACGCCACCGAAGGACAGGCTCCTGTTTCCTGCTATTTGAGGGTGAGGCAGGTTTGACGGGAGCCCCCCAGCCTCTATGAAAAGTCAAATAAATAGGAAGTGAAATTTACAAGGGATTCTAACAAAATCAGTGCCTGTTTGCATGGGCTCCACCAGCACATCTCAAGCACTCATCCTGGGCCTCAGATGTTCATCTGGGCTTCTGTCATGGTACTTCATCTTTTAGGCAAATGAGTGAACGTTAGAGGCAAGACATTCATAAGAGGAACCCCAACTGCTACTTTTTGAAAAGTCTGTGGACCTTTGGAGAAAAGGGAGAAAGATGGAGATTCGCTAGATTGCTGTCAAGAAAACACGTGGGGCTTGACGGCAGAGCGCTGTCCTCTGAGGTTTCTTGTCATCCATGTGCATAAATCACTAGATAATGTCAAGGATACTTTGGGGAGAAAGAGAAACATGTAAACCCATTCCTTGCTCTGGGAAAGAATGGAATTGTTATTTTTCTTAATTTCTGATTTTTCCAATTTTGCAGTTGGTTTGGAACAGGTACTTAAGGACTTTTCCGCATTTTGCTGGAATCCGTTTTTCAGCGTTACTCCTCTCCCTTTTGAGAAGATGGGGTAGGTATGGAGTTGTCTTGCTGCTGTGTCAGTGTAGTAAAATTCTATGCAACTTGTTACCTATGGAAGACGTTGGAATACATTGTTGTGGACCCAGCCCAACTGGCAGCAGACACTTTTTCTGCAACTTGTAAAACAACTTCGTCTTTTGGAAAATTGTATCCAGGTAGCAAAGGCTGGCAGTGATTTATGCTGACTGGGCTTAGGGCTCCTTATATGCATATATGAAATGCCACTGGGCTCTCCAGGGCTTCTCGAAGAACGGCACTAGGTCTGCTCCTTTCTACCTCCTTCCTCAGCCTGCATTGCTGACTTGTCTGAAGCGTGATTCGAGGGTCTGCAGGAGGAAGGAGCCAGGATCTGGAGCCATGTGGAGCCTGGGAGGGTAAGCACAGGGTGAACATCTGTTTGAAACTTCGTGGAGATACCTAGCGTGCTGATTTACAGTCCTTTGGGGAGCCCGTGTACAGAGCCCAGACTCATGAGGAAGCTGGTGTCTGGCAAGAGTCGGGGTACACAATCGTGCTTGATTATGAGGACATATGATATGTCTGTCTAGCCTTGTATTCAATGCCAAATTGTAGATTTCTTATTTGGGCCACATCCGTCCTCTCTGCTACCAAAACCAAAATAAAACCAAAACGCAAAAAAAGAAAGCCTAGAGTTATCATACTCACAGCAAAATACACACAGTAATAGTGAAATAAAATGATGCTTCTGAGAATTGTTAGAGTATAGAAGCTAAGAGCCTACACTTTGAGGTCAGACCACTGGTGTTCCAATCTGGGCTCTGCCACATATTAGCTGTGTGACCGTGGGCAAGTCACTTAACCTCTCTGTGCCTCTGTTTCCTCATCTCTAAAAATGGGGTGATAGTAATAGTACTTACTTTTTAGGGTTATTTTGAGAAGTGAATGAAGTTTCCATATGTAAGGGATTTAAAATAGCACCTGGACAGTGAAGGTCTGTATAATTGTGTGTGTGTGCTTTCCCTGGAGTGTATGAGTATGCCTCAAAGCCAGGGACACCTCCTACCCTGCGAGCCAAATGATCTGGGCCATATCACTCACCATCCTTCCTCTACCAACACTTCCACCTTCACCACCACTACCGTGGCTGACTTGGTTTCCCTTGTTGGTTGAGTGTGTCAGCGATGTTCCAAACTGGGGCTCTGCACAAATGCTTCCCACTCCCTGAATTGTTCTCACATTCTCCTTTAGGAGGCTGGCTGCTCTTCAGCTCTGAGGCCCAGTCTCAATGTTGCGTCTTCACAGGGGGCCTCCCTGACCACCAGCACCTTTCTTTAGCCCCATCAGGATTTGTAGCCACATAGGACTTGCGTTTCCATTTCTTCAGGCTCCGTTTCCCACAAGAGATGATGAACTCCCCGGAGCACCTCTCCTCTCTGTGTGAGTCCCCATTGTAGATCTAGCATCCAGCCCAGCGCGGTGCCAGCATATGGTAGGCACTCGGTAAATGTTGGTCCAAAGTGGGTGAGTGACTGAATGAATGAATGATGCTCTTTACGAGTGTATTCAAAGTGGTATGGGCAATACACTTCTTTCTTCTGAGCTGGCCAACTCTAATCACCTACCACCATCCCACTAGTTTCCACCCCCTCTTATTTACATTGTAATAGGAGTGAAAGAGAAGTCAGGTAAATAATCCAATGCCTCTTTTAGAGATGAGATATGTACTCCCCCTGCCTT